>NC_067138.1:97488236-97796986 GCF_903995435.1 Acomys russatus
GGCAGAAATTGGAGAAAAGAAAGTGGAAAGAGAATGATGTAAATACAGTATTCACATATGAAAGTCTCAAAAAAGTAAAAATAAAATGAAATACTTTTTCTAAATCTGAAAAACTTTAAAGTATAAATAAAGCATCAAGGAGCCATCATATATATGAAAGAGATATAGCATTAGAGGTATACAATGTATTTTCAATAAAACTGACCAAAGGAAAAAATATTATAATTACTTTTCATTTTAAAAAATTTATTCATTTTACATCCTGATTGTAGCCGCCTCCCTCATCACCTCCTGGACACATCCTCCCTCCCTCATATCCCCTCTCTTCCTTCCCTAGTCCTCAGAAAGGGGGAGCCCTCCTTTCCTAACATCTGACCTCAGCCTATCAAGTATCATCTAGACTGCCTGTGTTCTCTTCCTTTGAGGCTTGACAAGGCTGCCTCACCAGGGAGAAGTGGTCACTGTGTGGGCAACCGAGTCCATGTTAGGGGACCCACAAGGTGACTGTGCTGCCTATCTACTACTTCTGAGCAGAGGGTCTAGGTCTTCCCCATGCACGGTCCTTGGTTGGTGCATCAGTCTCTGCAGCAACCCCCTTCTCTGGCCAGATTTGTTGGATCCATTGGTCTCCTTGTGGAGCTCCTGCCTTCTCCTGGTCCTTCTATTTCCCCAGCTCTTCCATTAGACTCCCTGAGCTCCACTCTGAAATTTGGCTGTGTGTCTCAGCATTGGCTTGGATACTCTGCAGGGTGGAGTCTTTCAGAGAACCTCTATGGTAGGCTCCCATTCTGTTCTTTCTCTTTAACTGCTTCAGGAATTCTCAACAGAGAAATATCAAATGGCCAATAAACACTTAAGGAAATGCTCTACATCCCTAGTCATCAGGGAAATGCAAATCAAAATGACTCTGAGATTCCATGTTACCCCTATAAGAATGGGTAAGATCAAAAACTGGCAAGGATGTGGAAAAAGAGGAACACTCCTCCATTGCTGGTGGCAGTGAAACATGCACAACCACTTCAGAAATCAATCTGGTGCCTTCTCAGAAAATTGGGAGTAGTTCTACCTCAACATCCAGCTATACTACTTCTGGGCATATACCCGAAAGATGCTCTACCATACAACAAGGACATTTGCTCAACTATGTTCATAGGAACTTTATTTGTAATACCCTGAATATGGAAACAACCTAATGTTCCTCAACTCATGAATGGATAAAGAAACTGTGGTATGTTTATACAATAGAATACTACTCAGCTACTAAAACCATGGAAATCTTGAAATGTGCAGGCAAATGAATGTAACTATAAAAGATCACATCGAGTGAGGGAATCCAGACCCAGAAAGACATGCATGGTATATCCATTTATAAGTGGAGATTAGCCCAATGTAATAAGGGATAACCACACTACAGTACACAGACCTAAAGAAATTAAATAACAAGGAGGACCTTACGGAGAATACTTAATTCTCATTCAGAAGGACAAAAATAAAGATTTTTAGTTGAGAATTATTTAGTATGAAAGTAAATTCTTTTTCTTTTTCTTTCTTTCTTTTGGTGTTTTTTTTTTTTTGTTTGTTTGTTTTGTTTTTGTTTTTTCAAGACAGGATTTCTCTATGTAGCCTTGTCTGTCCAGACCTAACTTTGTAGACCCAGCTGGCCTTGACCTCTTCCTGCCTCTGCCTCCCTGAGTGCCAGGATAACAGACATGGACTCACTGTGTCTGGTTTCAAAGTAAATTATTAACATGTAACTAAGCATCAGCCCTGAAGGTATAGTCAGTATTAACTTCCATGAAAGATAATAGTTAAATATTATATTTATTCAATGTTCAAATTAGAGGTTATTTTAAATCCCTCAGGCCCAAATTAAACATACTGCTAACTCTAAAACAACTTTGTTTATTTTTAAATATTCTTTTAATTGAAAAATAAAATCATTCATATTACATCCCAATTGCTATCCCATCCTGTGCATCCTCCCATTCCTCCCTCCCTCCCACTTTTACGCCATTCTCCTTCCTTATGACTATGACTGATGGGGACTTCCTCCCCTTGAATATGATGCTAGGGTATCAAGTTTCTTTTTGGTAGTCTGCTATCCTTCCTCCGAGTGACATTGGGCCTCCCCATCAAGGGGACAAGTCCAAAAAAGGGCACCAGAGTTTGTTTGGAAGTCAGTTCTCAGTCCCCACTTAACTGTGGAGAATATTCTGTCCCTTAGCTAGGTCTGGGTAGGGATTTTATGATGACTGCACATATTGTCCTTGGTTTGTGCCATAGATAGAGCAGAACCCCTGGGCCCAGATCTGCCCATCATAGTGTTTTTATTTGTAGGTTTCTAGGACCCTCTGGATCCATCTATTTCCCTATCTCCTATATTTCTCCCACCTTAGGATGTCTTCACCACAATCCCATTTTCCTGGTAAGTGAAGACTTTCATAAGACACGCCCCTTGGCCTAGTGTCCAGATATAAGTGAGTATATACCATTTGAGTCTTTCTGCTTCTGGGTTAGCTCACTCATTATGATCATTTCTAGTTCAATCCATTTGTCCACAAATTTTGGAAATTCCTTGTTTTTAATAGCTGAGTAGTATTCCATAGTGTAAATGTACCACACCTTCTTAATTCATTCTTCTACTGAGGGACATTTAGGTTGTTTCCATGTTCTGGCCATTATGAATAAGGCCACTATGAACATGGTTGAGCATATGTCCCTGTTGTGTGCTGGAGCATTTTCTGGGTATATTCCACGGAATGGAATAGCCGGGTCTTGAGGAAGCCCTATTCCCATTTTCCTGAGATAGCACCAGATAGATTTCCAAAGTGGCTGTACTAGTTTGCATTCCCACCAGCAATGAAGGAGTGTTCCTCTCTCCCCACATCCTCGCCAGCATGTGGTGTCACTTGAATTTTTGATCTTAGCCATTCTGATGGGAGTAAGATGGAATCTCAGAGTTGTTTTGAATTGCATTTCTCTAATGACTAAAGACATTGAGCATATCTTTAAGTGTTTCTCAGCCATTTGATATTCCTCTGTTGAGAATTCTCTGTTTAGTTCTGAGCCCCATTTCTTAATTGGGTTATTTGGTTTGGTGGTGTTTAATTTCTTGAGTTCTTTATATATTTTGGATATTAGACCTTTGTCCGATGTAGGGTTGGTGAAGATCTTTTCCCAGTCTGTAGGCTGTTGCTTTGTTCTCTTGACAGTGTCTCCTGCCTTACAGAAGCTTCTCAGCCTCATGAGGTCCCATTTATTAATTGTTGACCTCAAGGCCTGGGCTGTTGGTGTTGTGTTCAAGAAGTTGTTTCCTGTGTTAATGTGTTCCAGGTTCTTCCCCATTTTTTCTTCTAACTAGTTTAGTGTCTCTGGTTTTATGTTGAGGTCTTTAATTTGCTTGGACTTGAGTTTTGTGCATGGTGACACATATGGGTCCAGTTGCATTTTTCTACATGTAGACATCCAGTTAGACCAGCACCATTTGTTGAAGATGCTATCCTTTTTCCATTGAATAGATTTGGCTTCTTTGTCAAAAATCAAGTAACCAGATGTGTGTAGATTCATTTTTGGGTCTTCGATTCAATTCCAATGATCCACCAGCCTATTGCTGTGCCAGTACCATGCCGTTTTAATTACTGTATCTCTATAGTACAGCTTGAGACCAGGAATGGAGATTCCTCCAGAGGATCTTTTATTGTATAGGGTTGTTTTTGCTATTCTGGTTTTTTTGTTTTTCCATATGAAGTTGAGAATTGATCTTTCAACGTCTTTAAAATATTGTGTAGGTATTTTAATAGGGATTGCACTGAATCTGCAAATTGCTTTTGGTAAGATGGTCATTTTTACTATGTTAATTCTCCCAATCCACGAACAAGGGACATCCTTCCATCTTCTGATGTCATTTTCAATCTCTTCCTTCAGAGATTTCAAGTTTTTTTTTTTTCAAACAAGTCCTTCACTCGCTTGTTTAGAGTCACTCCTAGATATTTTATATTGCTTGTGGCTACCGTGAAGGGTGTAGCTGTCTTAATTCCTTCCTCTGCGTGTTTGTCACTTGTATATAGAAAGGCTACTGTCTTTTTTGAGTTAATTTAGTATCCAGCCAATTACTGATGGTGTTTATCAGCTGTAGGAGTTCTCTGTTGGAATTTTGGGGGTCGTTTATGTACACTATCATATCATCAGCAAATAGGGATAATTTGACTTCCTCCTTTTCTAGTTGGATCCTGTTGATCTCCTTTTGTTGTCTGACTGTTCTGGCTAGAACTTCAAAAACTATATTGAAGAGATATGGAGAAAGTGGGCAGCCGGTTTTAGAGGAATTTCCATGAGTACGTCTCCATTTAATTTGATGTTGGCTATTGGCTTGCTGTATATAGTCTTTATTATGTTTAGATATGTGCTTTGTATTCCCGATCTCTCCAAAACTTTAAACATGAAAGGGTGTTAGATTTTGTCAAATGCTTTTTGTGTACTTAAGGAGATGATCATGTAGTTTCTTATTTTCAGTTTTTAAAATTTTTTATTTTATTTTATTTTTACTAGGCAAATTCAGTTTGTGTATTTTCTTTCTTATTTTTGTATTTTTGTATTAATTTATTCTTGTTACACCTCAATGGCTTTCCAATCCCTCGTATCCTTCCATTCTTCCCTCCCTCCCATTTTCCTCTTACTCCCCTCGCCTATGGCTGTGACTGAGGAGGACTTCCTCCCCTGTATATGCACATAGGGTATCAGGTCTCTTCTTGGTAGCCTGCTATCCTTCCTCTGAGTGCCACCAGGTCTCCCCATCCCGAGGACATGGTCAAATAAGAGACACCAGAGTACGTGTGAAAGTCATACCCCACTCTCCACTCAACTGTGGAGAATGTCTTCTCCATTGGCTAGATCTGGGTAGGGGTTTAAAGAGTACCGCCTGTATTGTCCTTGGCTGGTGCCTTAGTTTGAGCGGGACCCCTGGGCCCAAATCTGCCTATCATAATGTTCTACTTGTAGGTTTCTAGGACGCTCTGGATCCTTCTACTTTGCTATTCTCCCATGCTTCTCTCATCTAGAGTCCCAGTAGGATGTCCTCCACTCTGTCCGCGTTTCCTGGTAAGTGAAGGCTTTCGTGGGACATGCCCCTTGGGCTAGTATGCAGATATAAGTGAGTATATACCGTTTGAGTCTTTCTGCTTCTGGGTTAACCCACTCATTATGATCATTTCTACCTCAATCCATTTGTCCACAAATTTCGGTAATTCTTTGTTTTTAATAGCTGAGTAGTATTCCATAGTGTATATGTACCACAGTGTCTTTATCCATTCTTCTACTGAGGGACACTTAGGCTGTTTCCATGTTCTGGCTATTATAAATAAGGCTGCTATGAACATGGTTCAGCATATGTCCTTGTTGTGTGCTGGAGCATCTTCTGGGTATATTCCAAGGAGTGGAATAGCTGGGTCTTGAGGAAACCCTATTCCCATTTTTCTGAGATAGCACCAGATAGATTTCCAAAGTGGCTGTACTAGTTTGCATTCCCACCAGCAATGAAGGAGTGTTCCTCTCTCTCCACATCCTCACCAGCATGTGGTGTCACTTGAATTTTTGATCTTAGCCATTCTGATGGGAGTGAGATGGAATCTCAGAGTTGCTTTGATTTGCATTTCCCTGATGACTAAGGAGGTTGAGCATTTCTTTAAGTGTTTCTCAGCCACTTGATATTCCTCTGTTGAGAATTCTCTGTTTAGTTCTGAGCCCCATTTCTCAATTAGGTTATTTGGTTTGGTGGTGTTTAATTTCTTGTGTTCTTTATATATTTTGGATATTAGACCTTTGTCCGATGTAGGGTTGGTGAAGATCTTTTCCCAGTCTGTAGGCTGTCGCTTTGCTCTGTTGACAGTGTCTCCTGCCTTACAGAAGCTTCTCAGCCTCATGAGGTCCCATTTATTAATTGTTGACATTAAGGCCTGGGCCGTTGGTGTTCTGTTCAGGAAGTTTTCTCCTGTGCCAATATGTTCCAGGTTCTTCCCCACTTTTTCTTCTAACTCACTTAGTGTCTCTGGTTTATGTTGAGGTCTTTGATCCACTTGGATTTGAGTTTTGTGCAAGGTGACAAATATGGGTCCAGTTGCATTTTCTTACACATAGACCTCCAGTTAGACCAGCACCATTTGTTGAAGATGCTATTCTTTTTCCATTGAATGGATTTGTCTTCATTGTCAAAAATCAAGTGACCATATGTGTTGGATTCATATCTGGGCCTTCGATTCGATTCCACTGATCAACCAGCCTGTTGCTGTGTCAGTACCATGCTATTTTAATTGCTATTGCTTTATAGTACAGTTTGAGATCAGGTATGGAGATTCCTCCCGAGGATCTTTTATTGTATAGGATTGTTTTTCCTATTCTGGGTTTTTTTGTTTTTCCATATGAAGTTCAGAATTGAACTTTCAATGTCTTTAAAAAATTGTGTAGGTATTTTGATAGGGATTGCATTGAATCTGTAGATTGCTTTTGGTAGGATGGCCATTTTTACTATGTTAATTCTCCTGATCCATGAGCAAGGAAGATCATTCCATCTTCTCATATCATCTTCAATCTCTTTCTTCAGAGTTTTGAAATTTTTTCCAAACAAGTCCTTCACTTGCTTAGTTAGAGTGACTCCTAGATATTTTATATTGCTTGTGGCTAACGTGAAGGGTGTGGTTTTCCTAATTTCTTCCTCTGCAAGCTTGTCCTTTTGTATAGAAAAGCTACAGACTTTTTTGAGTTAATTTTATATCCAGCCAAATTGCTGAAAGTGTTTATCAGCTGTAGTAGTTCTCTGGTGGAATTTTGAGAGTCACTTATGTAGACTATCATATCATCTGCAAATAAGAATAGTTGACTTCCTCCCTTCCCATTTGAATACCCTTGATCTCCTTTTATTGTCTTATTGCTCTGGCTAGAACTTTGAGTAGTATATTGAAAAAATATGGAGAGAGTGGGCAGCCTTGCCTTTTTCCTGATTTTAGAGGAATTTTCTTGAGTATCTCACCATTTGCTTTGATTTTGGCTATTGGCTTGCTATATATAGCCTTTATTATGTTGAGGAAAGTGCCTTGTATCCCCGATCTCTCCAAAACTTTAAACACGAATGGGTGTTGGATTTTATCAAATGCTTTCTCTGCATCTAAGGAGATGATCATGTGGTTTTTTATTTTCAGTTTGTTTATAGGGTGGATTACATTGATAGATTTCCATATATTAAACCATTCCTGCATGCCTGGAATGAAGCCTACCTGGTCATGATGAATGATATCTTTGATGTGTTCTTGTATTCGTTTTTCAAGTATTTTATTTAGTATTTTTGCATCAATGTTCATAAGAGAAATTGTTCTGAAATTCTCTTTCTTTGTTTGTTCTTTGTGAGGTTTAGGTATCAATGTGACTATGGCTTTATAGAATGAATTTGGTAATGTTCAATCCATTTCTCTCTTTTGAAGTAGCTTGAAGAGTATTGATATTAGTGTCCCCTTGAACGTCTGGTAGAATTCTGCACAGAAACCATCTGCCCCTGGGCTTCTTTTTGGGTTGGGAGACCATCAATAATTGCTTCTATTTCTATTGGAGAGATAGGACTGTTTAATTGGTTTATCTGTTCTTCACTCAATTTTTGCAAGTGGAATTGATCAAGAAAATTGTCCATTTCCCTTTGATTTTCAAATTCTGTGGCGTATAGTCCTTTAAAATAGGATCTTATGATTATTTGTATTTCTTCAGTGTCTGTTGTTATGTGTCCCTTTTCATTTCTGATTTTGTTGATTTGGATAGTGTCTCTCTGCTTTTTAGTTAATTTGGCTAATGGTTTGTCTATCTTGTTGATTTTCTTAAAAAACCAGCTCCTGGTTTTGTTGATTCTTTGAATTGTTCTCTTTGTTTCTAATTTATTGATTTCAGCCCTGAGTTTGATTATTTCCTGATGTCTAATCCTCTTGGGTGTTTCTGCTTCTTTTTTTTTTTTTTTTCTATGGCATCTAGCTGTGTCGTTAATTTGCTTATGTGGGATGTTTTCACTTTCTTCTTAAAGCCACTTAGTGCTATGATTTTTCCTCTTAGCACTGCCTTCAATGTGCCACAAATTTGGGTATGTTGTTCCTTCATTTTCATTGAATTGCAGGAAGTCTTCTATTTCATTCTTTATTTCTTCCCTGACCCAGGTGTCATCAAGTAGAGAGTTGTTTAGTTTCCATATGTGTGTAGGCTTTTTATTGTTTCTGTTGTTGTTGAAGTCCAGTCTCAGACCATGGTGATCTGATAGGGTACAAGGTATTATTTCAATCTTCTTGAATCTGTTGAGACTTGCTTTGTGATCTATTATGTTGTCAATCTTGGAGAAGTTTCCATGAGGTTCTGAGAAGAAGGTATAATCCTTTGTGGTTGGGAGATAAGTTCTGTAGATATCTGTTAGATCCATTTGATTTATGACGTTGGTTAATGTTGTTACTTCTCAGTTTAGTTTTTGTTTCAATGACCAATCTTTCAGTGAAAGTGGGGTGTTGAAGTCTACCATTATTAGTGTGTGGGGATCGATGTGTGGTTTGAGCTTTGTTAATAGGTCTTTTACAAATGTGGGTGCCCTTGTATTGGGAGCATAGATGTACAGAAGTGTGATGCCATCTTCTTTGACTTTACCTTTGATGAGTATAAAGCGTCCTTCCTCATCTCTTTTGATTATTTTTGATGTAAATTCTTATTTATTAGATTTTAAATGGCTACACCAGATTGTTTCTTGTGTCCATTTGCTTGGAATACTTTTTCCCAGCCTTTTACCTTGATGTAATGTCTATCATTGTGGCTGAGATGTGTTTCTTGGATGCAGAAGAATGTTGGGTCTTGCTTAGGTACCCATTCGATTAGTCTGTGTCTTTTTATTGGAGAATTGAGACCATTAATGTTAAGAGATATTAGTGACCAGTGACTGTTAAGTCCCATGGTTTTCATGTTGGTTGCAGTAGCGTAATTATGTGGTTATTGTTGCGACCGTATAATGTTAGTTGTATTTTGTCACTTTGGTTTGTAGTTTTCCTTCTATTAACTTCTATAAGGCAGGATCAGTGGTTAGGAACTGTTTGAATTTGTTTTTTCATGGAAAAATCTTGTTTTCTCCACCAATATTTATTGAGAGTTTTGCTGGGTAGAGTAGTCTTTCCTGGAACCTATGGTCTCTTAGTGTTTGCAGGACCTCTGTCCAGGTCCTTCTGGCTTTTACGGTCTCTGTTGAGAAGTTGGGTGTAATTCTGATAGGTTTGCCATTAAATGTTAATTGGCCCTTTTCCCTTGCTGCTTTTAGTTTTTTTCCTTATTCTGTATATTTTTTGTCTTGATTATTATGTGGTGGGAGGATTTTCTTTTCTGGTCTATTCTATTTGGTGTTCTAAAGGCCTTTTTTATGTTTATTTTCACCTCCTTCCTTAGATTGGGGAAATTTTCTTCTATACTTTTGTTGAAGATATTTTCAGGTCCTTGGTGCCAGGCATCTTCTCTTTCTTCAACTCCTATTATCCTAAGATTTTGTCTTTTCCTGAGTGAAATGGGGTCACAGGCTCTCGATGCAGGTTCTTACCTGCCACCATCCACCATCCTTCAACAAATTGACTCTGTGGCTGATGCTGATTTCGTAAAGGCTGCAAAAAAGTTTGTTTCTGGCAAGAAGTCAATGGCAGCAAGTGGAAACTTGGGACATACACCTTTTCTCGACGAGTTGTAACACAGATGCATATCTTCAAGTCACAGTCCAGACCAGCAAACACGTCAGAGTCAGGTCTCTTAATTTAGCATTCAACATTTTTCTCAACGAAATAAAGAACTTAAAAGCATAAATGTGGATAGTTGCTCCCAGCGTCCCTAGAGCCAATAAAGCATTGTGTGTGGGGGGGGGGGGGGAAGATTTTGTTTTTTCATGGTGTTCTTTATTTCTTGGATGTTTTGTGTCAGGAACTTTTCAGATTTAGCTTTTTTATTTAATGTTTGTTTCAAGTTCTACCTTCTACTGCCGAGATTCGTTCCTTCATCTCTTGAATTCTGTTAGAGAAGCTTAGGTCTGTATTACTTGCATGCTTCTCTGAGTTCATTTGTTCCAGTCTTTCATCTGTCTGTGTTTTTATCATTGTTTCCAATTTATCTTCAGATCTTGAACCGTTTTATTGATTTCCTCCATCTGGCTGTTTGTGTTTCCTTGAGTTTCTTCCAGTGACTTTCTATGGGCCTTCAGATCTTGAATTGTTTTATTGATTTCAATCATCTGGCTGTTTGTCTTTTCCTGGATTTTTTCCAGTTCCTCTTTATAGGCCTTTTTAATGTCTTCAATTTGTTTGGCTGCATCTTCCTGCATTTGTTTTCGGATATTATCCGTTTGCTCCATTATCATCTTCATTACTATGGATTGGAGGTCATTTTCTTGTATTTCAATTGTGTTTATGTTCTTAGGGTTGATTTCATTGGGATAGTTGGGATCTGTAGATGCCATATTTTTTGGGGGGTTGATGTTTAAGGTTTTGTGTTGACCTCTAGTTATCTTGCTGTCTCTAAGGTTGGGGCCCTGATCCACCCTCTCTGTTCCGCCTGGGCTAAGAGGACCACCAAGCATCCAGAGAGGAAGACAAAGGGTGGGCAGGTGTGACACACCCACAGGCACACCTGCTTGGTAGTGGGAAGCCTTAAAGCTGTGGCTGGAAGTGTGAAAGCAGCTGCCTGGGACCTTCTGTGGGCCCTGGGTCTCTCTGAGGGCTGGTGTGCTTTAATCTACACTCTCCGTTCCTACTGGGCCAGCATGCCCTCAGGTGGTCAGGGAAGAAGACAGGGGGCACAATTGATGCAACCACCCTTGGATCAGAGTTCTGGTTTTGTGCTCACATTGCAGTGGTTTCCAGACCCTGAGGCTTTCTCAGGACTTGCAGGCTTTTCTGAGATCAGAACCACCTGTTTTCCTGGGCTAGTAGCCCCAGTCTGGAGTTACACTGCTCAGTCTCAGATACCAAGTTCCTGGTTATCACTGGCAGGAACCTGTCCAGCTGTTGGGCAGTGTGCACCCTTCCTCCAGGTTCTTAGATTAGACCATCTGGGTGTACCACTTTAGCGCTGTGTTTAGGGGGGATATCTGCAGCTGCACAGGTCCCCTGTGATGGCCCTGGGTTTCTCTGTGGACTGATAGGCTCAGATCCATGTTCTCTGTCCCCCCTGGGGCAATAGGCCCAGGAATGGTCTGAGAGGAAGACGGGGGCTCAGGTGAGGCAAACACCCTCGGCTCTGGTTTTAGGTTTTGCACTCCTGCTCACCTGGACACTGGTCCCTGGGGCTTTCTCGGGACTAGCGGGTTGTTCTGGCGTCAGAGTCACCCGTTGTCCTGTGTTTTTTCCGGGCCAGTAGTTCCAGCCTGGAGATACACTGAAGATACAGAGCTTCTTGTTAACAATGGCAGGCACCTGTCCCACTGCTGAGTAGAGTGCACCCTTCCTCTAAATTCTTAGAACAGACCAGACAAGCTGTAAGTGCAGCTTTAGCACTGCAGCTGGCGGGTGTATCCCCCACCTGCCTGATCTCCTGTCGAGTTCTGGGACTCTTTGCAGACTAGTGAGCCCAGAAACATGCTGATACCCCTGGAGTTAGTATGGTCCAGATCTTCCAGAGACCGTGCCAATCACACCTGCAGGTGCGTCACCTAGCTAATCACCACAGTAGGTAGGGCATTGTCTTTGTTTCTGTTTACCCGCTTGGGTGGCTGCAAGCCTGGTGGCTGCTCTTCAGGGCGGTCTGTGCTCTCTGCACAGGCTCTGAATCTTTCTGTGGATTCCCAGAAATATGCTCTGTTCCCACTGGGCCTAGTATTGTCCAGATTTTCCAGGTACCACGCCACTCACCTCAGCCGGTGGGACCCTGCCTGCTCCAGGCTACCTGCTTGAGAGTCTGCAGCCACAGTGGCTGCTCGCCGGTTCTGGGTCTCACTGTGGACCCCTAGAAGCACACTCTCTGTTCCCCAGACCTGTTACTCTCCGTATCTTCAGGACTCCACTGTAAACACCTCAGTAGGTGGGGCCTTGCCAGCGATCTCCGCTACCCATTTGCGAGTCTGCAGCCACGGGCGGCTGCTCTCTAGGGGATCGGTGCTGTGCGCGGGTTAGGGTCTCACTGTGGACCCCCAGAAGCACCCTCTCTGTTCCCCCTAGACCTATTTCTGTCCAGCTCTTCCGATGAGAAGAGGGTTCCCTGCTACACAGGCCATGCCTCGATGGGACACAAAGGCAGACGGATATCTGAACAATAAGAAGAAAGAATAAACACTGATATATTTCAAAATAGTTACAGCTAAGCATAAAGTGTATCAGACTTGTGAAACTTCATTATTGCACCAGAGGAAAATTAGAGACTGCGCACGACTTGATCGAATATATAGTTCCAAGCTGTTTTCCCTAAAAACCGTCTTTAGCATTCCTGAAGTAATGCTGGCATTCAGTTTTCTATAAAAAACATTTTTCATTTGTGCAATTCTGTGTTTTATTATTTCTCAAATAATGGAATAATTTTGACCTAAAAAAAATCAAGATACTTGGAATTTGTGTTGATATATTTGCCAAAATGATAGGAATAATGTTGTCTTTGGTTTTAATAAGATTGCAAGTAAAATGACAGTGTTAAATCTTCTTAATCATGGTTTTGTTATGACTTTTTGCCAACCTACACATCCTACTTCATTGGAATAAAATCTTATTAGTTAAAATACTCAAGTATATTACTCTCTTAATAAAACAATTTTATGTTGATTCAGTATGAATTTTTGATTTGGCTAAAATATTCAATGTTCAGATTGCTAAGGGTCTGTTTTAAATTGTTCAAAAGAAGCTTCATTTTTAGGTATTTCAGTTTATTTTTAAAATTTTTTTCTTTCTTTCTTTATTTGTTTGGTTTTAAACAAGGTTTTACTATGTAGTCCAGCAGGCCTTCAAGTTTCTATTTGACCAGGATGACCTTATCTGCTTGCTTCCTGAATGCTAGAATGGCAAGCCTGGATGGGCCCCTGTATTTCTAATCCAACTCTTACCCAAAAGAATAATACTTCCTACTATGAGAAAATAGAGACAATATTAACTGAATTAAATAAATTAGACTATTTTGTTGCTATTTATACTGAAAATGTTAAGACATAATGAATTCCTTGGTATTACAGTCAGTCCTTTGCCTGTTAGTGCATACCTATCCTGATAATCATATGGCTTGGACATTTGGCTGCATCTTCTACATTATTGGTACTAACCACACAAAACCAATTCATAGGAAGAATATAATGAACTCACACTCCTGATGGCATATTACTATGGTGAGACGTAGGCTCTGGGTACCGTGTGACGCACTCAGGCTTTGCTAACTTAGAGTGTCTTCTACTCTTCTGACTTCTTTAGAACATTCAAAGATCTTTGGACTGACTTTTCTAGCTTTGTTGAACAAACCTAGTGACAACTAAACACTGCTTTCTGAAAATCAAAACTACTCAGATGCTAGAACTAAAAAAACTGAGATTTAGTTATTAGATGAGGGATATTAAGACATGCATTGTTTAAAGATAATAAAGAAATGATACATTAATATAGGATTAATATTTAAAGAGACATATGGAGAGAATATGATTTTTAAAAATAAGGAACTTGTAATCAGAGGCTGTGAAATAAGGCTCCATGTTTTCATATTAATTCTTAATGTATCCCATAGTATATTTAATCATAACTGTAAAAATACCAACCAGATATAACACTTTATAATGACAAGTGGGGAGATGATATTAGAAAATAGCTCTCTATTTCTTTTTTTTTTTATTGTGAATGACAAGATTTAGTTTTACCTACAAAAGTTATGAAACAATGAATTTCTTATAACTCAGCTGTTTTGTTTCTACCCCTGCCACTAATAACATTTGGCACATTAGGAAAGAACAGTTTGTTGGACAGGAATTCAAAATAACAGTGTGAGTAATCATTAACTTCCACAAACTGTATTATTTAATAGAAAGAATGAAACTGCTAATCACAAGTAAGTCTTTTTAACAAATCACACAATACGGACTCATCTTCTTTAAAGCTAGAAATGTCCTCTTTACATGGGCTGTGACTGTAGAGTCAGACTTGACAGAAGGAAATAAAACAATGTTGAAAGACTACAAATTATTATTTTAAAGTAATAACTGATGCATTTTATTGGTAAAATTTATTTTATTAGACTTATACACCAAGCTGAGTCCATCAGAGGACACATATAGACTTAATATTTTAATACATGCTGGATAATTAAGAGCTGTACTTCCAACTGCTCATAAAACTGACTTATTCAGTAGTTCTAGATAGAAAAATCAACAAAAATCATGTGTCAAATCTCTCCTAATATTGTTTCCTTGCCTAGAGCATGTATATAGCCATGTATGTCAAAGTCTCAACAAACAAAGGAGCTCAGCCTTTAGTAGGCATGAAAACCCACATCTAGACAGATAGGTATTAGTTATATCGAAGGCATATTTCCATGAATCCAAAACTAGTATACTGACATTGATTTGGCAAACAACTTATAGACTTATGGAGCCAGACCAACAGAGAGGCTTCTTTCCATGGTAGACAGTGATTACTGTACTGTCTCTTAACATCAAAATGCTGAGAAGTAATCATTGAATGTTCAGCTGTAAATGAAACATTCATTCCACCTTCTTCAAAACTTGAGGAATATTGCAGGAAGAGAGCAGGGCAGGAAGAATGAAAAGCCCGATTTGGGGGTGTGTAGTGTTGGGAAAGCTGTCTCCCAGGCACAGCACAGCTCATGCATTGCTAAAGTCTAGGATCTGTATTTGCTTGCACAAAACCCACACAAGAGTGCACTTGTCAACATTCCAACATTCATGGGAGTTGAGGCTTATGGTGCTCTGTTCATCTTTGGGGATTTATAGCCAGTTAATGATTATTGAGGTAAGGAGAGACACTTTCTTTGCAGTGTAGTCACTAGTGAGATGCCCAAACTTCAGTAAACAACACAAATTAAACTCACTGATTCTCACAAAAACACACACGTCCACAAAAGACATGAAAATCAAACATTGGCAAGTTAAGAGAAAGTGTGTGATTACAGGAAGTTGGGAAGAGGGCAAGCGATGGTAATGGAGTATGAATATAATCAAAATATATTTTACATATACAGAGAAAATGTCATTGTTATAAAACATTACAGTTTAATTTGTAAATTAAGGAGAATACAGTTAAAACTAATAAAGAACAAGTCAAGGAATTTGAGAACAAGGGAAATGTGAATTTTAATACAGCCACAACAGCTGGACTACCCCTAAGCTGATATGGCTATGGAACTTGTGGGTTTTTGCTAAGAAATGAAATGAGAACTTAGCTCTCCACCAGTTAGAGCAATAGCTCAGACAGGGCTAACTTAAAAAAAAAATTAAAAAAAAGTAAAATATTTTGTAATGTGTAAATGGCTGTATATGTACAGGGAAATATTGAGCCAGCCTCCTCAAAGGATATTATGTATAAGATTTTAATCTGTCTGGTTAAAAAGCTTGTTTTACTCACTAGCATCAATTATGTATGAAACACAAAAGGCATAAAGAGAAAACATGCAGAGCTAGATCACGATAGACAATAAGAAGAACAGGATGCAGAGACTTTGCTGTGCACTTAGCTTCAGTGTTCAGAATTTGGGAACGAGCCTTTTTAGGGATGTGGGACAGAAAAAGAAAAGAAAAATAGCATCTGGCTTCTATACACACAAAATGTGATGCTTACTTGGCCAAAAACAAACAAACAAATAAATAAATGGAACTATGCACATAAAAGCCCTAAAAGCATAGCCTCACTTATTTATAGGTTTCTGCAAACTGATTAGAACTCCTATGATTGTGGAGAGTTGAAATACTGTGAAATACTGAGAAAGAAAGTTACTTGAGACTCTTTCAGTCTCCTGATAGCTATTCATCATTCATTTTTATGTGTGACCTAACATGCATTTGACTATCAAAAGAATGCTTTTGGAATTAATTCATTTAATAGACTATTAACTCCAGCAAAAGGAAAAGCTAAGACTATCAGAAAACAACTGAGATCCCTAGAAGGCATTTTCTCTTCTATGTTACCCACCTACCTATTGTTTCCCAGAATGTATTAAGCCAATGTGGTGAATTACAACTACTGTTTGCTCTATGCCTAGAAGAGCTCTTGTAAACATGTCCACACTGATATCCACAGCAACCAGAGTCTGTGTTCTAGGCCTCTGTCACTCACATTTGGTTCACCATAAAGTTTCCCTGTTTTGTTATATATTTCTAGTCATCTGAGTGTATATCATGCAAGGGTATTTGACTATGTCAAATACTTTTCTGGTGTTAATTGATGTGATCATATGTTTTCTCTTCTGTTCATGCAGTAGGCCGTATTGATTCTTTTTCAAATGTTGGAATAACATTCCACATTTGGAATCATTCTCACACAGTTGTGTTTTGTAATTATTTCATGAATTTTGGATTCAATTTGCTAATATTTTGTTGAGGTTTTTTTTTTATTTGTTTCAGTTATACTTGTCTCTAACAATTCCATATTATGATTTCTTTGAATATTAGGATGATCTTAGCTTTATAGAATTAACTAGATATGTTTCCTCTTTTGCTACACTTCATAAGAGATTCAAGAATGCTGACGTCAGTTTTTCCTTACATGTTTGGTAAGATTCAAAAGGAATCCATCTGGGCCTAGTGTTTTATTTTTATTTTTTTATGGAAAGTTAATCATTAGTGGTTCAATGTTTACTTGTCAGTTTTACCCATAATTTATTTTGTCCTTTTCTTTTTTTAAAATTAATTCACTTTACATCCTGATTGTAGCCTCCTCCCTCATCTCCTGGTTCAACCTCCTTCCCTCATCACCCCTCCCAGTCCACCCTCCCTCCCTCATCTCCTGGTTCAACCTCCTTCCCTCGTCACCCCTCCCAGTCCACCCTCTTCCCTCATCTCTCTTCCCCACCTAGTGCTCAGAAAGGGGGAGCCCTCCTCCCCTATCATCTGCTCCCAGCCTATCAAGACTCATTTAGCTGCTCTGCATCCTATTACTCTGTGGTCTGGCAAGGATGCCCCACCAGAGAGTAATGACCAGTGAGTGGGCACCAGAGTCCATGTCAGAGGTAGCACCTATTACCCACAAGGACCCACAAAGAGATTCTGCTGCCTATAGACTACATCTGAGCAGGGGGCCTATGTCCTCAACAGGCATGGTCCTTGGTTGGTGCATCCACCCCTTCACCCCCAAGCCCAGATTTGTTGGCTCCATTGATCTTCTTGTGGAGCTCCTGATCCCTCCAGGTTCTTCTATCCCCCAACTCTTCTATAAGACCCCCTGTGCTTCACCCCAAAGTTGGCTGTGAGTCTCAACATCTGCTTTGATCTCCTGGGTGGAGTCTTTCAGAGGACCTCTATGGTAGCTCCTGTCCTGTTCCTTCTCTTTAGCTGCTTCTGGTGTCAATTCCATTTGCCCTTCTGAATGAGGCTTGAGCATCTTCCCTAGAGTCCTCCTTGTTATTTAGCTTCCTTTAGGTCTGTGTGTTGTAGTGTAATTATCCTGTATTATGTGGCTGATATCTGCTTATAAGTAAGTATATACCATGCATGTCTTTCTGGGTCTGGTTACCTCAGGAGATCTTTTCTAGGTCCATCCATTTGCCTGCAAATTTCAAAATTTCCTTGTTTTTAGTAGTTGAATAGTAGTCCACTGTTAATATACCACAGTTTCTTTATCCATTCTTCATTTGAGGGACATCTAGGTTGTTTCCAGATTCTGGTTATTACAAATAAAGCTGCTGTGAACACAGTTGAGCAAATGTCCTTGCTGTATGGTGGAGCATCTTTTTGTTTTATGCCCAGGAGTAGTATAGGGGCTGGAGAGATGGCAGCCATTAAAGGCTAGGCTCACAACCAAAATGCTATTTTTCTTCTTATGTTTTGAAAATTACATACAAATATATACTGAATTTTCATCATTTTCAATTCTCCCCAATTGCCTTCTCCTGTCTCCCTCTCTTCCTCTTGCGGAAGCCCTCATCCTTCCCATAAACTCTTTCCATTCGAATGATTGTTTTCTGAGCCATTGATTTTAGTTATCACACCTTGCATGTTAATGACATGGACAACTTAGCAGCAGCAACAACACTGACAAAGATGTCACTGCCTTGTCCTAGCACTAATTAACTCCTCATAGACTCCCTAGAGACATCAAGGATCATGCGCTTCTCCCATATTATGTGATGACATGATGATGGGTCTCACCTTATACAGGTATTCTGCAGGTAGCCATTGTTAAAGTGAGCTCATGAGTGTGACTGCCATGTCATGTCCTTCAGTGGACACTGTTTCACAGTATACCTCTCAAAGTTTAGCTTTTACATTACCTCTGGCTCTCCTCTAACATGTTTCCCAAATAGGCCATCTGTTCCCCACCCCCCCCCCCCTCCACGCATGGTCCAGTGTTTTATATTACCACATTTATTTGCATAGATGATGACAGGCTACACCTTTAATAATATGTAGCTACATTTTTGTTTCTGATGTTTCTTTATTATACTTTCAACAGTCCAAATAACTAAAAGTGAATGCCTCCTTTTCACTTCTGTTGTTGCCGATTTGTGACTTCTCTCTTTTGTTTTTTGGCAAGCTTGGCTAGAGGTCTATCAGTACTATTGATCGTTACAAAGAATAAGGTCTGTTTCCACTAAGCCTATTGTTTTCCCTCCATTATTTAATTTGTTTTTCATTTTTTTATTATTTCTTTTGTTCTTCTAGCTTCAGGCTTAGATTACTCTTCTAATTTCTCAATATTAAAGTTTAGATTACTAAATTTAGATCATTCCTTTAAAAATTTGAACATTTCGAGTGTTTATTAGTTGTATAATCCTGGGCTTCATTTTTATACATATGTACAGTATAATTTGATCATATACACCATATTAATTCTATACATAGCCCACTAAGCATGCTTTTACTGCCATCTAAAATTTGATAGATTTGGTTTTTTTTTTTTTTTTGGTTTTTCGAGACAGGGTTTCTCTGTGTAGCCTTGGCCATCATGGACTCGCTTTGTAGACCAGGCTGGCCTCGAACTCACAGCGATCTGCCTGCCTCTGCCTCCCGAGTGCTAGGATTAAAGGCGTGCGCCACCACGCCCGGCTGATAGATTTGGTTTTTATTTTCATTAATTCAATTAAAAATGTTTACTTGTTGCTTTTCTTTGGTTCATGTGATTTTAGCTATTTTTACTTCCATTTGTTTTCAGATTAAATAGGCATGCTCTAGCTTTTGATGTAATTCAACGGTGGCCTTGGTGCTATCTTTGTTCTTTTAAGACTGTTAAAGTTTGCCCTATGGCCTCCAAATATAGTCTATCTTGATGAATATTTCATGAAAGGAGAATGTGTTTTCTATTGTGGCTAGACAGACAATTATATAAATGTAAATTTGGTCAAATTGATTGATAGTACTCCTTAGGCTAACCATGCTCATGCTGGTTTCTTCCTGCTCTTGTTATACTAATTTCTGAAAATAAAAGAATGTTAAGGTCACCAACTGAGAGCAGTTTTTACAGAAATTCTATCAGCTTTTGATGTTGTTCTTAAGAGCTATATTTTTGGGTATAAATAGACATTTTATTTTTATTCTCAAAAACTTTCTTGTTTTGAAGTATAGGTTTTACATAAAATATTAGCTCTTCCAGGTTTTTTTAAAATTTCATTTTACTATGGTATATATTTCTCTTTATTGTTGTGATCAATTTAGAGTTACTTTAAGATTACTGGTTAGCCTAGGCTTTTACATTTTAATGACACAAACTTTTCTGAGAATGCAATAATATGCATTGACTGCTCAACTGCTTGATATATGTAATAGTCAAACACCCATTTTGAAAAAAAATATATGTAAAAGAAATTTCTTATAGACAAATATATTTCAATCTTAGTAAATGATATCAAAGCACTGACAGCCTCTTTAATGGGTGAATTTAGGAAGTTCACATTTAAAATAATTGTTGACATATTTGAATAATATTTATTGGTATATATTTATATATTTTTATATTATGTGGCATGTGTATATATATGTGCACTGTATATGCATTTGTAGAATACTTATATTTTAACTGAAGGAATAGAATTCAAACTCAAATTGATATAAATAATTTTAAAGTTATGAAAAAAAATTTTGTGCTTAGATCAATGTTCTATATATAATTATTCACATTATTCATTTTAAAAATGAATCCAACTCTTCATCCAAGGTAATATTTAATTAACTTTCATTATTCTTTGCATGAAAACTTTATGTTTTCTTGTTGTTTAAAAACAAGTATATTTACATAACTATAAAACAAAAAGCTTCTTCTCTGCCTGAATAATGTAGATGATCTCCCTCCCTCCCTCTCTCTTTCTCTGTCTCTCTCTGTCTCTGTCTCTCTGTCTCTCTGTCTCTCTGTCTCTGGTTTTGTGAGACAGGGTTTCCCTGTGTAGCTTTGGCTGTCCTGGACTCACTTTGTATACCAGGGTTGCCTCAAATTCCGAGACATGTGCCTGCCTCTGCCTCCCCTAGTCCTAGGATTACAGGTGTGCACCACTGCACCAGCATGTAGATGAACTGTTGATAGAAACTTAGAGTGGAGCCTGACAGGTGTCTATGAAATACTAATGAAATATACCACCTACTCGTAAAGGACCTCTACGATTTTGAAATTTAAGGAGTTAAGGGCTATAAAAGATTCCCTTGCAAAGCTGCAGGCAAATTTAATCTTTCAGAGTTAAATTTTTATGTTTTTATTCTTATTATTTGTGTGTGTGTGTGTGTGTGTGTGTGTGTGTGTGTGTATGTGTGTATTTTGCCTACATATGTGTCTGTGCACCACATACATTACTAGTACTTTTGGGAGACAAAGATGGATACTAGATTCCAGGAAACTAGAGCTACAGAGAGTTGTGAGTTCCCGTTTGGGTGTTGAGAACCAAACTCAAGTCTCCTGGTAGAGTAGCAAGTCCTCTGAACTTCTGAGCCATTTCTCCAATTTCTGGAATTAAATCTTTAAATGGATTCTGAGTGGAGCCTGCCATTTCAGACTCAATCCAAGTGGAAAGATAGATAGATAGATAGATAGATAGATAGATAGATAGATAGATAGAGAGACTAATGTATGTTTTCTTTACTTTCATTCTCAATCTAAAATTCTGCTTTTCTCATTCATTTTCCTCCTTTGAGTGGTAGGTTGAAAAAGGTTTGTGTGTTCTCTTTGTGTGTAGAATGCCTTGTTCCATGTACTCAAACCATAACTTCTTTAAATGTTTCTGGACATTTTTTGTTTTCCTTAAATTAGTGGAAGATGATATTTCCAGATGATGAGTGCTTCACATTTAAAGGAAGATTATGATCACGCATGTGCAACTCATTTATTCTGGAGTCAAGCCTATGAAGGGGGAAGGGCTATAAATGATGTCCACATGGTATTAGTGAAGCATGGATAAGCTACGAAAGAATCGTGATGGGTTGGCTATTGCTTTGAATATTACTGTCCTTTGAAGTCATACTTACCTATAGCTAAGCAGACTAGTTGAAGGTAAAAACATAACTGATGGCTTGCATTTTTTCACCATGAACTTACAACAGGTAAGGTTTTTATTGGTATAGCATGCAAACTCAAGACTCAACTCACAGATATTTTTGTGTTGCTTGCCTTGAAAATAAGAGACTCTCCTTCTCGTTCTTTTCCTATTCCTGAATAATCTATCTTCTACTTCTAGTCTTTTAGAAATTTCACTCATGAGGGAATATATCCAATATTGGTATTCTTAATGCTTGTTCTGTTTGTATGTGATGATCTCCAACTAATAGAGGTGTACGGGGCACATTTGCCGTCTACTCATCTGATACCTATTTTCCAGAAAGCTAAAGCAACAGCAAAAGAAAATGTTTCAGATGGTAAGTGGCAGATGAGCCAATTCATAGCATTAAACAAATATATTTTACCATCACTATCCAAATTCTAATTACAAAGAGGTTATAAATATATGTGAAATAATTTCTATCCACTTATCTTTTTGATCATCAGTAGGACAATGACCTTTAGAAATTAAGTAGTATTTTGTAGTCTTTCATCATTACATGAAAAGAGAGTATCAAACTTCAACTAATACTGTGGTTACAAAAATAGACACTATTTATCTTTTTTCTGAAAGAAAAACATTTTTGACATATATAAAAATGAAATAGTATTTAGCTCTAGAGAAAAACGTCACATGAATTTTAGGAAAATGCTGATTTATAATGTATTCATTAAGCAGGGTCATATAATCTCAGAAAGAAAAACACTACATTTCCCTTATATGATGAATCTAGGCATTGATATATGTATATATTTAGGTAAGTGGCATGTGGGCACAGTATTGGAGACTTCGGATGGTTTTGGCTGTTCATCGCTCCACTTTGAGACACTCCTAGAGAGAACCACCCAAGGGAAGGCTTCGTGGCTCCGGCTCCTGCTGAGGTTCTGGGTTCTGGTTACTCCAGGTTCCAGCAGAAGAAACCCTGCTGATTACACCAGGAGACTCGCTCCTCAGAACTGACATCCTTACGGTTTTCTTGTTATGTTCCTTAATCCTTGTTTCCTATTGTTTCGGTTCATCAGGTTATAAGTGATGTACACTCAGTGAGTAAGTTGCAATTAAATATATTGGTTGAGAATATTGAGCCTTCACAGTATAATGTGTTGAAAAGAGAAAAAGAAAGGCTAAGTATTAGGGAGTTAGGAAGGACTCAATGCAGGTAATGGGCATGTGTTATATAAAGACCTATCAATACATCTGTTTACTCACGTTCTGTTAAATTTTAATGGCAGAAAGACATTGTACTCTGTGTTAACTTCTAGGAATATCAGTGAATGCCTTTTGTAGTTTCTTAGAAATTAAATAAAAATTCTAGAAATAATAAAGATCTCTCTGTTATTTTGTTTTTCCTTGGCCTGAAATGGTCTTTAGAAATAAGTAGTGCTCACATGCTATGGAGAGTAAAGAAGTTTGGAAGGCCATATTGTGACTCTCCTGGTAGCTGAAGAGCTGCTGTCATGTGACAGGCCATTACCTTCTGTCAGTGAGAAATGTGAAGATTAAAAACAGTGTCACCAAACACTTGTGCCAGCCTCCATTTTTATTTAAGAGCTGCTGAAAGATTTCCTGCTGGCTGATCAAATATGTGAACAGCTGGCTCCTGACCATAATCTGTGCCTTGCCACACACTGGACTGCTCATTTGAGAGGAACCTGAGAGTACCCAGGCACAAGAACTTACAAGGAAGTGCACACTAGCCCAAGCCACAAGTAACTCAATTCCTACTAATTGGTCTGCATCAAATAGACAGGGAGATATAGGGTGGCCTCAGATTGGTTGAGTCATTAGCCATAATTCCTGGAGTTTGGTTATTGGCCATCTGAATTCTTATAAATAATTAGACAGAGTTGCCTGGGATTTTCAGAAAACAAGCTTCTATATATGCTTGTGTATCTCACCAAGAACTTATTCCTTTAAGTGATTTATAATTTTTTTTTTTAAAAATGAGTGTGTGTTATATTTTTTTTTCTTGTGACTCAAAATTAATCATACTTTCTTCTCTCCATCAGGGATTGAAGGGACAGTTTGGGCGATATTCCTATGATAGAACATGTCGTTTGAGTTGATTGATCCGCTGGGTAACGCAGATAAAATGCAGTCTGCTTTTATTCATCTTCTGTTTAATAATGAGCTGTCTGGAATTTCTACTCCTATGATATATGCTGTTTTCAAATAAAAAGCAATCAGCTGCAGGGTTCGCTTAGTTCTCTGCTCTTGATTCCTTGATAACTTCGAATCTTTCTTGTCTACTGTGACATTAAGATGCTGTATTTTAAATCATGCCCACATGTGATGCTTTTTAAAGTGAAAATTTCCAAAATATCAGTTCTCAGTCTAAATATGCTTACCCGTTTCTTCTTACCTCCCCAAACTTAACCTAAAATATTCACATCTACCTCTGCCAAAAACAAGAATGGAAAAGCAGGTAAGAGCTCATTTGTGAAAGGCCTATTTTACAAAGTTACAAAACTTGGTTCTCTCCTGTGTTTGACAGTAAGACTTCGAATTTTCCTTCTCTCCCCTTTCTTCATTAATTAACTAATTTAATGACTTTACAGTCTAATTGTAGATCCCTCCCTCCTCTCCACCCAGTCCCACAATCCTCTTCCTATTCCCCTCTCCTCTTCTCTGAAAAGGGGAGGTCCCCCATGGGTATCAATTCACCCTGACACATCAAGTCACAGCAGGACTTCACACATCCTCTCCCACTGAGGCCTGGCAAGGCATCCCAGCTAGGTGAAAGGGATCGAAAGGCAGGCAACACCTTCTCCAACTGTTAGGGGACAGACATGTTGACCACGCTGTACATCTGCTACATATGTGTAGAGGATCTAGGCCCACTTCACACATGCACACATGCTCCATGAGTCCCCATGGTCCCAGCTTAGTTGACTCTGTAGGTCTTTTTGTGGCCCTCTATCCTTCCTCCTACTCCTCCACAGAACTCCCTGAACTCTTTTGTTTGTTTGTTTGTTTGCCCGTGGGTTTCTTTATTTGTTTCCTTCAGTTGCTAGATGAAGCCTCTCAGAAGAGCGGGCTAGGCTCCTGTCTGCAAGTACAGCAGAGCAACATTAATAGGGACAGAGGTTGTCTCTTTCACATGGGGTGAACTTCAAGTTGGGTCAGTCATTCGTTGGCCATTCCCTCAACCTCTGCTCCATCTTTACACCTACACTTGTGGTAGGCAGGAGACATTTTGGGTTGTAGGTTTTGTGGATGAGTTGTGTTCCCCTCCCTTCACTGGAAGTCCCATCTGGCTACAGGAAGTGACAACTTCAGGTTCCATATCCCCTGGTGCTGAGTGTCAGTTAAGGACACCCCCACAGATCCCTAGGAGCCCCTTTGTCCCAGAGATGCCCCCAGCAATTTCAGTTCTCTCTCCCAGTTTTCCTATTTCCCCACATCTGATTCATCCCCATTCCCCTCCCAACCCCCTCTTCCACCCAATTACCTCCCTCTGTCTACTTCATTTGTCTACTTTATTTCTGCTTCTGAGTGAGATTCAATCACTTCCCTTGGGCCATCCTGGCTACTTAGATTCTTTGGATCTGTGGATTTTAACATGGTTATCCTGAACTTTATGGCTAATAACCACTTATAAGTAAGTACATACCATGTGTGTCTTTCTGGGTCTGGGTTACCTCACTCAGGACGATTTTTTCTAGCTTCATGCATGTGCCTGCAAATTGCAGAATGCCCTTTGAAAAAATAGCTGAGTAGTATTTCATTGTGTAAATGTACCACATTTTCTTTAAACACTCTTCAGTTGAGAGACATCTAGGTTGTTTCTAGTTTCTGGCTATAGCCTCTGAGTTTTAATGAGGCAGTGAGATACAATCCTGGATGAAGCTAAAATTATAATGACCAAACTAGAAAGCAGCTATTTGTGGTGGTCAACTGAGTCTTCAGATAAAATCTGAAGTTTTATCCCCATATTTTCCAATAGAAAGTATTACTACTGTATTCAATATGAAACTTTTAAAATCAATACATATTTATACAGAGCCGGAAAAGTACTTTGGAACACATATATGATCCAAGTCTTTTATTCAATAAACAGCAGGATTTTTCTATCTTCTACTATACTACATCTATGTGTTGGTCTCACTGATGGAAAATATATTTTTAGAAAAACATGAAAGTAACAGATAAAAATAAATGAACAATAAAGTAACTTAAAGTTGAATGTGATAATCTCAAAGTAAGTAGCAAATATCCTCAAAGACTGAGATCATATAGATGGTTTATGGCTTTATTTATAGATTCTAAGACATTGACAATATTTGAACATTTGAAATTATTAAATTTTCTGCATGTATTTTTCCTCCCCAGTAACATTACAGAATTCTTATGGCATTTTATCCTTTCTTGTGCACAACACAATATAGCTAACAATTCAGTAATTATTAGTGATTGACAAAATTTTTAATGCATGTTTTGAAGCATTGTGTCTGAACTGGATGCTGTCGAGGGTTTAAAGAGGCATCCAATGGAGATAGAGCCGCTCGTGTGTTACCTTGTCTCAAAGTAGAATTGAAGGTCATGAGTGATTTAAGGTCCACATTATTTTCTTATTCTGTAAAGAAAACACAAAGGAGATGCACTACATCCAATATTTTGAGAGACCACCAGAGTTTCAGAAAATTGTGTTTATGTCACAGAGTCTGTCATAAACTTTATAAAAACACAATGTTTCAGTGTGACCATAGAATTTGAGGAAATATTTAAAAATAGCATGTGCTCCAAACTGCAACCTGTAAGAGTTTGATTTCTTTAAACATACACAGGCCTGATTGTCTCATTGCCACTATTAGACCCCTCTGTACAGTCTCAACACAACTCACTGAAACATCTCACGGATCAGCAGAAAATAATCTTCTTGGGGATTGGTGCCTCTTTTCTAAAACAACTGCTTTCCTCTTTTTATCAACTATGGAGGAAAGACAAGAGCTCTGGGTGGTGGTCCTCTTTGCTGCTGATGGAGAGCCAAGCCTTTGTTGGTTGGATAAATCTGAGAGCATCTCATATCCCTCTTCAAACTTAGATGGAATTTTTTGCTCCATTTTCTAACCTTATTGGGTTGTGTAATGATAACTTTTAAATGAATCTTTATAATATGGGGACATGTCCTACAAATTTAATAATGGTCACCGCGAACAGCACTATGCAATAAGGTTTCCTCAGCAGGGACATGTTCTTTCTGGAAGGGAAATTTAATTATCCAGCTTGACTACTGTGTAATTCAAGTGCTTGCTACTACAGCTCTTTCATGCTACACAATGTATTAGTTGCACACAGAAGTGTGATGGTTTCCACCCCATAGGCAAACTCGGAAAAATGAACTGCTTAATATTTGCTAGCGCTAAATTTTGGAATTAGTGTCCAGATCTTTACAGATACCTTTCCATATAAACCACTCTCGACAACGTAAAGTGGTGGGAATTTTAATTATATAATTAAGTGCCGTCTTTTTTCCTTGTGTTTTATCTGCTACTACTTTGTTGATGGCGAGGATCAGAAAGAGGAAAATATCAGAGTCAAGCAGTTTGAAATAGAATGAAAGGCAGGCTGACTACAAAATTTGCCTCCTAATGCCCTGAAGCAATTACAAAAGCCTTTTTTTATGTCTAGGAGAGAAATACAATAAGAATGTAGCTTTTTGTTATGATGCCAGCATTGCAACTAGCATAAGTAGACTATTGGAAGAACAGTAACACCATGGGAGGAGCTGACAGGGTAAAAAGAAACCAGTTGAAAGAAAAAGTTTGACTAAGATTGCAGGGAGGATCCCAGTGTCCTGTGGGCATGGCTTTATAATCATCTGCTTTACCTGACCTTCCCAGGGTCTGAGACCAGGGACTGAGTGGAGATCTTCAGAAAAGCTTGGTCAGCCAATTGAAAACGGGTTAGCCTGCTTGTTAATCTCCTTAGTTGTCAGAGCAAAGGTTTGCACAGTTCATTACGTTCTTACAGCTACACTATTCAGTAGAAAAGTGCAATAAACTCAATTCCGAAAAACAAAGGTTCTAAAAATATGGCTTGATTTTGTGCCTGGCCTTGCTACTGTATTAAAAAAAGTAGGAGGTAAAGCGTGGTTCCTGAACACCCATTTACCTCCCAGTCTAGATGTCATGTTGACTGTATAAGATGCAGAACTTGAAAGAAATGCAATATTTAAAAATATTTTTAAAATGTGACAATATTTTCATTATTAACTAAGGGGAAAACAGCACCTAGTGTGAAAATAAAAACTCGTGACTCTGTCAATACCTACAGTGCTTATGTAAGGAGGACATTGCTGTTGATTGACTTACCTCGTCTTTTTCTCTTACAGAAATACCCCTTTACAGTATCCCAAAGGATGTTTGATGATATTTATTTTAAATTGTGTCCTTTTCTAGATGCTTAAGCAAGACAAGTAAACAAATGTGTGTGTATGTGCACGTGCATCCGTGTGTGCTTGTGTGTGTGTTTATGTGTAAGTGGAGACTTCGCTATATTCAAAGTGTTATATGATTATAGTACTTTTGTTTTAATTAAAGAACACGGCAAAGAGTAGTTTTGGTTGTGATAATCTTCATTTTATGGCTAGTCTATAATGCTCACCTGGTTACTGTTGTTTCCATTGAAAATCCCTGGTCATTCTGTTTTACCAATAAAGACTCAGGAGTCAGATGTTGTGGTGAAAAACCTGCTAGCTCAGAGAGGCAGAGAAAACATCCCGCTGACCTTCCTACTCAGCTCACATCCCTATGGAGAAGGACCCAGAAGGCTCACTAGCTCAGCTGGCAGCCCAGGAGGAAAAGACCAAAAAATCTCAAGGCCAAAGGCTTGCTAGCTTAAGGCCCAAAAAGCCAAAGGCCAAGGACCTGGGTGTTGGGGGTACATGCAAGAGGAACAGAAAAACAGCTCTAGAACTCATGGAATGCTGCCCACCAGTTAGCAAACCCACGATGGGTGTGTCTCGGCGAAACATAGCTCCAAGAACTATGCGTCCTGAGGACTTTGTGCTGTTATGGAGCATAACTCTGCTTGTTCCCTTCGCAGTCCTTATAATCCCCTTAATATGTGAATTGTGTGAGTACTATAAAGGGGGCTCCCAGCTGGTCACTGGGCAGTATCATTGGCATACTCAATAACAGTGCTTGATCTCTTTCAGGCATTGCTGGTGGAGCAGGTTAATGACTCATTCACCGTGTCTGAAAACAACCTACAGATGTAGATTGCTAGCAATGATCACTACCCTTAGAGAGAATTTGGAAAAATAGATTTTCAACAAGGTTAGGTAAAGATGTGTTTGCTAGTGGCTCTGATGTAGAAAGTCTTAGGGAAAAATAGATTGTTTAGCAAAGTAAGGTAAAGATGTCTTTGCTGTTGGCTCTGATGCATGAAATCTTAGGGGACAATTGAAGTTAATAGAAAGTACACTCTCATTAGTAAAGCTAGAGACTTTTTGAGGTTGGCAAAAAAACAATGGCCCACAGCAGCATTGGCTGAAGTGACTCTTTCAAGCTGGGCTGGTGACTGAGATGACGATTGATTTCCTTATTCTATATTTTTGCCCTCAGCTTCCTGATATGATTTAATAAAACATATTAATGAGTAGATGAGCACATTTAGGACTTAAAATAGACATGAGTGATTATTATTATATATGAATTTAAATTTGTGATTCCTTTAAGATCTTCATAAGATTATTTCTTGAGATAATTGATTTCTTCTTTGTAACCGCAAACTGCGGCCTGCCAGTAAAGAAACACTGGCTGAGAAATTCCCTTGCTAGCTTATCCTCTGTTAATATGTAACAAGTTAATTATGTACAATTGTATGTGGGTTCTCAGAAATAATTTGTTATTCATGTTTGCTTCTTACCCATAACACATAAAACACTTGGTCACGTGAAGGTATTGTGGAATGTGATTTTCTTATGTATATCCATTGTAATCATTTATCTATAGAGAAATAGAATGTAAACACATTGTGATTTTTGTACTGCTTGAAAGATTTTGTTGGGGTATATAAACTGTGAGAGAAAAAGGATATGGAGAAGGAGAAGAAGAAGAAGAAGAAGAAGAAGAAGAAGAAGAAGAAGAAGAAGAAGAAGAAGAAGAAACAGATAAGCATGGGGATAAGATGAAAATAAAAAGATAATAATAGAAGGAAGAAGAAACAACTTTTTGAAACCCACCTGCTGGAGTCGGTCTTACTTTGTGTCAACTGTGTGTGTGTGTGTGTGTGTGTGTGTGTGTGTGTGTTTATTTTCTCTCCTTCTTCCCCTTTCTTTTTTAGACACTTGACACCATCAGTAGAAGCCCCCTCTAGGAGCCACCAGCCCTAGGCCCAGCTTGCCACCATCAATGGAAGATATTGCCAGTAACAAGTTCCGGCTTGGAAGGTTGCCCTCAGAGAAAGTCTACAGGGTCACCAGTCAGCCAGTCACAGGATTCAAGTCCCACCTCAGTTTCCCCAGTTGGTTTTGAAGCAGGACTTTGATACCTGAGGAGATCATGAGCTAGAGAGCTAAGAGCCAAGCTAAGATCCCGAGATAAGGAAGCTTAAAGCGTCAAAGACCCCTTCTACATGCTCTCTTAAATAGCCCACAGCTCAAAAGTCCCTCCTACTCTTTAATCCCTGTCAGCTGGTTTCTAGTTCCGCCTCTTGATTTAGGGTTAACTTTATTAGATCCTGTGTACAGGCTCTTGGATTAAAGGTGTGTGTAAGGTTGGCTGAACCACACCTTAATCACTTGTTAACAATAAACAAAAGGTTCTTGTATTAAAGGGGTGTTAAGGCTCAACCACAAGAAACAGGGATTTATGATAGAATCTCAGGGATCACAATGGCATCAAAGACAGGTTTTATTTTTTATTTTTTATTAATTTATTCTTGTTACATCTCAATGTTTATCCCATCCCTTGTATCCTCCCATTCCTCCCCCCCCCCCATTTCCCATTATTCCCCTCCCCTATGACTGTTCCTGAGGGGGATTACGTCCCCCTATATATTCTCATAGGGTATCAAGTCTCTTCTTGGCTACTTGCTGTCCTTCCTCTGAGTGCCACCAGGTCTCCCCCTCCAGGGGACATGCAAAGACAGGTTTTAACAGTTCACAATCTCATGGATCACGTTCAGATCAAATAGCCTGCAACTGGTTACACTCTTTGCTGCTTGCAGCCCTTCATTGTAGGATAAAGCCCAGTATCATATGTAAGGGGCATGGCACATACCTGGAATCCTTTCCTTCTAGAGTTTCTCCTTAGTTTTTATATCTTCATCTTCTCAGAACGCATTTTCCCAGTTCTCTCTCCTCAATGCCTATGCATAAGTTGCTCTTTTGTGAGTGGTGCTCTTGCCAGTTTGCCCAGTGGAAAATGGCTTCTTACTCTTGAAAGGCAAGTTTACGGTTACTAAACCATGGCAGTGTGTCATACCATGTGTTTGATACTGCTTTTTACAGGCAAAGCATTTGCCTAATTCCTCTATGCTGTGATAAACATGCTTTTAAGAACTTAAACAACAATGACAAAACAAAAGGCAAGCTACTCCCACTTCTTGCCTCTGGAACATGAAGACAGTTTCTATTCCAGGGTTGGAGTTCACTGATGTTGGACAGTGTCGTGCAGGGAAAACAGGGACACGTCTGTAACATTTCTTCAGGCACAGCAACATTGGCTATGATAGAATTGTATGCCGTCCTTATTAACTTGCTTCAGAAGTAGGACTGGAGGGCAGATGATTCCTTCTCCAGCAGGGCTGAGAGTGATTACTGCTCATACTGGGATCAATAACGTAGGTCTCATGGGCATGTCCATAATCCAGTCCTCATTTGTGCAGGAGACCACTCTGCTCAACTAACCAGAGCATTTGTACCTCAGTTAAAGTTATTTCATTGTAATGTAATTAATTCAATAATATTTATTCTGGTAGCATAGAGGTTTTTGATGTAACAAAGTCTAGAATTCTTTAGCCTTTGAAGGGAAGGTTTCCTGATTGAAGCTACAATAAAACTGTGTGCTTTTGTCTCAAGTTAGACTGTTTAGTCTCATTCTTAAACTGCAGGCTTCTAGTGAACGGCACCTATGCTAATGATTCTTACATTTTGGCAGAAGACATTGTATTTGATGAGATTGGGGTTCTTCATAATCTTAGAGGACAGAGGATTACTCCTTAAAATCATGCCAATATCTGTGAAGCTTTGCATGACATTTTTTGTGGAAGAAACTAGACTTGATTGGGGTTAAGTGTCCTGCAATCCAGAGAAGTCACCTCAAAAGTGAAATGAGGAGAGAGCGCGTGACCTCTAAGCTTTTATGCTTCATCTTGGCAAGAAAGGCTTTTAAAATATGTAGTTACACGACTTTAGAATCTCAGTGGTTAAATTGAAGAACTAAGCGTATCCAGCTAATGGTTTAAAATAATATATTTCTACATTAAGCAATGGCATGCCAGGAATTGTTTTATTTTCATGTGAATTATTCAAGTTAAGTATTTCAGGTTAACCTACTCGAAAAAGAACAATGGCCACAGCCTCTCTGTAATCTAACCTTGAGACTAGGGAGCAGCAAAGGAGTCTCCCTTCTGTGTGAAGTCACCCCTTTCATTAGAAAATGTAGAGTTGTCCATCAGTGATTCACAAGGTATGTATTTTCCAGAATGTTTTTTCCTACTGAACCATATCTGAGTTAAGCGGCCTTTTGTAGACTGTGTATGTATGACGATCAGTGGTGGTTACAGAGTAAAATTGTTCTCTTATTATTTGTATGGAAGGTTAGAAAATTTATGTAATTACCTTCACATGTAAATTAAGTCAGATAAATCTTACCCTGCTGATTCTATGTGGTATGTACTTAGCCATTCTAATGGGTATAAGATGGAATCTCGGAGTGTTTTGATTTGCATTTCTCTGTTGACTAACGACATTGAACATTTCTTTAAGTGTTTCTCAGCCATTCGATATTCCTGTGTTGAGAATTCTCTGTTTAGTTCTGAGCCCCATTTCTCAGTTGGGTTATTTGGTTTGGAGGTGTTTAATTTCCGAATTCTTTGTATATTTTGGATATTAGACCTTTTTCAGATGTAGGGTTGGTGAAGATATTTTCCCAGTCTGTAGGTTGTTGCTTTGTTCTCTTGACAGTATCTCCTGCCTTACAGAAGCTTCTGAGCCTCATAAGGTCCCATTTATTAATTGTTGACCTAAGACCTGGGCTGTTTGTGTTCTGTTCAGGAAGTTGTCTCCTGTGCCAATGTGTTCCAGGCTCTTCCCCACTTTTTCTTCTAACCAACTTAGTGTCTCTGTTTTTATGTTGAGGTCTTTAATCCACTTGGACTTGAGTTTTGTGCATGGTGACAAATATGGGTCCAACTGCATTTTTCTATATATAGACATCCAGTTAGACCAGCACCATTGGTTGAAGATGCTATCCTTTTTCCATTGAATAGATTTGGCTTCTCTGTCAAAAATCAAGTAACCAAATGTGTGTGGATTCATATCTGGGCCTTTGATTCGATTCCATTGATCAACCAGCCTATTGCAGTACTAGTACTATGCTATTTTAATTACTGTTGCTCTATAGTACAGCTTGAGATCCAGTATGGAAATTCTTCTGGAGGATCTGTTATTGTATAGGATTGTGTTTGCTATTTTGGGTTTTTTGTTTTTCCATATGAAGTGGTAATTACTATGGCCACTGAATTTTCTAATTATTATGCATTGATTGTAAGCATAATGTTGGAGTATTTTGTCGGTATTCAAAATTTTAATTACCAACTATGAAGGTGATTACCAAATAACATTGGTACCCTGGATCTCCATCTTAAAATTTCCTCTTGATATCTACTTTCTTGTCAGATAAACTTGAATATACTCCCAATCCTCAATCTGGATGTAGCCAAAATGTGCTTTGCACATCTCTCTTACCTCCTTCCACTGAACTCTCTCTGAGGGCTTCTCATAGCAGGAAATGGGACCAGTATCAAACTTTAAAATGTAGTCAGAAAGGGAGTCATTTCCCCCCATAGTCTATGGCCCAACTAGCCTAGCATGACTGTCCCTTGGACAGTCATTACTTTAGAAATTCTTTGTCTGTTATGAGATCTTTACTACACACAAGTTTATGAGTAAATAACCAAATGAATGCTAATTTTAAATATGAATGAATTGTTATGATTCTTTAGAGAATCAGAACCAATAGAATGATTATGTTGTAGAAGTATTGATTAGATTGACTTACATAATGAGATCTGAGTAGTTCAACTCATACTGGAGAAGCTGAGAACACAGTAGTTGTTCCTTCTATGACATTATATTCCTCAGTAGTCCTAATTTGGTCCCAGAAGACTGGAGAAATCCTGGAGAGCTGATGGTCTTCACTCCATATTGGAAGCTCAGAGGTGTTTTAAGCATCAGTGATAGAATCAGAGCGGCAGCCATGAGGGCTGATGAACTTCTCAGCAAGACTGAAGATTAACCAAGCAAAACACTGAAGCTTTCCATTGTCTATATCCTTTTTCTGGCTGATACCAGAAGGTCCTGTCCACGTATTGAACAGGTTTTTCCATAACTATTAAAATAATCAAGAAAATGCCCTGCAGCCATTCTCACAGACCCACTTGATGTAGACAATCTCTGAATGAGATTCTGTAACCGGTGATTTCTGTTCACCAAGTTGACACTATTGCTCAGCGTCACAGTGAGTAATATCAAAATAGTTGCTAATTTGTAGACAACAGTTTTATATTCTTTTGTAAAGATTTATTTCCGGGCATGGTGGCACATGCCTGTAATGTCAGCCTTTGGGGAGACAGACGCAGGAGGATCTCTATAAGTTAAAGGACAGCCTTGTCTACAAAGCAAGTCTAGGCCAGCCAAGGCTACACAGAGAAACCCTGTCTTGGAAAACAAAACAAAACATTTATTTATTTATTTATACATATGAGTACTCTATTTGCATTTATGCCTACATGAAAGGCATTGATTTCATTATAAATTGTTGTGAGCCACTATGTGGTTGCTGGGAATTGTACTCAGAAACTCTGGAAGAGCAGCTAGTGCTCTTAACCATGGAGCCATCTCTTTGGCCCTCAGTTTTCTACTCTTTTTTACTGTATGCCCTACTTTTACTCCCAGCACTTAACTCATGTGCTTTCCTAATTCAGCATTATACAAACTTCTGAATGCTGCATTATGAAAATAGAGTATTCTTATAGTTGACATATAATTTTACTTCAGAGCCTTTAATTTTTTAAAATGCTACCAAAGGATCATGTATTAAAGGCTAAGTTCACATACTGCAGTGCTACTGAGCAGTAAATGGATCATATGGTCGCTTGCTTGATCAAGTATCAATATATCCTCTTCGTAGGTGAACGGACTACTTAAAGGTAGGATCTTTCACAACTCTATATCACTGTGAAGGGTGTTTTTGTCCTCAGACTTTATTCTCCATATCTCATCTGCCATGTGAAGTGGCCTCAACTGTGCCCTTCAGAATGGTGCTGTGCATTGCAATAAGCCTAAGAGCAATGAAGCCAAACAATCCATTTAAGTTGTTTTGTTCAAGTATTTTGTCATGGTAACAAAAAAAAATCAGTCCCTAGCCCTCTACCTGGATTTTTTAAAATAAAAAACTTCATAATAATGATGTTTTGGGCAATATACTTTGAAAAAATGCTATTTTTTCCATTCATTCCATTAAAATGTTTGTGAATGTGTGTCAGGCACTAGAAATACTCTCAAAATTAAAACAGTAGAAAATATTCTTACCCTATGAAATTACATTATTGTAAGGAAGACAGTCAATAAGGAAAAATCATAAAGAAAAATTATAAAGATCATCTAAAACCGACAAGAGTTGTGGTGTGAATGATCATCTCTTTGGATGCAGAGAAAGCATTTGATAAAATCCAACACCCATTCATGTTTAAAGTTTTAGAGAGATCGGGGATACAATGCACTTTCCTCAACATAATAAGGCTATATACAGCAAGCCAATAGCCAAAATCAAAGTAAATGGTGAGATACTTAAGGAAATTCCTCTAAAATCGGGAACAAGGCAAGGCTACCCACTCTCTCCATATCTCTTCAATATAGTACTCAAAGTTCTAGCCAGAGCAATAAGACAACAAAAGGAGATCAAGGGTATCCAAATGGGAAAGGAAGAAGTCAAATTATCTCTATTTGCAGATGATATGATAGTGTACATAAGTGACCCTCAAAATTCCACCAGAGAACACCTACAGCTGATAAACACCTTCAGCAAATTGGCTGGACACAAAATTAACTCAAAAAAGTCTGTAGCCTTCCTATACACAAATGACAAGCTTGCAGAGGAAGAAATTAGGAAAACCACACCTTTCACATTAGCCGCAAGCAATGTAAAATATCTAGGAGTTACTCTAACTAAGCAAGTGTAGGACTTGTATGAAAAAAATTTCAAATCTCTGAAGAAAGAGATTGAAGATGACCTGAGAAGATGGAATGATCTTCCTTGCTCATGGATAGGGAGAATTAACATAGTAAAAATGGCCATCCTACCAAAAGCAATCTACAGATTCAATGCAATCCTATCAAAATACCTACACAATTTTTTAAAGACATTGAAAGTTCAATTCTGAACTTAATAAAGAAAGCCAAAAAAAAAAAAAAAAAAAAAAACCCAAAAAAACAAAAAACAAACAAACAAAAAAACCCAGAATAGCTAAAACAATCTTATACAATAAAAGGTGCTCCGGAGGAATCTCCATACCTGATCTCAAACTGTACTATAAAGCAATAGTAATTAAAACAGCATGGTACTGGCACAGCAACAGGCTGGTTGATCAGTGGAATCGAATCGAAGACTCAGATATGAATCCACACACATATGGTCACTTGATTTTTGACAAAGAAGCCAAATCCATTCAATGGAAAAAGGATAGCATCTTCAACAAATGGTGCTGGTCTAACTGGAGGTCTATGTGTAAAAAAATGAAACTGGACCCATATTTGTCACCTTGCACAAAACTCAAATTCAAGTGGATTAAAGACCTCAACATAAAACCAGAGACACTAAGTCAGTTAGAAGAAAAAGTGGGAAAGAGCCTGGAACATATTGCCACAGGAGACAACTTCCTGAACAGAACACCAACGGCCCAGGCCTTAATGTCAACCATTAATAAATGGGACCTCATGAGGCTGAGAAGCTTCTGTAAGGCAAGAGACACTGTCAAGAGAACAAAGCGACAGCCTACAGACTGGGAAAAGATCTTCACCAACCCTACATCTGACAAAGGTCTAATATTCAAAATATATAAAGAACTCAAGAAATTAAACACCACCAAACCAAATAACCCAATTGAGAAATGGGGCTTGGAACTAAACAGAAAATTCTCAGCAGAGGAATATCAAATGGCTGAGAAACACTTAAAGAAATGATCAACCTCCTTAGTCATCAGGTAAATGCAAATCAAAACAACTCTGAGATTCCATCTTATACCCATCAGAATGGCTAAGATCAAAAATTCAAGTGACACCATGCTTGTGAGGATGTGGGGAGAGAGGGACACTCTTTCATTGCTGGTGGGAAGGTAAACTTGTACAGCCACTTTGGAAATCTATCTGGTGCTATCTCAGAAAACTGGGAATAGGGCTTCCTCAAGACCCAGCTATTCCATTCCTTGGAATATACCCAGAAGATGCTCCAGCACACAACAAGAAAATTTGCTCAACCATGTTCATAGCAGCCTTATTCATAATAGCCAGAATATGGAAACAGCCTAAGTGTCCCTCAGTAGAAGAGTGGATAAAGAAACTGTGGTACATATACACTATGGAATACTACTCAGCTTTTAAAAACAAGGAATTCCAGAAATTTGTGGATAAATGGATTGAGGTAGAAATGATCATAATGAGTGGGTTAACCCAGAAGCAGAAAGAATCAAATGGTATATACTCACTTATATCTGCATACTAGCCCAAGGGGCATGTCCCACGAAAGCCTTCACTTACCAGGAAACTGGGACAGAGGGGAAGACATCCTATTGGGACTCTAGATGAGAGAAGCATGGAAGAATAGCAAAGTAGAAGGATCCAGAGGGTCCTAGAAACCTACAAGTAGAACATTATGATAGGCAGATTTGGGCCTAGGGGTCCCGCTCCAACTAAGGCACCAGCCAAGGACAATACAGGTGGTAAACTTTAAATCCCTTCCCAGATCTAGCCAATGGTCAGAACATTCTCCACAGTTGAGTGGAGAGTGGGATATGACTTTCTCATGTACTCTGGTGCTTCACATTTGACCATGTCCCCTGGAGGGGGAGACCTGGTGGCACTCAGAGGAAGGACAGCAGGTTGCCAAGAAGAGACTTGATACCCTATGAGCATATACAGGGGGAGGAAATCCTCCTCAGGAACAGTCATAGGGGAGGGGAATATTGGGAAAATGGGGGGGGGGAGGGAAGAATGGGAGGATAGAAGGGATGGGATAAACATTGAGATGTAACAAGAATAAATAAATAAATAAATAAAATTAAAAAAAAGAGTTGTGGTGTGAAAGAAAACACACAAATATACCAAAAATTTGTTAGAAACATGCAAATTTGAAAGTTTAACTTGTAGTGGATTGTACTAGTCAGCCCAAAACACATAAGACTATCAACACTAAATGAATGCACCAGCTGTAGGGTGTGTGTGTGTGTGTGTGTGTGTGTGTGTGTGTGTGTGTGTGTTTGTGTTTGGGTATCTAGGTGTGTCTGTGACAATAATAATCAAAGGAGGAAATATAACAAATTTGAGAGGAAGTAACAGGATATGGAACGTGTTGAGGCATGATGAGGAATGAGCAGAAATGGTACAAGCACTGTATGAGATCCTCAAAAATAAGTTAAAAAGAAAAATAATTTAAAAATGACAAAAATCGTACTCAGAATCATGCTAGAAAAGAAATTAGAGGAAGCTGGGAAGAAAGCCATACCAATATCTGAAAGCTCCAAAGTGTTTTTGCAGAGGGAAGAACAGGAAAAAGAGTCTCCCAATGTTTAAAAAATGAAGTAGCCTTGTGACTAAACCATAGTAGTGGAGGGTCGAACTGAAGGGCTGACGATGAAGAGATAATAAAGCCCAGTGCCTAAGTGTAGATTTTTGGCTCTTTGCCTGAGGAATTGGAAGTTTCGATGCACTGAAATGACATCATTTTTCATGTTTTTATCAGGTAACTGCGTGAAGAATGCGTGGAAGTAGGGATAATTCTTAAGAGACTTTCCTCCCCAGCAATTGTGACAATAATTGCTCATAGCTGGGAACATATGGGTAATTGGTTTAGGAGTATTAAAACCAATTTTCTGTCTATGTGAGTAAGAAATAGTATTTCCGACACTTTGGACAAGGAGAAGAGGAGAGACGATCGGCAAAAGGAGGTGAGGGAGAGAAAACAACAGCGAAAGAGTGACTGCAAGTGCCACCTAGGCAGCTCAATGAAAGGAGCTAGTTTTCATGAAGTTGAGGAAGAAAGCAAGCAGAACAAGTGTGATTGGGTATGAGCAGAGGAGGTGAACAAATGTGCCAGATGTGCCAGAAGCGAGATGTGTTTTTGCATCCAGATTGGGATATGGAATATGCAGCTGGGTAAGCCATGTTTAAGTTGAAGAAGAAGGGAGGTAACAGGAGAGGGCCGGACATGAGAGGACTGGGAAACGAATGTGGTCGGGGTCCATATGTAAAATTCTCAGAGAATCAATAAAAATTTTATGTTGAAAAACAGAAAGAAAATAAAAACAAATAAACACAAACCCAATAAGATAAAAAATATCAAGCCAATTCAAAACAAATACACAGAGAACATAGAGTCTGTTTTGTGTTGGGCAACTATTCCTGGTCAAGGGGGGAGCCCTGCAGTGTGGTTGATATACCTATGTCACTCCAATGGAGAAAACATTTTCCCTTTCCCAACAGGTCAATTGCAAAACGTTTTTAAAAAACGAAAGTTCCACTTGCATAAGATTCTTCTCCATGCTGGCACTTTTGTCTAGTTTGAGCCTTTCCCAGTATTGTGCTGTCACAGTCTGTGTGAGTGCATGTGTTTGTCAGCATTTTGTGTTTGAAAGATGTTACCTTGGAGTCATCCACTACCTCGTTCTTAACACTCTTTCTGCCTTCTCATTAGAATAGATCCCTGAGACTTTCTTGAGAGGAGGGATTTGATAAAGAAAAATCATTTAGGATTCACTACTCCCAAGTCTCTCACTTTCTACACATTGTCTAGTCATGGGTCTCTATGTTAATTATCATCAATTGCAAGATGTTTCTTTCATAAGTGTTGAGCGATGCACTGATGCATGTGTATAGCAACATGTCATTGGGAATCATTTTATCGTGTTCTTTAGCAGAAAAATAGCAGCTCGTTTTCCCTATGGCCTATGATCTATCTAGGATTAGGATCGTGACCACTCTAACGGTGCCATGTATGGATTCCATCTCATGGAGTGGGAGATCAATCCGGTATATACAGTGGGTGGCTACTCCCAGGACATTTGTGCTGAGGTGGTAACCCAGACCCTGAGAGACTGAGAGACAAGCATTGCATGTTTTCTTTCATATGTAGATTTTAGCTTTTAAGCTTTAGATGTGTGTTTCAGATAGAATAACCACAATGGTTATGTAGCTAACAAAGAACCAGGAGATAGCAAGGAATTGTCCTAGGAAGGGAAAATAGAATACAGTGTTATAAAAAGATAAATGGAGAGCTAAATCAGAGATTGAAAGAGGAGAGGGACAGGAAGGTAGTATAAAGGAGGAAATATGGGGAAGGGCAAATAACACTAAAAGGCCTTTCAAAAAGCCATATGGAAACCTACTGTGATAGAAGCCTCCTAAAACATACATATATAAAATGAATTTAAATTGACTCACCATATAGTGGGAGGGTCAATGCCCCAATTAGGGGTCATACGCCACCAAGTAAAAATCTCAGTGCTAGGAATGGGCTACTTCTTCATGAGTCATTAACTGAAGAGGTCATATAGATATGGTGCTGAAAGGGACAGTGCATGTTAGTGCAGAAGAAAAGTAATCACCAGTATCAACCAGCTATAAATCTGATGGCCTCTCTCAGCAGTCTGCCTGAAAGATATACTGGTGTACCAGTTTATATTTTCATTTATACTTTTTGAAGCCACTTTTCTCTACAGACTCAAAAGTTTAAAAAAGATAATATCAAAAGGCGAAAGATTTATACGATCTGAAGAGAAAATGGATTGAGCTAGAAATGATCATAATGAGTGAGTTAACCCAGAAGCAGAAAGAATCAAATGGTATATACTCACTTATATCTGCATACTAGCCCAATGGACATGTCCCATGAAAGCCTTCACTTACTAGGATACTGTGACAGAGGGAAGGACATCCTATTGGGACTCTAGATGAGAGAAGCATGGGAGAATCGCAAAGTAGAAGGATCCAGAGGGTCCTAGAGACCTACAAGAAGAACATTATGATAGGCAGATTTGGGTCCAGGGGTCCCACTCAAACTATGGCACTAGCCAAGGACAATACAGGTGGTAAACTTCAAACCCCTACCCAGCTCTAGCCGATGGACAGGACATTCTCCACAGTTGAGTGGAGAGTCGGGTATGACTTTCACACGTACTCTGGTGCCTCATATTTGACCATGTCCCTTGGAGAGGGAGACCTGGTGGCACTCAGAGGAAGGATAGCAGGCTACCAAGAAGAGACTTGATACCCTATGAGCATATAAAGGGGGATGAAGTCCCCCTCAGTCACAGTCATAGGTCAGGCGAGTAAGGGGAAAATGGGAGGGAGGGAGGAATGGGAGGATACAAGAGATGGGATAGCCATTAAGATGTAACAAGAATAAATTAATAAAAAAATAAAAATAAATAAATAAAATAATTTTAAAAAGATAATATTTAACCTAGTCTTTCTATACTGATTGTCAACTTAAGATAATATAGTACTGAATTATTCCAAATTATTAGCATTTCATGATAAAATAGCTTTCCAGAATACATTTAAAAAGTGGTAATTTATCAGACAAATTTGAAGTACCAAAGTTATACTGCTGAAGGGAATTTCACATTATTTGCAGCACAGCAGTATCCCCACAACAATGACTGGCATCTAACAAAGAAGAAAACTTATACAGTTTTTATTCTTAAGCATAATATTTTAAGATTTATTTTAAAATTAAATTATGTGCATATTTGTGTACCAGTGGATATATACATGAGTGCGGGGCCCCTAGAAGCCAGAGGCATTGGATCTCCCAGAAGCTGAAGTTACCAATGGTTGTGAGTTTCTGGTGTGGGTGCTGAGAACTGAACTTGAATATTCTGCAAAAGCAGTGTATTCTAGTACTGAGCTACTCCTCCTTTAGAAAATATCTTATTTCATTTTAATTTAATATTTCTTATGAATAATAATAAAGAACATAAGTTACTGAATATAAGTAAATATTTAATAGAATTAGAAGGTACTGAATTTTTGAATCATGCTTCTAGTACTCACTCTGCAGTACATGTGGTATTTTGAGAGGCGACAGCAACTTTGAGAGGTGGCATCCAGAGGTGGAGGCAGGCCACCAGGCATAGGTCTTTGAAGGTTGTACCCAGTCTCGGGTTCCTGAGTCAGTCTCTGTGATTCTTCATCGTTCACTGTGGGAACATCTGTTGCTCTATGCTCTTGGAACCATGTATGATAGACACGGTCATGGCTTCCCGAAATAGACCCTCTGAAACCATGAGCAAACTAAACCTTTCTCCCTTTACATTTTCCGATCAGTTATTATGTCACTTCTCTAAGAAAAGTAACTAATAGAGGAAAGTGGTACCGGAAATAGTAGAGTCACTGATGCAATTAGCCCTGAACAGTTATGTCTTAGGAGCTTGTTTGTAGGTACAATTTACAAGTTTGGAAATGTGGGTTAGACCACTCCTGGCATATGGCAAGCTCTGCGTAATGGGTAATCATAGTGTGACTCAGAAGGACAGAATGCTAGTAGAAGCCTAGACACTAAAAAGTGCTCTTAAAGTTGTAGATGGGAGTAATCATTCTACTGTGAAAAGGCTGAAGGTCACTCATGTTACATAATGCAAACAACTTGTGTATGCTATGGCATGTCCTGAAAAACTGGATGAGGATGAATTTTAAAATAATAAGCTAACATATTTCACAGAAGACATTTCAAGAACTGTTTGGGCCATGTCATGGTCAGTGCTCACTGCTTCTAGCCAGATTGACTGTGAGAACTGGGAGCAAATAGTAGAGATGGAGGGTGTGAAATGTATATTTTAAGACTGTGAGTGCACCTGACACACGAAACAAACGTGGGCAAAGCAGAGCTAGTCGTTTCAGGGATTAGCGCGTTAAAAATGAAGGTGTAGGGGGAAGATAGGAAAGGTGCCTGGAGTATGACCCCCTTGCTGTCAAAGCCTCCAGAATATAAAATACAAAGCTAGTTTAAACAACCTAATTGACCAGGACAGTGCTTGCAAAGGGAGTGATAAAAAGAGAGCATCCTAAAACGTGTGCCGCTGCGTTCAGCTGTGTTGGGACCTGGACGTTACAGAAGGAGACCAGGGTTGAAGGAAGCCAACGGCTTCTGAGCCTGCCAGCAGTTTGGCGTCAGCCAGATGCTGCTCTTTCTTCAGCACTGTTGAATTCAAGAGGGCTCAGCTCAGTGTCTTCAGATAAGAGAACACACAGACTAAATTTAACAAGCCACGTTCTGATAAGCACTGCATTAACACACTTTTCTGGCTTTGTCCTACTCATGGGTTTTCAATGGAAGGCCAGGAAGCAGAGACTCCCAGGATGCTACAATATTTAATTCTGTAATTTGTTGTATGACGTTAATCCTGAGAGACATGAACAAATGTCTACTCACCCAGCTGACAATGTAGTGATTCTCTTCAGTGGGACCACAAGAATCCTATAAACCTCACAAGCATTTTCACTAATAGCATAATGGAGAACTAACCTTACGTTGAATAATTCAGTGATTTGTAGTAAAAGCAGGACCAGCTATTGTTCATTTTCTGAGTGTATTTCTCCAAGACCCAATCAAGAACTTTGCAACTCTGAGTATTAAGCGGAGTCACTAACTATGACTTTAGTTACACTAATATCATTGGCATCTGAAGAAGCTAAAATATTGAGTAGAGTTTTTTTTTTTAAACTTACTGAATACTTACATTTATTGCTAATGTCAATACCCTTTTAAAGTACATCAATTATGAATTTTGTGATTATAACCTAGCTTACCCTCCCAGACAACTGTCAAAATGCATAAAATAAAGCATGAAAATGTGTAACTATGTATTATATTTAAGAATGGCATATGACGATGAAATCAGTGTTTCCGAAGAGCAGTTCCAAGCACTGTGTGTCTCCTAAACTCCAATATGCAGATGTCCTTAAGCTCACCCAGGTTCTTGGATGGGCCAGTTTTTTAATTTTCAGCTAGGCTTCTCATCTATATACTTCAATAGTTTACATCTCATATAAGTAAGAATTAAAATAATAGTGTTTTTATATCCATTACAGAAAGAAATATTGGTGGTTGTCAATGGTGATAACCAGCATAGTTGAAAGCTGGTCATCTTAGTGTAATGTGTGTCCTGTAGTATTTTTTTAAAAAAAAATGGCCAGGAAGCAAGCTTTCATAGTGTTATTTTTTTCTGTTTTTTTTTCTTCTAATTATGATAACCTCTCTTGTGTAATATTCTGCTACAATCACATTTAATTTATATTTCCTTATTACTTAAATTATGTTAAATGCTCTCCTTCAATAAAACCCTCTCTCCATCTCTTTTTCCCTTTGCTCTCTCCCCTTTCACTATCCCCCACTTCCTAGCAGCCTCTTTTGTGCCCCTTCTCCCTTTCCTTCCACAGGTCTTTTCATTCTGTAATTACACTGTCTCCTCGGGTAGTAACTGGGTGCTTGATTTCTCAGCATTACATCTTTAATATACTTTCCTGATTAAACCCACCTATTATCACCTTTTATCCATCTTGTTCATATTTAAAAAAAATTAAATATATGGTTGAAACTGTTTAAAAAGGTAAGAAACAAATGTCCCAATTTCTATCCTAATGTGTATGTTAGAATCAAGTAGAAAAAAAAAAACCAGCAAAGAATAAAAAGTTACTCAAATTTGAAATGTGTCTTAATGGACTTGTAGAAGCAATATAGAGCCAGAGATATATTTCTTAAGAAGAATAAAATCCGCACATCATTGAGCTCCAGATTTCGAGAGAAAGTTCTAGCCCACTGCTCTTCAGCACTTGAATCAGCTTAAAGGGAATTGTCTGCTTGCCTGATGGTTTGGTGAATCTGGAAGCTGCCAGATGTTCAGGGCTCAATGGGGTGGAACAGCCTGGGCTAACACTGATTCATGATCCACTTAGTGGGAAAGGGAAGGCTTTACCTAGGGAGTTGTCACTCTCTGTAATATTGGGCCTGACTTGTGGCTTAGAATAGTGTCACAAATATTTTCAAGTAAAAGCATTTTCTGCTTCCTTTCAGTAATAGAGCCAATAATTTTGGGCTATCTCCATAACATCACTCTTTCAAATGAACTATATTTAAGATGTTTTGAAACACAAGTTACAAAAACTTAGAAAATAATTTCACTTTTCCCAGCTATTAAACTAAAAGTAATTTGAGAAGTTTATAAAATACATTAGACTTTCTAGTTAATAAATAGCTTAGAAATGCTTTTTGTATATGGTCTTATTTGATAGTGTTCCCACAAAGGGGTTCATCTGGTACATGCCTCTTAAGTGACAAATGAAGACGCTGAGACCCCACAGAGGGGCCTGGTGACATCATCGCAGCCACCTATTCTCCAGCTCTTAGGGTCAGACTCTTTCTGTGGGCATCTACTCCCTAGACACGACATCCTGCTTTTTTCATTTGAAAAACTTCCTGTTCTTATGTATTTAACTTTCCCATTCTGTCTTGATAAACCTCATGGCTTAGTCTTGACTGTGTTGAAGCTTTGTCAACATGCTCATTCCCTTAGTTGTGCTTATGCTTTTATTCTTTCAGATTTGTTTTAAGCTATGTTCATAAAAGGAAGATGTGTAGGAAAGTAATGGAGATACTTATTTGGCAGTAATTGATGGCCTGATGAGAACTGTTGATGGAATGTACAGAACGTGGCTGGTCATCACTTGTGATTTATCCTGAAGGCTTTCATCATGTTATTCAGGAACCATGAGGAATTAGAGGCGACTACTGCCAACCTCATGCCAAAATACACTGTGTGGCTTACTCAGTCCTGCCTGATGTCTTTTTTATGTTTATTTGAAGACTGGAACTCATGATTTAAATTTTATCTGGTGAAAAAAATCTACCTTCTAGAAACATCTTTATTTCTATGTTTTCTTTTATAAGAGAACAGGAAGAATTAGTATGTAAGGAATCACCTCATCAGAAAGGCTCCTTAGGGAATGGCAGTGATTTCATTCTTTCGTACATGTTCATGATCAATAGTTTTTCTTTTCCTAAATTAACATATTTATACTTGTACATTTTTCCCCCTTCCCTAACCCTAAACCAGCTTTTCCTCTCAGCCCTCAGGAGTGTGGTTTTAACTTTTTTCCACCTAATTGTGTGAGAAATTTTTCTCAAGTCTTCCTCTGAGGAGAATCAGAATATACTAGGAAAGATGGTGATATTAAAATGTATTAGATGTACTGCAGTGCGAAGAATTGTCACCCAGTGTAAGAGGGGTGAATGAAACCTTCAGGTACTCTCCACATTTGTCTCAGTTTAGCAATTCAATTCTGCCTGGGAGAATTTAAAAAGTGTTTTATTTTCTTGTGAATTTCCATAGACACAGAAAAATGCATAAAATAATATTGGTATGAAAACTTGCCTTGTGTCACTTTCGCATAGGTTAAAGAATGTATATGCCCTAGAAAGTCTGCATTGCGCCTCTCACCTCAGCTTCTGTTGCCTTCTTCTTAGACTTCTTTTGAATCCCTTATCAGTTCCACTGATGGATGCGGTCCACTCCTTGACTTCTCTCCCCCATCTTCCTCATCATGTGTGGTTAAATCTTACACGGTGTAGCTTCCAGAGACCCTTTTAAGTAGAGAGCTGCTCTTTGTCAAATGAAGATCTCATTCCAGGAAGCCGTGTCTCCTCAATCCCTGTAGCTTCCTTGCTGACTGTGGCACAAATGGCCATTTTCCTCACTAGTAGCATAGGAAACATGGATGCTCCAGCCCTTTACATTGGTAAGAGACTAAGATGTTCTATAGCTGAGAACTGACTCTTGAAGGCTTCTTTGTCTTACCCCTTTCTTCTTACTTTAATAGTACTTCTATAAAATGAATCTCTCTAAGACTTTGCTTCTTTGGAGCCCAAATTAAGATAGGTCCTGTCTTGGTACTTTATTGTTGTGCAGCAGGTCACAACAGATTTATGGATTAAAACAAAACATATTTACCTCCGCCCTACTTTCTGTGGGTCTGAACCATTTAGAAATAGCTCAGGAATGTGGTGAGGCCGTGGTCCCATCATAGTCCTAGACTTTCAAAGTCTTGGCTCCCAATCTTGTTTGCACTGAAGGAAGAACTTTTTCTCATTTCCTTCTGTCCATCATTCAACTTGAAATCCTTACTTCATGGAGTTCCAAGAGGCAGCAAGGGAGAGACTGGCAAGACTAGCACTTTAAAAACATGCTTTAAAATGAATTACTTAATAGGTATAAGATTCACATATTCATCGGGTGCTATAGGATGTCTTAACAAATGTCTTTTGCATAATTTTTAAACTCTGGGTATGGCTGGAGATATGGCTCAGTAGTTAAGAATATGTACTGCTTTTGAATCAAGGCCATTTCCCAGAAACTGAATGGGGTGACTCACACCCACCTGTTTCTTCTGACCTTCGAGGACACCGTAGTTGTGGCCATAGATGCACAGACACACATACATATAAAAAACTTTAAAGATATATTTTAAAATTCATTCTTATATCATCACATTATATTCTAACCACAGTTTCCCCTTCCTCCACTCCTACCAGTCCTTCCTCTCCCCCAGATTCACTCTTCCTCAGTTTCCCTTCAGAAAAGATGAGGTCTCTCAGGGCTATCGACTCAGCATGGCATAACGTACAATATGGCTAGCACATACCCTCACTTCAAGGCTGGATGAGGCAGCCAGTAGGAGGAAAAGGGTCCCAGGGACAAGCAAAAGGGTCAGACACAGCATCCAGTCCCACTGTTAGGAGTCCCAGAAGAACACCAAGGTAATAGGCATAACACATACATGCAGAGGACCTAACTTAAAAAAAAAAAAAACTTTCCCCAGGATAAACATAGTTGTCCTCAAAATATTGCTTTGTGGTAAAAACATTCAAAACCCTTTCTTTTAATGCATTTTTTAAATGCATGGTACCTCACTGGTATCTATAGTGACTTTCCTTGTAAAAAAAAAAAAAGGTGATACATAACCATATCCATACAATTGGTCATATCCCCCCTGAATGCTCCACTGTATTCTTGGGTCGAGGGAATACCTTATTCTGCTTGTATTCACTAGGAAAGAGTCCTCAAGGGTGAACATCAGGACACTGCGATAGGACACCTGCGGCTCTTCCATACATTTAGATCTCTCCCTTCTTCTTCACACACAAACTCATTCTTCTAAACTTAACTTATTTTAATTTTAGTACTAAAATCTTGTTGTTGCCTTTGTTCGGAGTGTACTTGTAGTTCTAAATTATTTATTCTATTTAATAAAAACAATAAATTTATCATCAATTATAAATAAGGCCAATGTTGATTTTTATCATTTCCAGTTTTTGCTAATGTTAACAATGCTGTTCATGGATAGTAAGGCATGCATCTGATATGTGAAACTGACCCACTGTGTGAATGCCACTGTCTCTTAAGCCTTAACAAGTGGAAGAATCACAGTGGACATGTTACAGCTCAATCCTGGGGATGCGATCTAGAGCATCCAGAGGACTGTGAAGTCTGTTGGATCTAACAACCTTTCAATGTTGCCAACGCCATAGGTCTAAGCTGAGGACCATGTGCAGTACAAGAAAGGCCAACCACAGTGTATTGAATTAATAACGATCATTTTTCAGGGTCATGTCATTTCACACAAAGCCAACAACATGGAAAAATCCCTGGTAGTAGAAACAATACCATTTTTAGTGTGTTAAAGTGTAGTGTGTTCTGGGTTAGTAAGTAGTCTTAAGTTAGTATCATGGTACCTCTTACTTTTATTAAAGTTTACTTTAGCTTTTTATGTCATGTCTCTTCAAGTATACTGGTTTTTGCTTTCTTTGCTTATTTTTCTGTTGAATGAGCGAGTTTGTTTCTTTATTTATATAATTATTTATTGGTCCCTTATATATTTTGATTACTACACAGTTGGGTTTAAGTCTTACAAATATATTTTCTCATTTTGACTTGACTTAAAAGTATCTTTTCAAAAAGAAAAATTCTTGGGCTGGTGAAGTGGCAGGGCTGGTAAAGGTGTCTGTGTCCAGGCCTGACAATCTGAGTTTTTCTCTGGATCCCCCAAACTATCAGGAGACAATCAACTCCTAGGAATTATCTTCTGACATCTACATATGTGTATCTGTACCTCCATCTACACACCCCAAAACAAATATTGTTCAAAAAATAATTTTTTTATTTTAAAAGAATACATTAGAAAATCTTTTGTGTGTGTGTTATCCTTTCAAAAGATTATTTTAATGCTATCACTGCCTATATTTTTCACATTATAATACATGATTCACCTGGAATAGAGTTTTGTGTGCAGTAAAGGATTGAGAGTTAATTTATCTCTGCGTGTGTATGTGTGTGTGTGTGTGTGTGTGTGTGTGTGTGTGTGTGTGTGTGTATCTAGTGTATCTAATTGTCCTGGGATGGTTTCTCAAAATGTTTTCTTTGTCATAGCAAAGTATTTTGATCCGTCTCTTTCTCTTCTCTCTCTCTCTCTCTCTCTCTCTCTCTCTCTCTCTCTCTCTCTCTCTCTCTCTGCTCTCTGCTCTCTATTTTGGCTTTGTCTACTACTGTCTCAGGCATCTTATCACACTGTCTGCATTGGTTTAGTTTTATTGTCAGCCTTGGAGTTTGACAACATATATTTCTGGTGAATGTAACATATGTTACTTTGTTTCTGTTTTTTCTTATGCAATAACCATTTCTTATTTAGTTCTCTGTACCTTATACTAGCTTTGATTAAAATTATTGCAATTAGAGTTGCTTTTTTGGCTTAACTTTTCTTTCACTATTTTTCTTTAAGATTTTTGGAAAGTCCTATTTCAAGTGTATAGATTGAAAAAGTTTTGTGACTAGTCATCATTTAAAAAAACAATATTAAAAATATTGCTCTTAACCATACCTTGTAGGCAATTTATGTTTAATACAATTACTAAAATATTTTGGTTTAGGTTGAGTATATTTCTTTATGTTTAGTAATTTATTTTCTTGCTCTAAAGTCCCCTTATTCTTTTTCTTGGTATGCACATAAGCACATATTTTTTATAAACTAAAAGTAATAATATGTATTCTTGATTTTTAAATGATTCATATTTATCTTTACATAAGTCATCCTCCTGTAAAGGCTTGGAATTTAGAAAGCTTCTATTATATCATCCTTCCCAATACATATGGCATCACCTTTTATGCTTGAACCTCTTCTGTTTAAAATATCTTAATATATTGGCTTTTATTTTCTACAGTCAATGTTTATTTAAGTTTGCCAGATGTATATCATTTTCTTTTCAATCACACCTGTGGCATTTCTGAGCTCCACTCTCCAGGAATACACTAAGAATGGATTTGTTACTTTCTATTCCTGTTTATTCCAGGATCTGGATGTTCCACATGCGCCTTTGTCTCTTGTTCCTTGAGTACTAGCTCATCTTGTGTTACCTTAAATCTGAAAGCCTTCTTGTTAAACATAATGTTCAAATATTATCTGTAGACACATTTTAAGGATTAGGATGCTACTTTAAAAAGAATTATTTCTTGAGTGAGGGTAGTCAGAGCTAGAAGCTTCTAGATTCAGTGCATTGAAGAACTGTGGGTTGGATTCTAAAGAAGGCTGTCTGGTGACTGACTGGAATGGGCCCAAGAGAAGTCTGAGTGAGCTCTTGCCTAGGCCTTTTTAGGTGTGGATGCAACCCCTTCCTGACCGTGCATCAAAGCTGGGACATGGGAGGAATTACATGAATTCTACTTACTTATCCGCTGGTCCCAGACTTGCCTTCCTCTAACCTGGCCAGAACCCCGAGGACAAGTGAACGTTGTTGATGCAGTACGTAAGGATCCAGTGCCTTCAGAAAAGAACAGGAAAGAGAGAAGGGCCAAGCAGATGTGGATGGGAAACGCTGAGCAACGCATGTAGTGGACAGTTTTTATCTTTTAAGCTCCCTTTGCGATCCAAGCCTTGTCCCGGTGTGGCTCATCCACCTAGGAGATGTGTAGTGCAACTGCTGCCTGTGTGGAATACTTCAGATCAGAATTCAGTGGCTGGTGACTGGTAGCATCTGTTTCTTGGTATGTATTGCGCTCTGTGAAACCATAGAAATAAGGCAAAGTTCCATCTTTTGGTTCCCTGCAGTTAATATAAATCTCATGGATGGAAACCTTGCTAATCTACATTGTTTTCTGAATCTTGACTGGTAATGACTAATTCTCCAATCTTTGGGTTGGTAGTTGGTAAGGAATGAAACTTCTTCGGGGGTTTTTAATAGAATGATTCAACAAGGGCTTTGACTAGCTGTAGTCATTTCACCAAAATCAATCCAATGGCTGCTTCTGTAAAAAGCTGCGCCAGGCAATGCAATTTCTACTTCTCAATGTACTGCTCCTGGTTGGCTAAATGTTGCCAGAGCAGGACTAAATAGGTGTGGTCATGACAGTCTAATTTAATAATCCCTAATGTTGACTATCTAGTCTTTTACTAAAAAACGTGTTCTGGATCCTAGTTTATAGTTTACTGTCACCAGATATCTTAGGAACATTTAGGTTCATGCCACTCAGGCTGTCAAGCATCTTCATCAGTACCAGTTCATTCACCTCAGTCCAACTGAACTCAGTTGGACTGAGTTTCTTCTGCTTGCTTTACAGACTTATATTGGTGATATTGATGTAATGTTCAATAGTAAAAATGAAGTTAATAGGAAGGAAAATAAGTATAAAGAAATGATTTGCATTTTTGGGGAAAGCCGATCAAATTACTTCTGATAGAGATAAATGAAAAACGATAACCATAAAGTGATAAAAAAAAATCTGGTAATTAGGGGTTTAATTAAATGTTCACACAAATAACTCTGGGTTCATGGTCCTCTGAATACTGTTTGTTGCTGTGATGTACTAGTAAGTATGCTGGGAGTATCCTAGAGCCCTTGTCCCAGTCAAGAATCAGCATCCTCTGTGTTAATTATGATTTGTCTTCTAAATGGGTAGACTGGCTTCCAGAGAGTACAGTTTCCTTGACTTCAATCTCAAGCTTAGAAGTAGCCATCTAGAATTGCAAAGAACCACTTCCGTAATTCCTTCAACAGGCCTGAATGGCCCTATTAGCTTTGTTTAAACAAAACACAATGACAGTCCTGCCTCTGTGTCCTTTTTGGTTTTTAAAGTTTAAAATAAAAATCAAATGACAAGGGCAGACAAACTCCCCTCTAAGAAACAGCAGGAAGGTTGTGATTGTCTTGAGCCAAGGAGTACTGACAATTCCACAGCAGTTCACTCAAACTGCCTTTCCATAGAAGTGCTTAAGCCTGGCCTAGAGCGCTTCATCAGCTCACACCTGCCGTGAAACCCTACGTGGCTTCAGAGGCAATGTGAGTCTTTGAGGTGTCTCAGTACTGGGTTATGTATTTATGATGATCATGAATATCAAAGCAGTGAAGGACAAGTGTGGAGGCCTCAAACAAACCACAGTGAGGCTCTGGGACCTTCTAGCCATATGCGTAAAGGCCCATTTAATTTGCATTCTCTATGAAACCTTAAAAAATAAATTCCTAAGAGACTCTGCCTTAGCCCGAACAATTGGAAAGTCATGTTTTGTTTTGGTCTCTTGGCTTTCAGGTTTTTCTGCCTTTATAATGTCCTTGATTGCTTTCTAAGCAAGTATTAGGGCTTTTTGCTCTAACTTTGCTAAAAATTTTCCCTGAGTCTGAGGCCAAATAGGAGTTAATTTATTCCCTAGATGAATGGCTTCATTTTGACTGATAAGTAATTAAAAAATAGGATTATGCAGATGTCTTACAGGCTTAATTTTAACAGCTGTGAATTGAACAATAGATTTAAATGTTTCTCTTTCCAAAAGTAATTAAGTAAATATGTGATTAAATTTTAAGTAGGAGGCATGTTTACACCCTGTGTTTGTTTAAGGTGAGAAATGGGCCAGGTAAGTTCCTTATCCACAATATGTCTCTGTTGTCTTACCTTTTTCTTCTCCAGTTTTGTGATTTTGACATTAATAAGGGGCCTCTGTGAACACAAGCTTGTTGTGAGAATAGTGATCTGGCTAGGAGGTACTGGGACTCTAAAGAGTGGTGGGTAAAGAGGAAGTAAAGTCAAGGAGTAGAACCCTTGACGGACATATTGAGACCTTGGCCTCTCCTTTTCCAGACTACCTTGAGATTAAATGGTACATCCTATGATACACTTTTGGCATCTTGTACTATGTCATCAGAGCTCAGAGCAACAGGGCCAAAGGTCACATTGCCAAAGCTATGAAACCAAGATCTAAAATAAATCTTTCTGTTTTTAAAGTTGTCTCAGGTATTTTGTTACAGTAAAAGAGTACTGACCAATACACACATTTCTCTATTCTACTTTCTCGGCTTTGTATACTTCAACATACCAATGGTGAAGACAGACAAAAAAAAAAAAAAAAAAAAAAAAAAAAAGCATAGAGGAAGAGATTATTAAAAAGGCAAAAAATTCATGTTTATAACAGAGGTAAATTCACCCGTAGAACATCAGCGGTGAATCAATCTACTCAGGGGTTTAAATGTTTTATCTTTGTATAAAATAACATACATGATGTCCAAAATTTACATTCATTAATTAATGAATTATCTAAATCATTAATTAATTAATTAATTTTTATTCTAGAGTTGCACTCAGGGCCACAGTCATGTAAAACACATGCCTTACCTGTAAGCTAATGCTCAATTTTTTCTACTTGCAATAAAAATATACTAATTCTATTGTTTTTGAAAGGGAAAGTATTTATAACACTGTTTAGAAACCTTGAAAACAATATTGTTGTTTATTTTTATATTTTTTATGAGATCAACATAAGGAAGTGCTTTAGATTACTGTTGATATGACAACCAAATAGGTTTATGTTTTTAAATTTTCTCTTATGGTTTTATAACAGGATCATTTAAACCAGGCAATTTAAGAAGAAAAGTTATGTATATTTTGTGCTTCTGACGTCCATAATTGAGAGGCCTACATCTTGAAGAGTCTCTAGTATCTCCTGGTGACGGCAAAATACATAAGAGAAGGTTAGAGCACTGAGGAGCAGCTGCATTCTTTTTTTTTTTTTTTTTTTCTTTATTAATTTATTCTTGTTACATCTCAATGTTTATCCCATCCCTTGTATCCTCCCATTCCTCCCCCCCCCCCATTTTCCCATTATTCCCCTCCCCTATGACTGTTCCTGAGGGGGATTACGTCCCCCTATATATTCTCATAGGGTATCAAGTCTCTTCTTGGCTACTTGCTGTCCTTCCTCTGAGTGCCACCAGGTCTCCCCCTCCAGGGGACATGGTCAAATGTGAGGCACCAGAGTATGTGAGAAACTGAGAGACGCATGGGAGAACAGCAAAATAAAAGGATCCAGAGGGTCCTAGAAATCTACAAGTAGAACAATATGATAGGCAGATTTGGGCCCAGGGGTCCCGCTCAAACTAAGGCACCAGCCAAGGACAATACAGGAGGTAAACTTTAAACCCCTTCCCAGATCTAGCCAATGGTCAGAATATTCTCCACAGTTGAGTGCAGCTGCATTCTTAACACAAATCCAGAGGCTTGATTCCACCACCACAATCAACAGGATCATTTATTATGGTAGTACCCTAATAGCCTAATAGTTATAGTTTTGAAAAAGATTGTGTGTGTGTGTGTGTGTGTGTGTGTGTGTGTGTGTGTGTTGGAATGTGCGCACGCACTTGTGTGTTTGTGATCATATGTTACTTGCATGCAAGTGCCAGGCAGGGCAGAGAGGGTGCCCGACTCCCTGCAGCTGAAATGAGGAATTTGTTAGTTTTCTGACATGGGTACTGGGAATTAAACTCATGCCCTTCAGAAAAGAAGGCAGTGCTCATAGCTGGGGAGCCACCTCTACAGCCGTTAGCTTCACTTCTCAATATTATTGCCCTGAACATTAAGATTTTAATACCGGAACTTTTGGGGACATATTTAAATCACAAAGACTTCCTAATGAATCATCATTCTTTTGGACATTGCCCATTACTCCTAAATCCCAGTCATTTTGTTTTCTTAGGTGAATAAAAATTCTGGATTCACTAACACAACTTATCATGAAGGTGACTTTCACTGTATAATTTTCACTCTTTCAAGAAATATATATGGAATGATAACTCAGTGCCATTCATTGTCCTAAATTGTGGCAAACAAAACCCGTATCTTCCTTATCCTAATGTTGCCACACTTATGTGTAAGAAGAGATAAGTAAACTGCCAGAAAAAGCTAAGTGAGAAAACTGCTGAAAGATAAGTAGTAGCTACAAGACAATTAAATCAAGGGAACAGATGACAATTCTGGGAATCACTTAACACAACCTGCTGTTTTGAGATTTGTACTTAAGGTTGTGCGTGTTTCAAATGTCATTCTCGTCAATAGTCATCAAAGTGAATGGTTTTATTCACATCTAGATCAAAGCACTGTTTTGAACGCAGTGCAGGGTTTCTATTCATCACAAGAACATCACATTAACAGAAATCCCTGAGTGTAGGAGAGACCACACACACACACACACACACACACACACACACACACACACACACACACACACATATAGCATGCAGGTTCAATGTCCCCTTTCAGTATTACTGTTTAGTGAATAGGTGGGTAGTATGACGATAGACTGAAAGGGATTTCTTTGCTATGTGCTACCAAGTAAATGTAGAGATCCGCTGTTTTAATATAAATTTTCACAAATGATCCTTATTGTTGATAATAGATTGACATGCTAATGCTTCCAGGGAAAATCACATTCACTCCAGTCATTGAACACCCAGTATCTTGTACAAAATGGTGACCTTAGAAAAGACAACCGGCCTAATTGCCAATGCAAATACTAATGATTTTTTTTTTTTTTCTGGAAGGAAAATGGTGAACAAAGGAGTAGAAGGCACTGATTGTGACAGTTGACTTTGGGAATGGCCAGCCAGCACAACTCAGGAAGTAGAACGGGCTGCAAGAAAATAGACCACCCAGAACTCAAGTTGACAGGCATCTGGCTAAGAATCAGGAGGCACCACGAAGCCACTAGAATGTTCTGTGTGTGTGCATGTGTGTGTACACATGCCTTCACCAAAGGAGGGACTTCACCTCACAAGACTCCTCACCCAGGAAATTAGAGTGGAAGAAGAGAGCCGTAGACTTCAAAGACGTAGGAGTAGATCTGAACAATAGAATCAGGATGGAGCTTGAGATTTTAGTACTAGAATCTCTACTTAAAGATATATCTCTTTGATGTCAATCCATAGCTAATTAAAAAATACCAATTGAAACTATCTGGTGTTTTGACCACTTTCTATACCAAAAATTTTAGACTATTTGGTTGCTTATTTACTTTGGTTGTGACAGGGTCTCTCTTTGTACTTCTAGGCTAGAGTAAAACTCATTGTGTTGCTTCAGAATCCTGAGTGCTGAGATTATAAGTGTAAATTTATATATTACCGAAGAAAGCTATGTTTCAGGCTTTTACATTTGAACTCTCTTTGTTGCCCCATGATGGAAAATTGTTAATGTTAGTCATTAAGAAAATCTTCATCCTTATTGTTAGCTACAGAGCCCTAAACAGATCTGAAGCAAACCATTTTAGAAACTTCCATAATTAAAATGCATTGTGTCAGCATGTCTGAAGGAGCTGGGGTAAGTCACATAGGAGTGTTTGTTTGGATATGGCTTTTAGGCTATTGACAGAAATTTGAGTTGGAGGCCAAGTAGATCAGCATGGGCCCAGGGAAAGACCAAAGGCAGGCATGAATATTTACTGACAGGCAGTTAAGCAAAACAGCCACTCTGCTGTTTGTCTTTTCACTGTCCTGAATATTTGCTTCTTATTAATCTTTTAGGATGCATTCTTCCTTTGCTGAATCTATTATTAAACACAGAACAGACATTGTGTTAGTGCTGCTGTTGTTCAGGCTGATGGGGGGAGAGACAGTCAATGCCACAGGAGGAAGTGGCCTTCCTGATTTAACGGTGTGTTTTCACAAATGACGTGTTATCATGTTCAAGATATACTGCTCTCATATTTGTTTTTAAGTGAGAAAATATATTGTAATAGTGGAATGCAAAGAAGCATCTCTTATGTCTTCTGAAACTTACCTCATAGTCTCAGGTAGTTTTAGAAATTTAAAAGATGGTGTACTGATAGAATTTTGTGATCTAAAAATATGCTGGATGTTTTATTTCACACGTAAGCTGAGGGTCGCTGTTCTATTAATCTGTGATTTTAAATAATGTCTTATGATAATTTAAAATAGTATGTAAAATAAACATTCAGTATCAATATAGTGGCAATTCCTTAACATCCTTGTAGATTACAGACAAACTGAGGACCAGTGACTATAACGGACTGGCTTAGCGATTGATAGTTATATAGATATTGATATTTATATTTAAGTCTGTCTACAAACATCTATCCTCCCAATATTTTTGGCTCTCTTCTCTTACATAAAGATGTTCATCCAGATTATACTTTCCCTATGGATAGGAAAAGGATGAGAAAGATGGTGCAGTCATGACTTGAGAGTATGGAATCAATAATGCTTCAGTGAAATAATAAATGGGCACCATCCTGCTAGTGCGCCTTTCTCCATTAGCTTTTACAAGTGAAGAATCCAATCGTGGTCATAGCGAGCTATTGAGAATTCACTAAAACAAGCGAGACACAAGTAATTTGAAATAAGATTCTGTTGTTTCTTCTATGCAAGAGATTTATGCTTTCGTCTTTTCATTTTCCAAAAGAGTCAATTTCAGGCAAACCAAAACTCCACTTCCATTTGACCTGAGTGGGTTGTGTGAAGCCGGGTGACTCACTGCTGATGGGTGGTGTCATGGTGAGTGGCATCTACATGGATAGAGTCAGTGATCCCAAACTTCCTAAAGCTCATGTTGTGTTTTAAGAATATATTTGTCTGCCCAAAAGAAAGCTGTGTTCAGTGGCAAGGAAGAAATTTTTAGTATTTTAAAAGTCAGTTGTGTTAAATTGTGGAACTCAATCAAGAATTAATATATTCTTTAACTCTCTGGATAAAATCTCCATTATTTGAAACCTATTTTCATGTAACACCCTGAATTATTTTGAAATGTTAAAATAAAAATAAAAAACAACCCCCCCAAAAAACCAAAGCAAAGCAAAATATTTGAGATATGTGGCCCAGAAAAACCTTTCAAAAACAATAGATTTGAGCTTGAATCTTACAGCTTATGTGAACTTGGGCAGAATACACAATGTTCTGAGACCCTGTCGCTCACTCTGGAAATAAATATGACATTATTTAGTCCATAAAGATTTGATATGTCAAGGGAGGTTTAAGTGCCAAAGCAGATTGCAAAATTAACATGTAAAGTGTCTCACTTTCACAAGGTTGCTTTATTTTATAATATATATTGATGTGAAATACACCAGAAGCATAGCTGCTGTGTCACTGTGTGGCAAATACTGAAGAGTAAGAATGAAATAAAGATTTTACCCCTCATTTCATACTCTTCTTCATTAAGAATTTCACAAGACACTATCTTGATAATAAGAATAGATTAAAAATCATTTAAGTAGTTCATATATATATGTATATATAGTTGAGAAATGGTAGGTATGTACCAGCTCACCCCAGTGCTGAAGTTGCTCTGGTCAAGAACACTGTGCACTCAACCATACTATAAACCTGGGATAGCATAGCTCAGATGCTATTAGCCGAATAGACAGGCAGTCCTCTAAAATGTACTGTAGAACTTAACAATTTATAGCAGTTTTGACTTATGAAAGCAGAATCTGCCTCACTATGTCACTCAGTCTCTAACAGGATGTGGTATTTCATAATATGCTTCACTTTTCTGTATGTCTTATTTTGAGAAAACTCCTTACAATGCCTCCTCTGGACTACTTTTGTATCTAAATTCAGATTTATGAATAGTTCAGATCAACTTCTGTGGATATTAGATGTCTGCTATGATACACTGCTAATGAGTCTGCAAGGCGAGCTTGGAACTATGCCAGGCTCAAACAATTCGGCCAGTGGTAGGGTTGTTTCATGTGGTTGATTTGTGGTAATTACTGGAGATACTGAATAACAGGACATTTTTTGCCCTCCAGAAGTTTCTGATCTGTATAGTTGTTATATTACAGATGCTAGCATAAAAAATCATTTCCCCCTGATTAATATTGTTTTATCTGGTATGGAAGATGCCCACACATGGGCCATATGACCGTTGTCATGAGTTCATTATTTTCTATTAGTAAATATAAATAAACAGTTCTTTTGCCTTCATCAACAAATGTTGTCTAAGCTCTTGGTCTCTGTGGTATATTGATCAGCCCCTAGGTAAACAGAAATAGTATGCGGCATATTCTGTCTTCTAGCTTGCTACCCAGGGCATAATTCAGGAAGAATAGTGATGCCAGACATCCTCTGCGCCAAAGAATGTCTCAGATCTCAATTTCTCAGCAGTTTAGAAAAGTACGGAATCACTTTGAGCTGAAACTGACCTGGGAGGCTTCGTGGAGGTAAGCCCCAGGAATCACTCCAACTATTGCTTTATGTGTGGTGTGTGTGGGATGGGACGGTCTAAGCAGAGCCAGAAGAGCTGATGGCATTTCTTCCTCCCACCTCTACTTGGTGGAGTCTTTCTTTTTGTGAAATGCCTTCTCTCTGCTAAGGCAGCTGAATTAAACTCAGGCATTGTTCATTTCTTATTAGTTGAATTACAACCAACAATTAAGCTAGATTCAAGTAAGTAGCAGCAAGCCATGCCATTCTGAGATTAATTAAGTGAAATGGAGGAAATGCAGACATTATTCTAGTTTCTTGTTGCTGAGTTCCAATTTAAGCCTGGGACTCTTAGGCCAGTGTGTAACAAACTGACCACCAGGACATTTTTTGAAGTTCTAGTTTGTGGTAGAAACTGACACTCATTGTATAGTTTTTCTTAATGCCTTCCAATATTATTTTACTGATAAAATACAATTGGAGGCTTTCCTGTCATAATTTTATTATATTACTAGAAGTTCAGCTTTTCAACAGCCTTGTCACATGTACTTTTAAAAATACAAAGGGCACATGGATTATTATGCTGGAGGTGTGTGTGTGTGTGTGTGTGTGTGTGTGTGTGTGTGTGTGTGTGTGTGTGTGTGTGTGATTCTCCCACCCCCAAAGAGGTGACTTCTATGAAGGAAATGAAAATAAAAATTTCATAGGGTGTAGGGCAGAGCAAACGCTCATCACAGACTCATCTGACAAGTCTCCTTCAAGAGCCTGTCCACAGATTGAAGATTCACTCTTTACTCAATTTGCATCCTTGGCCCAATAAATGTTTTATGACCTCCCTCTATGAGCACTCACAGCCAGAAGGAGGTAATGCAAAATTGATCGGTATATTAAAACTGCTGAGCCAAGCGGACTTGCTCCTGGAATCACACTGATTATGTGTGTGTGATTCCACAGGCCCCATTGAAACACTGCAGCATTAGAAATAGACACTCATCAGCTGCATTTTTATAACAACAGTTTTCTTCTTTTCCTTACTCTCTTAACCCTATAACCCAACTCTTACATTCACATCTTTACATCCCTTTAGGCTCATGAATAGCAATAAACATTTTCAGAAGAGATGATACCTCACTATTATATTCAGCAATATATTATCTGTAGGACAAAAGGAAAAACATGGGCCTTGGAATCAAGCACACAGTGGCTAGAATGCTAACCTCCCCACTTATCTGTTGTGCAGTTTTGAGCAAATTATTATATCTATAACCTTCATATTACTATTTGGAAGCACAGTTAATAATAACCTACCACCACGAATTGCTGCATATGTGACTAATGTTACTAGGCTTCTGCTGCCTGTGACTATAAAATAGGACCCACTTCATTTAGCATCCAGTTTATAATGGTGTGAAGTAATAATGGTATGAGAGGTTGTTTAAAACATACTCAACTATTTTAGAAGAGCATCTAAGCATTTTCTTACAATGGTCCTCATCCAGCTTCCTCATTTGTTCTTTTCTGAGAATCTACCAAGACATTTACTTACTCACCACAAGTTCTTATTTCATACATGTTTTGTGTAAGGGCGTTTTCTGGTGCACGAGTTGAATGATGAATTGGATGGGTGGGGCCCCTGCTTTTATGGAGCTTGTAACCAATGGCAGATAAAGGTTAGGGAGTTAGGAAAATGCATTAGTAATTACATGCAAGAAAAATACTACAAAGGAAATAAAATGGAGCAGTCTTGTATAAACAAACTGGCAAGGTGGTTAAGGAGGGCAACATTAGGGTTGAATATAGTTTTCTTTTAGGTCTTAATATTTGCCCCAAAATGGTCATGTTGTCAAGCTTCCTTCTGAATACTTACGATTATTTTTACAGATTTGCATTGTTCTCAACTTTTGATGTAGAATTTCTGTCTTGCAGAGGATTGTAGTTCATTCATTGACTATTAACTAGTCAAGCTATCGAGTATCAGTAATTGGAGTGAACATATGTGGATTGCTGGGTCATTAAATTAACTTTCCGACATCTGAGTGTGGCTCAGGGAGTATGGAGGAGCTGGAGACTGAAAGAACAGAAGATCACACACATGGGAGTGATATGAAGTGCTGACTTGCAGACACGACAGCTATTGTACACACCAACAGCAATGGTGGCTGTTTGCACAAGACACGCCGAGGATCAGGCCAGTCAACATTCAAGCACGGATGCGGAGGGTCTTGTAACACCACACTCCTGCTGGTAGGACCTGCTGGTATTTAATGCCTGCAGAGGGTGGAAAGTCACCTTTATTTAAATTTGAATTTAGACATGGTTGCTGTTAGCTTGCTCAGGCCTAGTTGATGGCCCCAGATATGAAATGTGAACAGCACTAATTGGAGTGAAGTTATGAATTAAAAATAAAGAAAAAGATGATCTGAAACTTAGAGATAGACAGAGTGGAGGGCAATCGGGGGAGTTGGAGGCAGGTAGTGGAGGATGGGTATGGTCAAAATAGATTGTATAAATGTATGACATCTTCAAAGAATAAATAAAATGTTATTGTGAAGACAGGGAAAAAGTATGGAGAGATGGATCTAAAAGGAAACCGAGTTTAGCTCACAGTATCAATCCCATGTTGCTCACAAATATGTGTAACTTCAGCTCCATGGGATGTAGTGATCACCTATGGAATATTTGGGCACCTATACACACACACACACACACACACACACACACACACACACACACACACTCCTCTATCCTATCTACACATAATTAAAAATAAATAAATAAATAAAAATAATACTTTTAAAAATCCAAAAAGAGTAATTGAGGTACTGAATGTGATCACTGTACACTTATAAGTATATATGTACATGTCATAATGAAACCCATATGGAATGAACATATATTAATAAAAAATATGAAAACACACAAACAGAAAAGGGTGTGATGGAGCCACTAACTGAAGATGATAGGAGAAGGAAGGATATTCAATCAAAGAAACAGAAAAAGCGAGTTCTGAGAATGAGCTATCAAGTTAGAACAATTGAAGACATGGATACATGGCTAACTGGTGAGAATGAGACGAAGTTTTACAGAAAAGGGCTGATAGTCACTTAGGCACCAGCTCCAGTGTGATTTTCAGATCAGGGCAGACCCATTAGGATGACTGACAGATGCTAACGTGTTAGGCATATGATTTACGTTTTCAGAAAAAAAAATTCTGGCTTCTTGGTAAACAACATTGAGATGTCAATTGAGAGAAGTAAAAATAGGAGACACTCCTCAGCCTTTCAGTAAGTGGCAGATACTAGTTACACAGTGAGACTAAACTGGTGATACAGAACAGAGAGGGGCATCATTGCTAGAGTAATTGTTTTATTAGGTTATTTATTTTATTTATCCTAATCAGAGCTTCCCCTCCCCCTTCTTCTCCCATTCCTTTCTCTCCCCTCTCCTCCCATGGATATAAACCAGCCTTGGCACATCAGATTGCAGTAAGACTGGACACACCTTCTTCTGTTGAGACTAGATGAGGCAGCCTAGTTAGGGGGAAGAGATGCAAAGGCAGACAATATAATCCAGAGACAGTCCCACATGAAGATCCAGATGCACAAATGTTACATATGTGCAGAGGTCCTAGGTCCATCCCATGCATGCTCTCTGGTTGGCAGTTCAATCTCTGTGAGCTCCTATGGGCTCAGGTTAGTTGGTTCCATAGTTTTGCTTGTGGTGCCCTTGAGCCCTCTGTCTCCTTCAACCCTTCCTTCCCCTCTTTCACAGGATTCTCCAAGCTCTGCTTAATGTTTTTCTGTGGCTCTCTGCATCAGTTTCCATCAGTTCCTGGGTGAAGCCTCTCTGATGACAATTATGCTAGGCTCCTGTTTGCAAGTCTAGCAGAATATCCTTTTTAGTTTCAGGAGTAGCCCCCCTCTTATGGCATGGGTCTCAAGCTGGGACAGTCATTGATTGGTTCTTCCCTCAAATTCTGCTCCATCTTTACCCCTGCATATCTTGTAGACAGGACAAACCGTGGGTCAAAGGGTTTTTTGTTGTTGTTGTTTTTGGCTAGGTTGGTGTCTCAGTCCTTCCAATGGAAGTCTGGTTACAGGAGATGGCCGGTTCAGGCTCCATAACCCCCATTCTTAGGAGTCTTAGCTAGACTTATCCTCATAAATTGCTTGAAGTTTCCATTGTCCTAGGTTTCTAGCTTGTCCCAGAGACGTGCCCCTAATCCAGTTTTATATTCCTCCATCCTCCCCGCAACCACATTCCTCTTGTTCCCATCCCCACCCACCCCCTACCCAGTCTTACCCTTCCATCCACCCATGTCTAATCTCGTTCCCCTTCTAAGTGAGATTCAAGCATCCCTCCTTGGATCTCTTTTAATCTTATCTTCTTTGGTTCTGTGGTTTGTAGTATGATTATCCTGTACTTTATGACAAGTATCCATGTTAAGTGAGTGCATACCATGTTTGTCTTTGTGTAACTCTAACCAAGCAAGTGAAAGACCTGTAAGACAAGGACCTTAGACTTTGAAGAGAGCAAATGAAGAAGATATCACTATCAGTAGAAGGAAATACTCTCCATGTTCATGGAATGGTAAGATCAGCGCAGTGAAAATGACCACCCTATCAAAAGCAATCCACAGTTTCAATATAATTACCAGCAAAATTCCAACACAATTCTTTTCAGACCTTGAAAGGAAAATACTCATCTTCATATGGAAAAACAAAACACCCAGCATATCAAAAAGAACCCTGTATAATAAAAGAACTTCTGGAGTTATCACCATTCCTGGTTTCAAGCTGTACCACAGAGCATTAGCAATAAAACCTGCATGATACTGGCATGAAAACAGAGGTCCATCCAAAAAATTGAATCAACAACCCAGAAAGCAATCCTAACATCTACGGGCACTTGATTTTTGACAAAGAAACCAAAATTATATAATGGAAAAAGAAAGCTAGAGTAATGTTTTGAGAAGATATGGCCACACTGAATACTTGCATTTTCTGTCTCCACGATTTCACTCCTTCAAACCTAGTTGGCAGTTTCCTTTTTGAGAAGCATGACTTCATTCTAATAAATTGTGATTAAAATTCACAAAGTAAAAAATCATGTTTATTGTCTTGAGCATATTCTAGAACTTTTAAAAAAACATTTCTGTGAGCAGCTTATTCCATGGAGCATTAGGACCTAAAAATTCATTCATGTTCCCACATACTAAATTTTGAACAATAGCTATTTGTGTCTTTGGAAATAAATCAAGCAACTTTTCAAATAGCATACAGACAGATAATGGTTTTAACCTATTTCTTCCAGTTTTGTGTTTTTTATTTAGAGGTTTTGGTCCATTTACATTTAAAGTAATACTAGAGCTTACATCAAGGTCCCTAAAGTCTGTGTATTAGACCAGGTTCCCAATCTGACATTTGGAGGTATTTTGCTCCAAGTTTCTTCCTTTCTCTCTCTCTCTCTCTGCTTCCTGTTTTTCTTGTGCTGAATAGGACGTGATACACAGTTGCTACTGTGCTATGAAGTTCTGTCACACCCCTGACCCCAAAATAGAATCCAATGGCTTTGCACTGAATCCTCTGCAACTATGAGCCAAGATAAAGTTCCTATACTGTTCTATTGGGGGGTTTGGTAGCACCTATGCAAAAGTAACTAGTGTCCTCCTGTACAATAATTTTCATTGTTTTTTTTTCCAAGAATCCAAAAGATTTATTACAATTTCATGAATGAAAGTACAAATATCTTTGGCCTTAGTAATTACCTTATGGTACACATTCCAATAAGAAAAAAAGACCACTTGTCCTATTTTAAAACAGAACAAAATTTCCTAATGCTGTCAGTGTAGCCCAACACAGAAATGTTGGTAATGACAACACTGTAAAAATTATGCTTTCTTTCTTTCTTTGGAAGACATATGGCAATACATATCTAAATCATAAATGTGTTCTTACTCACTGACCCACACGCAAAAGTTATCAGGGTCAGTAAGTAGTAAATCCCCCACATTCCTATCATTTTAACATACTTAATTATGTTGCATAATATTTTACTTCCAGTTTTTGCCTCCATCCATATAGTTACTTTATCAATTATATATAATTATAGTGAGTATTCAATTTAATACTTATTTTTCACTGATTATTCTATGGGTAGAATTTCCCTTATGTTTCTTTCATTTTATTTTCAAGGCTATCCTGGAACTCACACTCCTCCTGCCTCTACCACTGAAAATCTGGGATTTTTGGAGAATGCCCATTACTCTTGGGTCCCTTACTTTTACAATGCTTCTATTCATAATTTTAAATCTCTGTATGACATTCTATTGGACAGATCTTCCATATTTTATCTAAAAGTTCATTTTATGTGTTTTATTATTTGTGTTATAGGAATTTAAGTTAATAAGCATTTCCATGCACATATTATTTGTGTTTAAAAATGTTGTAAGGATAACTTTTGCGTGTGGGTCAGTGAGTAATTTTCATTGTTTTATCTTTGGCATTCTGCTCTCTTTTCCCTTCCAAACTCTTTGAATCCTTCTAGTATTTTTTTCATTCAGGGATTATATTTTTCTTTCTTTTTTTTTTCTTTTCTTTTTATTGGGGAGGGTTTCTAGACAGGGTTTCTCTGTGTAGCCTTGGCTGTCCTGGACTCATTTTGTAGACCAGGCTGGCCTTGAACTCACAGCGATCTGCCTGCCTCTGCCTCCTGAGTGCTGGGATTAAAGGTGTGCACCACAATACCCAGCTCAGTGATTATATTTTTCAACTTTAGCATTTTTTGTTTCTCTTTTGGAGAGTTTCTGTGTCCTTCCTTACATTTGTATTTGCTAATGTATCATTTTCTTTATGAAAAGTTTTCCTTAGTTTTTTAGGTATCTTTAACAGGTTTTAAAGTTTTCCCTGGCAGACATTCCCTGCTCTCCACTCAACTGTGGAGAATGGCCTGTTCCCTCTCAGATCCACAACATCTTTCTGTCTCTTTTGTATTAGTTTGTGTGTGTTGTATCATTAAGTGAGACATATTTTTCTACTTATTTGCATGTATTTTCCTTTATTTTTTGAAAACTGCATGTTTGAGTAATAGTATGGTAGTTTGTATGTTGTCTTGCTTTGACTACTGTAGATAGTCTATGTGCCAATGTTCAAGCTAAGGACTAAGCATGAGGTCTTCAGGGATCGTTCTACAGTCTATATTTGGACTGCTCATTCAGTTTCCAATTTTTATCAGATGCATAGTAAGGTTTCAATGTCAATACCTTTAGTATATAGCTAAAGAAAAGTATAAAAAATAAATAAAAGGGGACACAAAAGGGCAAATAATTCTTTAGTTTCCTTAGAAGTCATTCTCACTAGAGGGAAAGAGCCTAGGGGATGGTACTAGCAACAATGACCACTCCATCTTTTGTCTTTACCTCTGTGACTAGAAGCCATCACCTATAATCAGAGGACTAACTCCTAATCTTTAGAAAACAGATGTTTTTTGCCCATGTAGTATACACAAGCTGTATATGGTTGTCTGTGAAAGGCTGAAATTACAAAAAAAAAAAAAAAAAAAAATACATATATAGCCCCCAAACCTTGCTTGGAACTTGAAAACCTGCAACAGATCCTGAAGCTGCAGCATAGCTGTATCAGACAATTTCTTCCAGAGCAATTGTGTAGGGGGGTGATAGATTTCAGGTGCGTTGGGCTCTACAGTCTTCCCAGAATCTGTTCTCTAGTTCAACTTAGGAGAAAATGGATGGCTGCTATCTTGAACACTGGCATGCCTAAGGTGAAATTTTGACTATGGCTTTTTGGACCATCTTTAAATAACATCATATCTAGCACGTTGATGATATGGTTTGCTCATGCACATTAAAGCTGTTGGTTAAGTCCATATGTGCAATGCCCATTCTGTTGCTCTTGCCTTCACTCCATCTCAGTTGCTAAAATTTTATTTCATTGACAAGCAATATTTTCTTATCCCACACCCATCCCTGAAATATGGTTTGTAAACATACAGCTTTTGTGCAGGGTAATTTTAGATAGAATTCATAGCATTAAATGTTGTACATTTTCCCCATAGAAAAATGTGCATTATGGCTTTTTCATTTGTACAATTATGACTCACTTAAGATATTTTTCTACAAAACAAGATATTCTTGCTCCTCACAAAACATTTGAAATTGCCAGCACTGATAAACATTTTCACTTTTAAGTAGCAGTTGTCATAGGTCTAAAAGACAGCATAGGCTTAAGGAACAGACTGCACACTTTGCTAAATTAATCTGAGAGGACACATATCTAACGTACTTGCAGTAAAGTAATGATACCAGTTTTTCATATTTAAAATGATTTCCCAGGGAGACACAGGCTTTTGTTGTAAGTGAATCAGATAGTATTATTATGCCTAAGTTATAGGTAAGCACCTAGGGAGCAGGCACATTTTCTGTGTATAATTTTAACTACACTAGTATTTAAAATATAAAAATGAATTACTATAATGTATATTACTGCTAGTGGAAGTGACTAAATTTAGGTTATGGACTATAGTTCTGCCTCTATTGTTCCCTCTTCTGAAGCTTATTGTCCCAATTTATTAAAAATTGGCATTTTATTTTAGATGAATTCATCTTCAAATGTTCCCAGTGGACTTATTTATAATAATGGTTTAATTTGGCTTCCAGTGTATATTGAAAACAATTAACTATAGAACTAAATTTTTATTATGTCATTTTATTAATATTGCTTGCTATGTTAAGACTCCAGTTTAGTTAAATGATCACACTGGGTGAAGTTATGTAGTAAGAGAAGAAAAAGAGAGAGGAGAGAAAGAAAAAAAAGTATTTTGTACACTAAATAGCAGCACCCATCTCTAAAACTTTCTGTATGCTTATGTAGTATAATTAATGTAACCACAAATAAACAAAGAAAATAAAAAGTGTACATATTTATTGGGGTCAATAATGTGGCTCAGCATATAGAGGTAAGTGTGTCTAAGTCTGACAACCTCAGTTTAGTCCATGGATAAACATGGTAGAAAGAGCTGACTCATATAAACTTGCCATTTTACACACACACACACACACACACACACACACACACACACACACACACACACACACATACAATAAAAATTAAATATTTATTGTAATAATTTACTAAAGCTCAAGGCTGTTAAATGAAGATTGCTGACCCTGAAATAGAAAGTATTGAGACATTGTTAGAATATTAATCCTTTTGTATTCCTTTATTCTTTCACAAATTTATTCATTTCTTACTAAAGAACTTATTTACTTCTTCAATATATTCAGATGAAAGTTCTGATGAAAAAGTCTCTAAATTTTGAGAAAAATATGATGAAATAAACATATAATATGGTGATATTCCTTTTATTTTAGTGCAATTTTGGAGGAAAGTATTTTGAAAATTTTTATGAATACAGAGATGGTAGGAATTAGTGAGATTTGACAGGGTAACATTCACAACCACATTGACTGCATATTGCTTTCAACTTTGTGAGACAATTTCTCTGTGTGAGCCACTCTGGCTTCTGAACTCTCTGAGCAGCCCAGGCAGAACTGGAGGTTGAAATCCTTTGGCTTTACCTTCTTGATTTCTGTAATTGCAGATGCAGGCCACCACTGATGAAAACAAATCAGTTTTACAATTTTCCTTATCTTTTACTCATTGCTCAAGGTATTATTAAGCCCCATTACTGGCATGAACTCTATCTACTGTATATGGTCATTACTTAGGGATTTTCAAACCTAGATGTATAGATGCTAGCTTAAGAACACAACCAATATTGGCCAGTGCAATGTGTGTCCACCAGAGCACAGCTATCCAACCACACCAGGCCATGAATATTGCACCATAGCTGAAGCACAAGAAAAAAAAACCTTAAGACCCACTATATGAAATCATAGATGTCCTTAAAGAGAAAATGAATAAAGCCCTTAAAGAAATCCAGGAAAACAGAAACAAACAATTATAGAAAATGGATAAATCCCTCAAAAGAGTCAAACAAAACAAAACAAAACACACACTCACATACAAAAAACCAAAACAACAACAAAAACAAACAAACACAAAATAAAGCAGTTCAAGACCTGAAAATGGAAATAGAAACAATAAAGAACTGAAGGAGTTCTAGAAATGAACAATTTAAGGATGCAAACAGGATCTGCAGACACACACATCACCACCAGAATAGAAAAGCCGAAGAAAAGAATCTCAGGCACTGAAGATATGATAGAAGAAATGGGTGCATTTGTCAAAGAAAATGTTAAATCCACAGAGTTCCTGACACAGAAATTCAGGGGAATCTGGAACTCTATGAAAAGACTAGACTTAAGAATAATAAGGATTGAGGCATGAGGAGAAACCTAGGTAAAAGGTCCAGACAACATTTTCAACAAAACTATAGATAAAAAATTTTCTAACAAGAAGGAGATACATATAAAGTTACAAGATGCTTGCAGAGCACCAAATAGATCGGACCAAAAAAAAAAAAAAATCCCCTCACCACATCAAACACTAAATACAGAATAAAGAAACAATATTAAAAGCTGCAAGGGAAAAGGCCAAGTAACATATACAGGTAGGCATATTAGAATAACAACTCAGTTTTCAATGGAGAATCTAAAAACAGAGGTGCTGCTGATGCTCAGAGATCACAGATAGAGCCTAGATTACTATACCCAGCAAAATTTTCAATTCCCATGGATGGAGAATTTAAACACCTATCTACTAGTATAGGCCCATAGAAGGTGCTGGAAGGAAAACTCCAAACGAAGAAGGTTAACTATAGCCAGAACACCCAGGAAATAGATATCACACCAGTAAAGTAATTTTCAATATGTGAATAGTATTCTCAATTACTTCAGAATCTAGAAACTGTTCTTTCACATTAAAAAATCAACATTATGGAATCCAAGATGGCGGCGAGCAGTGTGGACCGTGTTTGGAGGCTCCACTGAACAATTCAGGGAATTGCACAGATTTCTGAGCCAGGAACACCAAGGTCCCCATACCACGGCAGAGGGAGTGCTCCACGTTTCAGAGGGACCAGGGTGTGGAGGCCCTGCATGCCCCTGCACATGGGAGTAGCGGGAGTAGCGCAGATTTTCTCAGATCAGAGCAGCAGTGGCAGAGGCAGCAGCAGTAGTAGTGCCACCACCGTCAGCAGCGGCGGTGGCTGAGGTTTGCAGCTCAGAGCCTTCTGGTGGAGGCGATTGGTGTGGTGGCAAGCCTCAACAGACACAAGAGGATTGAAATAATACCTTGTATCTTATCAGATCACCATGCTCTTAGGCTGCAATTCAACAACAACAGAAATAACAAAAAGCCTACATGTATGTGGAAACTAAACAACTCTCTGCTAAATGACACCTGGGTCAGGGAAGAAATATAGAAAGGAATCAAAGAGTTTCTGAAATTCAATGAAAATGAAGGAACAACATACCCAAATTTGTGGGATACATTGAAAGCAGTGCTAAGAGGAAAATTCATAGCACTAAGTGCCTTTAAAAAGAAATTGGAAGCATCGCACATAAGCATCTTAACAACACAACTGGAAGCCCTAGAAAAAAAAAGAAGCAGAAACACCCAAGAGGAGTAGACGCCTGGAAATAATCAAACTCAGGGCTGAAATTAACAAATTAGAAACTAAGAAAAGAGTCCAAAGAATCAACAAACCCAAGAGCTGGTTCTTTGAGAAAATCAACAAGATAGACAGACCATTAGCCAAACTAACTAAAAGGCAGAGAGACAGTATTGAAATCAACAAAATCAGAAATGAAAAGGGCCCAGGGCCAGACGGTTTCAGTGCAGAATTCTACCAGACCTTCAAGGGTGAGCTAATACCGATACTGTTCAAGCTACTCCAAAAGATAGAAATGGCCGGGCATGGTGGCACACGCCTTTCATACTAGCACTCAGGAGGCAGAGGCAGGCGGAATGGCTAAGATCAAAAATTCAAGCGACACCACATGCTGGCGAGGATGTGGGGAGAGAGGAACACTCCTTCATTGCTGGTGGGAATGCAAACTAGTACAGCCACTTTGGAAATCTATCTGGTGCTATCTCAGAAAAATGGGAATAGGGCTTCCTCAAGACCCAGCTGTTCCACTCCTTGGAATATACCCAGAAGATTCTCCAGCACACAACAAGAAAATTTGCTCAACCATGTTCATAGCAGCCTTATTCATAATATCCAGAACATGGAAACAGCCTAAGTGTCCCTCTGTAGAAGAGTGGATAAAGAAACTGTGGTACATATACACTATGGAATACTACTCAGCTATTAAAAACAAGGAATTCCAGAAATTTGTGGATAAATGGATTGAGCTAAAAATGATCATAATGAGTGAGTTAACCCAGAAGCAGAAAGAATCAAATGGTATATCTCACTTATATCTGCATACTAGCCCAAGGGGCATGTCCCACGAAAGCCTTCATTTACCAGGAAACTGGGACAGAGGGGAGGACATCCTATTGGGACTCTAGATGAGAGAAGCATGGGAGAATGGCAAAGTAGAAGGATCCAGAGGGTCCTAGAATCCTACAAGTAGAACATTATGATAGGCAGATCTGGGCCCAGGGGTTCTGCACAAACTATGGCACCAACCAAGGACAATATGTGCAGTAAACCCAGATCTAGCCAAGGGACAGGACATTCTCTACAGATTAGTGAAGAGAGGGGACTGCCTTTCACATGAACTCTTGTGCCCCATATTTTACCATGTCTCCTTTATGGAGAGGCCAGGTGGCTCTCGGGGGAAGGGTTGCAGGTTACCAAGAAGAGACTTTATATCCTATGATCATATACATGGGGAGGAGGTCCCCCTCAGTTGCAGTCATAGGGGAGGGGAATAGGGTGAAAGTGGGATGGAGGGAGGAATGGGAGGATAGAAGGGATGGGATAACAATTGAGATGTAATATGAATGAATTAATAAATAAATAAATTAAAAAATAAATAAAAGTAAGACAAAGTATGTGTCTTCCAAGAAGACACACAAGGGACTAAGAGATTATGAGGAGGTGCTAAGCATTATTAGCCAGTGATCAGGGGAAAGGATGTCTAAATCACAATGAGTGGATGACTTCACACCTTTGTGTAGGATGGGCACACTAAAATCCGCAGAGCAACTCCCCAGAAAACACCAGCTGGTGGCAAAGGTGTGAGGAAAAAGGACTTCTCATACACTGTAGGTGTAAAACCAAATTGATTCAATCACTGGGAAGAAAATAGTATGAAGGTTCCTTAAAAAACTCAATTGAAACTTATACAACATACAGCAAGCCTGTCCATGAGTATATAACTAAAGTTATTGGACTCATTCTTTTTTTTTAAAAGTTTGTTTCTTACTTTTACATAGATGATATTTAAATAACAGTTATAACACCATGTGCAGCTTCTGTCAGAGAGTGAGGGCTGAATAATAAAGCCAGTTATTAGTGCATGCTAAGCATATAACATTGCACTATATAGCTCTTGGTGTTATTTTATTTTATTTATTTTTCATTAATTTGTTTATTTTTAATTTATTAACTTTCCATCCTTATTGTAGCCCCATCCCTCATCTTTTTCCAGTCTATCCTCTCTCTCTTTCCCCCCTTCCCCTATTCCTCAGAAAGCTGGAGCCTTCCTCCTTTATCATCTGACCCCAGCCTATCAAGTCTCATCAGGACTGTCTGCATCCTCTTCCTCTATTTCCTGGCAAGGCTGCCCCACCAGGAGAAGTGATCAATGGATGGACACCAGAGTCCATGTCAGAGGCAGCCCCTACTCCTCATATTATGGGGCTCACATGGAGACTGTCCTGCCTATCAACTACATCTGTGAAGGGGACCTAGGTCCTTTCTATGTGTGGTCCTTGGTTGGTGCATCAGTCTCTGTAGGTCCTCCTGGTTTCTGGATTTGTTGGGTCTGTTGTTCTCCTTGTGGAGCTCCTGTCCCTTTCAGGTCCTTCTATCCTCCAACCCTTTTCTAAGTCACTCTGTATTCTGCCCCAACATTTGCCTGTGCGTCTGGTGGGTGGAGTCTTTCAGAGGACCTCTATGATAGGGTCTTGTCCTAGTCTGTCTCTTCAGGCACTTCCAGTCTCTATTCTGGTTGCCTTTCTGAAGGAGCGCTAAGCATCCTCTCTAGGATCCTCCTCGTTATTTTGGACTCACATTCTTGAAGAGATATTTGTAACCCCACTCACCACAGTGTTATAACGAAGAGTAAGCGATGTAAATGTGTCACTAGTGGGCAAAGAAAACATGACAATACATACCATATGATACCATTAAACCCTAAAAATGAAGGGAATCCTGCTAATTTTCACGACATGAGTAATACTGTAGCATACTATGATAAATAAGGCTGACACAAAACAACAGAGACTGTATTAAAAATTGTCCAATTAATATTAAACAGTCAAACTCACAGAAACACAAAGAGAATAGTGCTTGCGATAAACTGGGGGCAGCATGGACTCTCCAGGTATCAATTAAAGGTAAAAAGAATTTATCAAAGGAAATGGGTATTGTGATGTACTGTATCACATAACACCTATGTGAAACAATATTGTACTAGACAGAGAATGTAAATAGGGTAGATCTTATACAACATAAAACAATCATAATCATTATTATACTAAAAATAAGAGTGGGGACAAGGCGAAATTGGGGAGGTGACAAAAACTTGTTATCAAAATGCTCACCTTCCTACTGAAAAACCTGCACATGCAACCCAAAACATTCATCTAATGGACAGAGAACACTGCTCATATACCCCAAGTAATGGCTGATTGAAATAACATAAATTTTCAAAGCATATGGCTATATTACAAGTCTGTCTACAATATAAAAATAATGTAAAATTATAACAGAATGTTTTTCTTATGAATCTTCTCAGTGTAAATTTATACATTTTTGCCACATCTTTCCTATGAATCTGAAAAGGTTTGTGGAAATTTTCTTTCATTTTTGGTATATTCCTCATTATTTTCATGGCATTACCTACATCTGAAACAACATCTCACATGTTTGAAAATTATCCCCGTCTGCCCCCCACATGACAGATGCTGGAACTCTAGTGTTGTATTTTGGTTCCCAACTGCTGTTATAAAATTCCAATCATTCCCACCCACAGGGCAGCATGGTTCTCTTCCTTAACCCACACCTTCTTTTCATCCTGTGTTGATTATGAATGTATGCTTTGGGTTTTGTAGACTTGCAGAGAATGGGTTTAAAAATACAAACTAATATCGGTAGGATATTCATTTTACTGTGTGTTTGTGCATGCCTGTAGTCTCGGCCCTCTAGTGTAGATTCAGTAGGATCAAGAGTTCAAGGTCTTTCTCAGGTATATTGTAACTTCAGGGACACCCAAGTTTCATGAATATTTGCCTCTCAAAAAACCAAAACCAAATACTCATAACAACAAAAGAATTTAATTTCACTTTTAAAGAAAATTACTCAAAACAAAGCCCTAAGTCAAGCAGATTTATTATGGAACCAACATTTAGATAAATATTGCAAGGATTTTGTTCACTATTAGTTAACACTCTATTGTGTTTGGAATAAAAAGCACACAGCACTAGCGACATGGATGCTGTTGACCCTTGGATAGAATAAGGTCACAAAATCTAAGTGTAAATACTAATGAGTAATGAGGTTATAAGGGGCTAGACCTGAACTTTTACAAATACCTAGTAGAAATTTTCATCTTCATGGAGTTATGTAACTCTTTATTGTCTCACGTTAAAAAATTGTTCCCTTTCCTCTTCACCTACTACCTCTGTCTATGCTATTTCCCTTTATGAGTGAGATTTAAGAATCCTCCTTTGGATCCTCTGTGTTATTTATCTTCTTTGGGTCTGTGTGTTGTAGTGTGGTGATCTTGTACTATATGGTTAATGTCCACGTGTAAGTGAGTACAAACCATGTGTGTCTTTCTGGGTCTGGATTATGTCACTCACAATGATCTTTTCTAATGCCATCCATTTGCCTTCAGCTTTTCTGATGTGACTTGATGAGCTGGGGTGAATGGGTAGGGGGCTCCCCTTTTCCAAGGAATGCGGAGGAGGTTTGAGGGAGGGATGATGAGACTGCGAGGAGAGGAGGCATATAAAGTGAATAAATAAATTGATAAAAAAAATTTGACAAACAGGTATATAATTTGCCTTCCGTTTACTTTTTTACAGATAGAAGCTTCCACTTGTTATTGCTAGAAGTTTTTATACATGTATACAAAAATTCTGTATAAAAATCTAAATTATATTGCTAACCCAAGAAATGTAAAGTAATAGCTATAAATATATAAAGTCCTTTAAAAACATAGAAATGTTATAGTGTTATGCACTACATATGCATTTTCGATGATACTGATAAACAGAAAATCAAAATTAGTATATGCAAAAATGGAGTTTTATTCCGTCACTAAGAACAAGATTGTGCTATGTATCTGTGCAGGAGGACAGATTGAAAATAGAAAGAGATCAGCTGTAGGCAGAGCAAGAATAAATATGGGTAATAGAGGGTAAATAACAGTCAACATACCATACCTACATATGTAAAAATGACAAAGAAAAATCCATGCTTTTGTACAACAAATATATGCTAACAAGACACTTAAAATAATGTTTCAATTTATAATCACCTACTTTTCAATCAATACATGAGTGCAGTACAATAGTATGCACTATCTTATACAATAATATAGTATACAACATATATTTTTTGTTACTTTTGCACTGTGTATGTATATGCATTCTAATTGTGAAACTAGAATTAATTTTGAGCTATTACAAAGGAGATATTTGCAAGAAAAGATTTTCATTTGTGGATGACTTTATATTCATCAGCAAGGCTTTGTGAGATTATTTTAGACTATTTTCCTTAGGAAAGCACTGTTCCTAAGCTTGGACCTGGATATACTTATCTTTCACTTACATTTTATTCAGATGAAATTTGGAAGCGTTAGCTGAGTATTTTTATGTGCAAAATGTTTCCTAAGTATTTAAGGACTTGTGGACTTGTGGACTCAACAACTGATTTTCATGTGATTCAGGAAGAAAATAGTTCTATGCTGTGTTTGTGATTGTTCTATAATTTTCAAATGGGATAACAAAAGGAAAAAAACAAACTTTGATATGTATGGACTTTAATAACTGAATTCACCTTTCAAGGCTCACACCATATACAAGATGGGGCTACAAATATACCGACATTGTTTCAAGGATTAGGATTGTAAACAAGGTATAAACTCAGGATTTCTTAGTCTATAAGCTGTTTCTGTTCACTTGCTTTGATGTTCGTATTGTCCTGTATTTGCTAAAAGAATCCCTATGATCAAAAGTCTGGTTTTTCACTATCTTTGTAGTACTAATATTTTATAATTAAAAAATCTTTAAATTTAATCAGCTTAGTAATCATAGAAAGTAAACTTTGTACAAAAAGTATTTTCAGACACCTCCAAATAAAGATATAAATAGTTGGCAATAACACAAAACTATTATAACCTCCTGAAAAGCCACCTCGTTTCTGCACCTGTAGGAGGTGTCTGTGACAGCAAGCACCTGAGCAGTGACCTCAGGTGGTGTTCGCTCTATTCATAGGTAGTAGGCAGAGTAGCCTGATTAAAAAGCACATTAATAAATAAACAAAACTTCCTTTCCACTTGCTTCAAACTTTTACTCTAACCAAGAAGGAGCGTGGGTAGGAAGGTGGAGTTCCAATATTTTGCGTCAATCTTTGGGATCAAATTAACAGAAATAGAGGTGGCAGAGGCATGCGTTTTGCCTCCGGAAATCATGTCCAGTAGAGTATGTCAAAGTATTGAGGAAAGCAGAAGTAGAGGAAGAAACCAGATTAGAGTGTGACTTGTGGCAAAGACTCACAGAAAGGACCTGCAGTCCAGAGCGCGAGGGAACGTTCGGCTGAAGGCCAGCCACGCTCTGGCACTTAATCTAGCTGGGCTTTCCTTCGCCCCTGTTTCCCACTGCTCTATCTCTTGGATACAGGGGATCACGAGGCTCCCACAATCTGAGGGTAGCCTCGGGACTGAACGAAAAACAAGAGGTGTGTGCATGGTAAAGCTGGAGACAGCTGCAGTATCAGCCCAAAGGAATGGTAATCAGGCGAGAGGTTCCGTGGAGGCAGCCTTTGGGAGGAGACCATGACACCGGAAGCCAACGCTGTTCTCAACCTCATTCAGCATCTTATTCTTCTCGAGTTCGTCTTCTACCCTTTATACCTACTTCTTTATTGGCAACCTAAGGGACCTTGCCTGTAGACTGGGAATGGAGAATCCCTAAGGCGCTGAGAGATCCGGAGAAACTTGTAATTTGAGGACAGTATAGTTACTATATCTCTAGGTTAAGAACACCAAATCTCAGGAAATGGGGAGGTAGTTTTATATGTCACACAATGGATTATGTCCCACAAAACTTATAGCAATCATTTAAAATGTGAAAGAAATAAAAGTAAACCAATTATAACTTTCCAGAATCTCTATCCTTCAGGGCGGCGGCATACTCTGTGATCTAGATTTCAGTCAGTTTGTACCTGCCTTTCTTGTGCCCTCACATTAAGTCTTGGGAAGACAAGTGGCCTAACTATAGAGAGGGGATGCGATGCAGGACTCCTGCCTGTGGATTTCAGGGACACCCTTCTAGAAACCGATCGCTTCTTCTGGGACGGCTTTTTTTTTTTTTTTTTTTTTTTTTTTTTTTTTTTTTTTTTCAAATCAGTCTTATAGCCCGTAAACTGAAATTAGGTAACGCTTTCTGGTTTCCTTTAGGCTGTAACTTGTCAAACAGACAAAAGCACTAAGGGAAGGTGTGAAGACAACTTTACATTTTTGTCAGTTTTCACAAGCATTTCTATCTGGAGGCACTTCGCAGGAAGTTGCAGCCTCTCCTATAGATTCTGGTGGGGTGTGAAGTTTGAAACCCAGTTCTGACCTTCTCAAGTTCACTCGATGTGGGAGACTCTAAAAATGGCTTGTATCAGGCCTCTTCTTACTCTTTAAATATTCACTTGGATTTCTTTGAGATTTTTTACATATATCTAAATAAACGCATAACTATATATTCAGTATCTAAAAAATGTACTAGGCTAGATGAGAAAGAAAATAATGGCTTTGAATTAAATCTTGCCATTGATTTGGTTTATGTTCAGGTATCTTTATATATATCTTCTACCTCAATGGTTATAAATAGAAATAATATGTCTTCTACTCAATAACGTAATGCATATAAAATCTTCTTACAGCAAGTCATTCAGCTATTCGTGCAAGGCATTGCTGTGGAATCTTTAAAATAACACCTTGTTGATACCTGCAAAATATCTTACTTTCAGAGACAAATGACTTTTCCCGAGGAGACAAGAACAAATATCTATTTTCCCTCAAATAGGGCGCTGATGATTAAGCAAAGAAACAACTCCACTCAAGTCTAGCTTAGGGAGCTAGTGGTTTCATTGCAATCAGTCACAGGAGAATGGATGAGGGGTTACTTATAGGACAGATGACCCAAAGGTCGTTACATTACTGAAAATGCCACTGCTGCATGGTGACCACAGCATGAAAGCTGCAGCCCTGAAACTCTCTATGACTAGCAGATAGCTCTCTTGCTTGGAAAATCTCCTCTCATAGTCATTACCATCTCTTAGTTCATCATAGAGAATGGCTTTGTGGATCTTGTAAGACTTAATAACTTTATTTTTATATTCTTTATTATTTAAAAAAAATGTGTAAATAAAACCACTGTGCCAAACCCAAAGTTCCAGAGAACAGACTTGCTCTAGACATTTCTTGAGAATGTAAGGCCATGGATACCCAAGCGTAGGCATTAGAAAGCATTTATGCATGCCCAGGGATGGCCTGCATGTCTCTTACAGGTCACACTAGCACCTTGGACACCCTGGCTTCCAATAAAGGGTATTCCAAACAGAGACTCACTGAACACTTGCTGCCAGACTCCACTGCCATTATGCGCTTCCTGTCTTCAGTGTGGAGGCAGGGTTCCCCTTGCATGCTTCTGGCGCCTTTGTTTTTAGTTTTGTTTTTAGTTTTTGAGGATTTTTAGTTCTGAACTTGTCTATCATTCACAGCTGTGTTGAATGCAGTTTTCCTTTTCTATTTATTTTCACATTAGAGTTAAAAGTTAGAAAACAATAAAATAAAAACCAAGTTAAAATATTTTATTTTCAGTATTTGGGAGGAAGAAGCAAGCAGATCTCTGTGAGTTCAAGGCCAGCCAGGTCTACAAAGTGAGTTTTAGAATAGTCAGGACTACATGCAGAGAAAACCTGTCTTGGAAAAAAAAAAGCATGTGTGGGTTTTTTGTTGTTGTTGTTTTTTAATTTTTATTTTTTGAGACTTGGGAATTATTTACTTCTGGGCCTTGGAATTTTTATTATTTTGTCTTTCTTAACCAATGTCCCTCTTGAAAGATATGTTTCATTTTGAGGGAAATTACTACACAGCAACAGCAATGCTGAAACAGATGTAAACATTTTTTAAAAGTCTAAGTGAATGTTAAAACATGTCAGCCAGAGGTAACATAGGCAACGAGATGCTTCTCTGATGAAGTCATTTTTTGATTCGGGTCTGTAATGTGCTCCCAGTTAGCAATGTAAATTTCACAAAATGAGAATACACTTAAGATCCAAAAGGGAGGCATGTGATCAGATCATACGGACCATGCTGATCGCAGAGGAAATACTTAGAAAAATAAGCCACTGCTGGCACCCCTGGGGCCTTGCAGTCCATGAAAATAAGTTTGAATTGTTGGGATTGCTGGGCAGAGATGCACAAATATTTTCAAGAAACATGGAGTGGGTCGTGACAGGATCAGTATTCAATTGTTTTTAAACTACTGGCACAATTAAAAGAAGGAAAGATCATAGGGTAAGAAATCAGAATGACAGTGGCTGACAGTGGCTCAGTGAGAGGTGACATTGCTTACCAAAGTGAAGTTGGCAAGAAAAGGTCAAATCTGGAAGATCTTTTGGTTGGGTAATTTATCAGGTTGCGTATGGCAGAAAATATCACAATAGATCAAGTTGACTCACAGTTTTTAATCCCAATAAGTGGATTCATGTGGATGCCATTTTCTCTGAGAAGAGAAATCTGGATTCCAATAAGTCATGCTGGGTCATGGTAAGATTAAGATATGTCTACTAGAAAGACACATTGAAAAATTAAGCAGTTGTCTACATAAATCTTGTAAAAAGAGCTATTTCAAGCCTCACTAAATATATACATTTTACGATCTTCATCAATTAGGTTAGCTTTAAAGATAAGATGAGGAAAAAGCCCCTTAGACAATAAATGGAATTTTTTAGCATCCACTGAAGACTAGGTGTTTTTATTAGTGATAGCTCAAAGTCACACACACACACACACACACACACACACACACACACAACTAACTAACCATTTCAGCTGGTTACCTAGTCAAGAAAAAGTCAGAATTTGTGTCTTTGCAATCTGGTCCTAGTTTATAGAAACAAAAGTAAGGAGAAAAAAATAGAGACTAGGACTCAGGTGTAATGCAACTTAGTGTGTGGCAGTTGGAGTACAGGAGATAAAATCAGCAAAGGAATTGAAGAACAGGTATTGAGAAGGTAGAGTCTAAGTGGGCTGACTGTGTACATAGATATATTACTTAATAAGAGGTTGATATGTCAGCATTGCAGGGCACTGTGTGCTCTAATGAGGAGGGTACAAGGGAGATAACATTTAAAATAAAAATATTTAAAATTAAATATGAGCTACATGGCAGAAAGTGCTAAGAAAATAATAAATAAAATAGACAACATTTATAAAAGATTTAAAATATTAAGTTCTATTCTATTAAGTTAATACATTAGGTTGTGTAAACCTTTCACAATCCAACCAGAGACCCTGGTTCACTAGATTAGTGAAGTGAAGCATAAGCAGGTAAGTACCCAAGGTTGTTCAATCCCTATGATGTGGAACGACTTCCACCCCGAGGAGGCTGACTGCAGAAACTGTGTTGCTAAGTGGCATTTTCACAGGTACCCAACACAAGCTAGAAAGGCACATTCTGTAAATCAAAGCATTAATCAGCTTGGGGTATTTAATTAACCTTACAGTATTTGGTATAATAAAAGGAGGGAAACAAAGGCATACTTCAAGCTAGGAAGATGAACCTCAACACGTTAGCCAAAAAACAATTTGGAAAACTCTTAAAATGTTAGTCAGAAAAAGACAATTGTACAAAGAAAAGGTCACCTCCCCACAAGTGAGCGTATTTCATAGGGAAAAAATAGAAGTATTTATAAATTCCTTTTAAAGTATTTCTTCTCCTTGGAAAGTATTGTAATGTCATTTACATAATCTTTTGGTTATCAGAAGATTGGCTTTGGTGATAATATGGAACAGTTTCTACTGTACATGAGATGCAAATTGCAGTAATTGCTTATGAAAATGATTTAATATTATCCTGTATCCTTGAAGATGTGTATGATCCTCCAAAAACAGCACCATCAAGTATTTGATTTGCAAAGACTTAAGTATGCTTACCCAAAGATACACATGAAATTTTATAGTATATTAAATTTTTTAAAAGAACACAAAGAGGTACCAACTTTAGAAATACTCAGAGTGTTCTCTGCTGTGAAATTTGTATTAGTGGGGTGGCAGGTTCCGTTTTCATTGTGGTGATACTGCCAATCTTTTGCTTGGATTCCGTGGATTGTTTAAAGTAAAATATATAAAACAATCTGGTATCAGAAAAATAATATTTTTTGTGTTTGCTAATATTTTGTATGATGTTTTTGACTATGGTTGCTGATGAATGATAGATTGCTAAAAAAAAAAAAAAAAAAAAAAAAGCTGGGAAGGAACAAAAATGTGGGAACGATGTTCCAGTAATTGAAGAATAAAAGCAACTGAGAATATATTACATCTCTTTAAAGAAAAGAAGCACAAGACTAAAAGATACTATGTAAATTAGATAACGTCTCATAACTAGACATCCCACATTTCTTTCCTATTCCTGTAATTCAGTCTGAGAATCAAATTGTTTCTCTGATACCAATGACCTTTTGAGTTCCTGTTGAGTGAGGAGGATGTCGCTCCTGCTTTAAGCGACATCCAGATGCCACATCCTCTACATTTAAAAACCATGCAAGAAGTTATATGGTAATATATGTATATACACAAATGAATACATGCATGCATTAACAACTGATGAAAAGAGGCCATGAATTTGATGGAGACTGAGAAAGAGTGTATGGGCAGGGGTTGACAGAAGAAAGGGAAGGGAAAATGCTGTAAGTAAAAAAATAATGTCAAAAATAAACAACAGCAATAAAATAAAAACAATGGAATAGCTAAAGAAGTCCTAAGAAATAAAAGAACAAGTAGAGAAAAATGCCTAACCTCAACTTATAGTACAAAGTTATAGTGATAAAGACAGCTTGGTATGCACATAAAAATAAACAGGTCAGTGAAAAGAATGGAAAACCTGAAATGGTAAAGCTACGTCCACTTAATATTTGACAAGGAGGAGGCAAAAACATACATTGAGAAAAATAATGAATTTAACAAATGTCTCTGGAGAAACTAGATATCTACCAGAGGAAGAATGAAATTAGATTTTTATCTTTTTCTCATTCTTTTTTGTTTTATTTTTTAATTTTTAAAATTATTTTTACATATACAATTATTATTACACATATAAACACTAAACTACATAGGGCAAGAAGAACCATAAGAAATCAGGAATTATATATGTAATACTGTCATAGTGTTTTGGCTATTTGTATTTGGCAGCCTTAAAGACTTCCTATCTTGGTGAGTCTAAAATTCTGAATTTAAATCAATATCTACCATATCTCATCATTATCAACTTAAAACATCTATCAAGACCTAAAAACATCTTAACCCCAAAACAACTAAGCTTAAGTGTAAGACTGAACTGGCTAATCCCATCAGAGACATGAGAAGGAATAACATTAATTACCTGAGTAAACCAGAAGTACAGGTTAGAAGCTTCTCAAATGAGAAGATGACAGAGACGATTTGCTACCTGAACAGTCATCCGAAACTCTCTATAATGTTGGAGCATCATCTTCAACCTTCTGTCCCAATATATATTACAGACATATTTGTGAGGCATGAACTAGAAACTATTAAGGAATTGCTTACCCTGTCTTCGTGGAGTTTGGCCGTTGACCCTGCCTACATCCATGCTTGCTTTTGCCCAGTGGCTTGTTTGCCACATTTAAAGCCATCTCCATAAGGAAGTTCTTTGATGCTCATCATCTTCTTTGAGGTAGGCTGGGTGTTGCCAGGAGTTAACCTGTCTCATTGTCAGTGAATCCTTAAAATGCCATATTCTCTATGTCTCTGAGGGTTTTGAAGACGTTGTCTAACTATTTTACCTTATCTTTCTATACAATCATATCTATCTATTGCACATAAGATGTATATTCTTGTGATAAAATAGACTAGTAATTGATATGAGCATGATTTGATCAACTAACAATTAATTTGTATAACTTACTTTTATCATAAACAGCCTGCAATAGCACGTTCAAAGTATTGGAAATAAATATTGTATTATAATTGAGTTGTATAAGTACAATACTGCATATTAAAGTAGAAATAAATATATGTGTGTGAATAATAATCTTACATTTGAATTCTATACCAATGTATTTCAAATTAAACGTATTTTGTATCTATATACAAAATTCTATATTAGTGAATTAAAAATAACCTTGTGAGTAACAATTAAGGCATTAAGTTGAGAAGTTTCACTAATCTACTTTTTGTCCTATGATCCCTATATATTTCTATATTCCCTCTTTTTTCTTTTCAACCACTATCTTCAAACCAAGGAATGAAAGATAAAGGAAAAGAGAGACATATCTGAGTCTAACCTTGTTTTCTTTCTAAGTAAGACCAATAACTTATAACCAACTCCCAATAAAAATAAACATCTATAGTCCAAGGAAGCAATGGAAAACCTACCTAACCCCCTTAAGGGAAATGGGATCTTGTTCTCTTAAGGTTTCTTATGACTAGTTTGGGAAGAATAATATCTTTGTAGGGGCCCAAGTACATTTGGGGAAAATGGTTAAACAAGCTAAGAATAGCATTTGTTGTCCAGTTTCTAAATGCTGAGAAATTCTAGGTTTAATTAGAGTCCTGTGTGGGACAGTCTGAAATGCTGGACCAATTGGGATTGGAGGCTTTCTTCAAGGCTGTCCAGGGAGCTGTCCTGTTCTGATGAGGCACAGCAACTGAAGCCCTTGGTGCTGGAACATGAAGGATGCAGGATGTCAGTGTCCAGCATGCTGAGAGGAATGAATCCTGTCAGGTCTGATGCAATGTCAGTGTTCAACTCTTTTGTTCTGAAAACATATAATTTCTCACAAGCTTATACAGTTTTAAAATTGTAAATGTATAAGTTGTGTGTGATGCATAGATTTTTATCTTTTACCTTGTACAAATATCAATTTAAAACAGACCAAAATTTTAACTTAAAACCTGAAATTCTAAGAATTATATAATAAAATGTAAGGAAAGAATATTCATCAAGATATTGGGTGGGGTAGGAGAGTCTTGTGGGTAACACAGTAATAGCACAGGAATTAACGTGAAATACCTGGCATGGTGTTACACAGAAACCCAATGCCAAGCATAAGAAATCTCCTTTCAAGTCGTTGCTTATGTTGTCGGCAACCTCCCCAGCAATATAGGCTATTGCTGTTGCCCTTGCTTGCCTCTCAGAATTGACTATAAACCCTGAAGTTTATGTTTTCTGAAGACTTCATTTGCCTTGGACAAAGAAGTTGGTGGAACTGTGCTAGATATGATCCAGCAATCTCTTCCCTGAGAAATAGCTTTCTTAGTACTCAATGGTGATCAGCAAGCTGCCATTGAAGAAAAGCAGTTGGTGTTCACACACAGCTTAGAAGTCTAGGGACCACAGTGATTATGACCTTGGCAAGATAACCCTAAATGAGCAATCCTGACAGTTATATATCATCACTAACCAATATCTGTCTCATCAGACATTAAAAAGAAGGGAATTCATTCCTGGTGATGTAAACTAGCCATCTTCTTGTGGTAGGTGAGGCCATGGGACAGAGGGAAGAACAGCCCCTGCACCTGAGGCCCAGGGACGCTTTTAGAAGAGTGAGCAGAAAGATTGTAAAGAACAAGACATGGAATGTAACAATGTGTTTCTTATATACGACAGACAAGTTTTACATATTAAATATCAACAGTATAGTTTCCTATGGAAGAAGTGAGTAATTCCAGTACCAGTTGACTTACAAATGTGGAAGGAAATCTGTCGCATGGGGCCCCACCTCTAGAAAAATAAAGGCCACAGGAAATGAAAAACTGCAAAAAGAGGTAGAATCAGTCTCTCTGAGTGGTTAATACCCTAATTCCTTATCCAACGCCAAATAAACATCTTTAAAATATATGCAAATTAGCAACACTGAATGAACTCAGCAATTTGTATTTGTATATTTGTGGGCTTGTATATGGGCATAACAGTAATAGTTAAGGAAAAAGAGGCTATGTAAAAAAGTTTCTGCACAGAGAAGGGAGCTATGAACATAGTGAATATTGCCCAGAATCAGAGAAAGTTTTTCTTTTTTTAAATAAAGAAACACATTTAAAAATATTTATTTATTTATTATACATACAGTGTTAATCCTGCATGTATGCCTGCACACCAGAAAAAGCACCAGATCTCATAATAAATGGTTACGAGCCATCACGTGGTTTCTGGGAATTGAACTCAGGACTTCTGGAAGAGCAAACAGTGCTCTTAACCGCTGAGCCACACATATGGCCAGTAACTGTTTCAAAAAAGAGTTACATGTCCTCTGCCATCAGGGAAATGGAAATTAAACTACTTTGAGATATCCTTTTACTCCATTTAGAGAGGCTATAAACAAGAAATCTGATGAAAAATGTTGGAGAGAATATGAAGACAGAGAGAGAGAGAGACACAGAGAGAGACAGAGAGAGAGAGAGAGAGAGAGAGAGAGAGAGAGAGAGAGAGAGAGAGAGAGAGAGAGAGAGAGAGAGAATATCTTAGCAAATTAACACAGTCATTGTAGTAAAAAGTTTCAATAACTCCTCAAATATTTAAAAATAGGTCTGTCATGGGAAACAGTTGTTTATTCCTGAGCACATATCCAGAGAACTCCACATCCTGCCATGGATATATTTACACCCTTGTGTTTATTGTTCATTACAGCACGGAAGCGGAGCACCGTTGACATTCGTCTTCAGGTAAGTGGATAGTGAAAATCTAGGTCATGTATCAGATGCAATGCCATTCAACTCTAAGGAAAAGAGCAAGAACAAAACTTGCAGAAAATGTATGAACTTAGAATATGTAATATTAAGGGGCGGGTCACACAATCTCCATCCTATATAGATCATAGCTTATATATGTATACATGTACAAATATACATGTGGAAACAGTATCCCATATAGGAAGGAAAATAGTTAAAGGGCAATATAGAGTGATGAGGAAGAATGGATTCAGGTAATGGATACATAAATCATGAAAGAGGATATAATGTGAATTGTCTTGTGCTAATATGTGTTTTAACTTTTTTCTTCCTTTCCTTCCTCCTCTTCTCTCTCCCTCTTGCTCTCCCAGTGGATAATTACATGAAATATATTTGCTAGTGGAACTGTACAATGTAACATGAAGTTCCACAGCTACATAATGGATATTTTACCTGTATTAAGTTTATTAAATTGTATAAATATTTGGTATGATCGATCATCACAATAAGCTTCTAAGTATGAAGATAAAATAAAAACTGTGGCCAGTCTTTTTTTTTAAGTTATTTTAATTAAAAAAAAAGAATTAAGTTTTGGGTATTTGGTCATGGATTTTGATTCTCATGCACTAATTACTTTAAAACACTGAATACCTACCATGGCAAATAAAATTTATCCCTTAGTATGTTCATGAGCACCTCAGGATGCCTTCAGTATTTACTCTTTTACTCACATAAAACGTCAAACACTCACTATGTGAATTATAGTGTGATTGGTGGAAGGTAAACATGTTCAAATACGATCATTTTTACGGGAATGTTTTGAGTAGGGTTCTGTGGGCAGTTTGGCACTTTCCATAGATCTGATGAATGGGAGGGCTTTGAGCATGAGAGGAGAGAAATTATACATGGTGGACATCCATAAATCTTTAGAGAACTTTTGCTACAAACTACAGTGAAATGGTGAAGTTATTGGAAGGGATGTAGAGACCATCAGGATTAATTTAAATTAGTTTTTAGGTTGGAGATTATAATGGTTAATTTTATTATGCCTAGATGTTGTTTGTTTGGATGTGTGTTTAGCGATTCTGTTTTGAGACATGAACATGAAGAAATGCTTGCTACAGTCTTATTTTCAGCTTTGTTCTAACTTTTGGTAGTTTCTGGCAGCATCCTTTTTAAATATAAATAAGCATGCCATTTTATTGTGGAAATGCAGTGTAATCTGAAAAATGTGTTTTGTTGGCCTAAGTGGATATCCCAGTAATGCCTTCTACGTTGTAAACATTTTCTTCATATCTCTCTCTCTCTCTCTCTCTCTCTCTCTCTCTCTCTCTCTCTCTCTCTCTCTCTCTCTCTCTCTCTCTCCTCTCGCTCCCCTCGACCTCTCCTCCTCTCCTCTCTCCTCCTCTCTCTCTCTCTCTCTCTCTCTCTCTCTCTCTCTCTCTCTCTCTCTCTCTGTCTCTCTTTCTCTCTCTCTGTCTCTCTCTGCCTCTCTCTCTGTGTCTGTCTCTCTGTCTCTGTATCTGTATCTGTATCTCTCTCTCTCTCTTTCACTCTCTCTCTCTGTGTCTCTGTCTGTCTGTCTGTCTCTCTCTCTCTCATGTGTGTGACTTGCAATTGTAGTGTTAGTTTGTGTTTGGTGCAGGCTTCTGTCTAGGATATGAGATGTTTTTACTGCGTTTGTGTGTTGGTGTGACTATAAAAAAGGAGCAAGATAAACATCATTTAGGAAATCAGTGGCAATATATTTTTGGAATCTTGTTGTTGGTAGTGATATTTATTTTATTTTCCACATATATTATTTATGAAAAAGAAATTTAGATCTTGCCAAAACATATTTTAGCAGATTTGAAAATGGTATCAGAAGAAAAATTGTCTAGAGAAGATCAACAGGCTTTGTGGCCTGTTTTATAAGTATGCCTTTTGTTGTTTACTTTATAAATCATGCATGCAAAGAGAGTAAAATACAAAATGATTTATTAAATGTTTATGAGAAATTCTAGTATGTCTTGGTTTTAAAGTCCAAGGAGCAGACAATTAGCTCAGGAACTTCTTGTTCAGGTTATTGATCACATAGGAGTCTAAATGAAGGGAGAAGAGAAATTTCTTCTCAAGTCCACTTCCAGGGTTGAGATGAAGCAACCCTAATTATGAATTCCCTTTCCTTCTCCAAAAATTTATTACCACCATCCCACAGCACAGAGACTAGGAGAAAAATATAAAGCCTTTGACCAAGAGAAAAATACAAAGCTCCAAAGGAGGTTGTATTTAGCCTCTTTTATCTGTTTCATTCAGGAAAGAAGACATGTTTTGTCTTTCTTCTTGCTAAGGAAAAAGAAGGTGTTGGAATATAGAACTTTTTTGCTGGGTAGGGAGAATAACTCTTATCAGTTTGATTGAAGGTGTCAGAAATGTTGTGGGAAACTACTGCCCCAGAGCTCAGAGATGGGGAAGGTTTGACGTGTAGCAACTGCAGTGCTCGCTTTGTTTGTGTTTTGATTTAGTACACCCACTGGGCTTAAAAGCTTATTGTACCAGGAGAGTGAGCTGTGATTTGCAAAGGTGGTCAGAGTATGGTTTGTGAACATTTGCCCCTGTTTTACCCCTTGAATCAAATAAATAGATAGATAGATACATACATACATAAGTAGATGGATGGATTAATCATAAATAAATACATAATAACCTACTAAATAAATAAAAATGGATTTTTGTGGGCAGTCTGGTAGACATTTATTTTTTGTCCTGGTTGAGAGTATCAGGAATTTTAAATGTGTGGAAATTTCAGGTAATGTTGTAATAACAAGAGCCCCTGACCCCCAGCAAGGCTCAGTCACATGCTTGACTGCTACCGTGTTTGTGTTTTAATGGAAATAAATAACTAAAAAAATCAGGAATCACACCAAAGAAAGTGCATCAATACCATAATTATTCTTACATTCTTAATTTTTTCCCTGTGTTTACTTTTGTGCATTTTGATGAGGCACTTCGCTCCCCAGTGCCTTAGTTTTCATATGCCCACAGAGGGGTCCATAATATGCTTTTATAACCCTGCTGAGAGGATCAATGAGGTCCGTGTACATAAAGGGGCTTAATAAATGGTATGTGATTTGAGCTTTCTGGATGAAAGGTGCTACGTGAGTACAAAGTAGAGCAGCCTCCCACAGGTAATGCCTTTGCCTGGATAGCTCTGATTACAGGCTTGCTTTATCTCTTCAAAGCAGAGATTTTTCTCCTTGATTCCTTCCTGTGTCTTTGTTGCAGAAGCAAAGATGCCTATTTACTCAGTACCTTTCCCTTTTGAGCATGTCCACACCAGTCAGTGAACATGCTCGCAAGAAGATTTGTTTACTTAAGTACACACATGGCCAATCACATAGACACAAATGTGGGAAAGGAACAGTATAAAAGAAATGTTCCATGCACATCAAGCCCCAGGTGGCTCTCACAACCTCTGCCATCTCAAGTGAAACCAAATTCAGAGCATGAATTTTGAAATGAGAAGATATATTCCAAGAATGTTGAATAAGGTCTTTTGTTATAATTATTTAAATTTGACTTCACGGGTTTTCCTTTGCTGTGCAGCTCTGGATAAAACTGTTAACAATAAGGAGTTTTACAGAATAAAATGTCTCCAAAATTTTCACAGTACTATTTAATTTTCTCCCTACAACGTCTTCAGGGAAAAAGAAAAATCTGCATGCTTAGAAAGATTATGTACCCTGTCAAAACTATCCTCCTCTTAAGTGGCAAGATATAGTTTATAACAAACATTCAGTATTTTTGTACATTTCAAATGACAACTACATTTCATCACACTCCCATTTATAGTTTCTTTTATTATTTGAGAATAATATATTTACATCATGCCACCCTTTGCTTTCCTCCCTTCAAAACTCCTCATTTCCCCTCTTTGCTCTCTTATTTATTAATTATTATGTATATATTTTATATTGTTTATACTTATATATAAAGTACAACTTGCTCAGCTAGTATAATGTCACTTGTATGATGTTTTCAGGGCTGGATGCTCTTTTCCGGGGAACACTATTCCTTTTCTTTGCAGCGCTCCCCAACAGCTTAAGGTTCTTTGTGAGAGATTTAGGTTTCTTGTCATAAGTTTGATCTACTTTACCATGTCTACTGTTGGCCTTGTTCAGCTCATGTATAGACAATCATGTTGGTGATTCTTTGGAGGTGTAGCTTTTGCCATTACTAGGACACACAATCTCACAACAACCCTGTCACTCCTCCAGCTTTTATAAAACCACGCCATCACCCCACCCCCTGCTTCCACAATTGATTCCTTAGCCTTAGTTGCAGTAGTTGTATTATTAATATACCCATTGGGAGCAATGGCCACAACTCTGCATTTTATTTTATTTTTTAAATTTAATTTATTTTTGTTACATCTCAATGGTTATCCCATCCCTTGTATTCTCCCATTCTTCCCTCCCTCCCATTTTCCTCTTACTCCCCTCACCTATGACTGTGACTGAGGGGGACTTCCTTCCCCTTTATATGCTCATAGAGTATCAAGTCTCTTCTTGGTAGCCTGCTATCCTTCCTCTGAGGTCTCCCCATCCAGGGGACATGGTCAAATATGGGGCATCAGAGTACATGTTAAAGTCATATCCCACTCTCCACTCAACTGTGGAGAATGTCCTGTCCACTGGGTATGGGTTTGAAGTTTATGGCCTGTGTTGTCCTTGGCTGGTGCCATAGTTTGAGCAGGACCCCTGGGCCCAAATCTGCCTATCATAATGTTCTTGTAGGTTTCTAGGACCCTGTGGATCTTTCTACTTTGCTATTCTCCCATGCTTAGCTGTAGTTTTTAAAATAATGCTCCTATCTGTTGAAAAGAGATTTTTTCTTTTTCTTTTCTTTTCTTTTTCTCTTTCTTTCTTTTCTTTTCTTTTCTTTTCTTTCTTTTTTTAATGAAGGATGAAGACTATGCTGATTGATCCTTGGGTAAAATGACACGTATTTAAAATGTAATGAGGTTCATAGATCAGGAGAATTAACATAGTAAAAATGGCCATCTTACAAAAGCAATTTACAAATTCAATGCAATCCCTAACAAAGTACCTACAAATTTTTAAAAAGACATTGAATGATCAATTCTCAATTATATGTGGAAAAACAAAAAGCCCAGAATAGCTAAACCAACCCTATATAATAAAAGACCCTCCAGAGGAATCTCCATTCCTGATCTCAAGCTGTACTCTAGAGCAACAGTAATTAAAACAGCATGGTACTGGCATAGCAACAGGCTGGTTGACCAATGGAATTGTATTGAAGACCCAGAAATAAATCCACACACGTTTGGAACCATGATTTTTGACAAAGAAACCAAATCTATTCAATGGAAAAAGGATAACATTGTCAACAAATGGTGCTGGCTTAACTGGATGTCTACTTGTAGAAAAATGCAAGTAGGCCCATATTTATCACTGAGCACAAAACTCAAGTCCAAGTAGATTAAAGACCTCAACATAAAAACAGAGACACTAAATCTGTTAGAAAAAAAAGGTGGAATGAGCCTGGAATGCATTAGCACAGGAAACAACTTCCTGAACAGAACTCCAACAGCCCAGGCCTTAAGATCAGCAATTAATAAATGGGACCTCATGAGGCTGAGAAGCTTCTGTAAGGCAGAAGACACTGTCAGCAGAACAAAGCAACAGCCTACAGACTGGGAAAAGATCTTCACTAACCCTACATCTGACAAGGGACTAATATCCAAAATATATAAAGAGCTCAAGAAATTAAACACCACCAAACCAAATAACACAGTTAAGAAATGAGGCTCAGAATTAAATAGAGAATTCTGAACAGAAAAATATCAAATGGTTGAAACACACTTAACGAAATACTCAACAGACTTAGTCATCAGAGAAATGCAAATTAACACGACTCTGAGATTCCATCTTACACACTTCAGAATGGCCAATATCAAAAATTCAAGTGACAGTACATGCTGGTGAGGATGTGGAGAAAGGGGAACACTCCTTCATTGCTGGTGGGAATGCAAACTTGTACTACCACTTTGCAAATCAGTCTGGCACTTTCTCAGAAAACTTGGAATAAGGCTTCCTCAAGACCCAGCTATTCCACTCCTTGGAATATACCCAGAAGACACTCCACACACAACTAGGTCATATGCTCAACGATGTTCATAGCAGCCTTATTTGTAATAGCGAGAACCTGGAAACAACCTATATGTCCCTCAGTCAAAGAATGGATAAAGAAACTGTGGTACATTTACACTATGTAATACCAGTCAGCTATTAAAAACAAGGAAATCCTGAAATTTATGGGCAAATGGATGGAACTAGGAATGATCATCCTGCATGAGTTAGCCCAGACCCAGAAAGTCTCACATGGTATATACTCACTTATAATTGGACACTAGCCCAAAAGGGATGTCCCATGAAAGTCTTTACTTACCAGGAGATTGGGATGGATGCGGGGACTTCCTATTGGGACTCTAGGTGAGGGAAATATGGGAGAATGGGGAAATAGAAGGATCCAGAGGGTCGTAGAAACCAAGAAAAACACCATGAATCCAGGGATGTCTGCTCAACCTACTGCACCAAGCAAGGACAATACATGTAGTAAACATTGAACCCTTATTCAGATCTAGCCAATGGACAGGATATTATCCACAATTGTGTGAAGAGCGGGGACTGACTCGGACATGATCTCTGCTGCCCCATATTTGACCACTTCTTCTTGGTGGGGTGGCCTGGTAGCACTCCAAGGGAGGATACGCAGGCTATCAGGATGAGACTTGATAGGCTGTGACCTTATGGTGGGGAGAAAGGTCTCCTTCTGTCACAAACCTAAGGGAGGGGAAAAGAGTGAAAGAGGAAAGGAGGGAGGACCAGGAATATAAAAGTGAGGGGATAACGATTGAGATGTAATCTGAATATATTAATAAAATATATTAAATATGTAATGAGAACTTATACCCTTTGGTAAGGTGGTGGTGTGGCTGTGGGTTCTTCTCCAAGATCCATATCTTTTTTTCTTTTTCCTTTTAAATTAGATTACCACCTGTGTCCTGAGTTGGCAAGGATAATATTGAAATCTGAGTTAAGTTATTCAGGGACAAGCATTAGCATTCTGAAAAATAACAGAGCTCTCAACCACAGGAAGTATGCTCTCCTCACAGGCCCATTAGAAGACATATCATGTGGCTTTTAAGAAAATGATATACACCTCATACAGTTAAAATAATTTCCGGAGCTGGCCACTCTTGAGTGCATGTCCATCTGATATTTTCTCATCAGTTTGCAGACAATTGGCCCACTTTGGTGATGAGTCACTTAGCTCCACTTTTGGTTTTGGCACTGACAACTATATAGGTATCTCTGATATAGAGAAAAAATATATTTCCATTCTTTTACCTTAAACTTACACCTAGAAATATTTGGGCTGTTGTTTTGTTGCTTTTATCAGAAAGTATTTTTGTAATCACATATTTTTATAAAACTTGCTCTAATATGTTTTATTGATGGCAAGGGTCCTTTAAAGCAAACATTAGAATCAATCACTACATAATTAGCTTTCAAACATGTGTCTCTGATAAACACAGCTGTGAGTTCCAGATCATACATGTTAATACAAAGGAGATCGGGCATGGAATAAGCAAGGAGGATGTATCACATCCCTCATAGCTGCTTCTCCATTGTGCACTTGCAAATGTCATATGACCAGGCTCTACTAGTGTACTTCTTTTTTTTTTTTTTTCTGAAACAAAATGGTGTCTTTATTTTTATTTTTCATTTTTTATTTTTCTAGGAAAGGTATTTTATTTAAATATTTTTTATTTTTTATATTTTATTACTTTATTTTTATTACATCTCAATGGTTATCCCATCCCTTGTATCCTCCCATTTTTCCCTCCCTCCCACTTTCCCCTTACTTCCCTCCCCTATGACTGTGACTGAGGGGGATTACCTCACCCTGTATATGCTCATAGGGTATCCAGTCTCTTCTTGATAGCCTGCTATCCTTCCTCTGAGTGCCACCAGGTCTCCCTCTCCAGGGGACATGGTCAGAAATGAGGCACCAGAGTTTGTGTGAAAGTGAAACCCCATTCTCCACTCTACTAGTTTACGTCTAAAACAGTCCCTGAATGCAGAGTGGACGCCATGGTCCTCAGCATTAGGCCTAACTTGAAGCTGAGCCACTCATGTCTTTGCAGTTTCACTGAGATCTAAGTGTCTTTTCTACATTTGTCTTGTCTACGTCCCATTTCTTCCTCAGAGTTTGCTCTTCTAATGAAGTGCACATAGATTCTTGACTACAAAGCTGGACTGTACGCACCCTGCTAATACTGTTAGTTCTGCTCCCAGAGCCAGCGTTTGAGATTTCAGAACATGCTTAGGTGAAGGAAGTGAGTAAGACTGTGGAGCCAGATTATAGAATTTGTAGTCTCTGCATTGTGGAGCGGGTTGCTGCTTTCTCTTAAAGCTTCTCATATTTTCTTATCTGTACAACAGGAGTGGCAATGCTCTAACTTAAAGGCATCTGTAGACATCACTTAAGATCACAGCTGTTGAAGTTTCCGTACAGCATGGGAATCGTAGTAAAGGCCATCCTGCGGGTCCAGAAGCTAGCTTCTTTTCTGTCTTCCAACTTCATAACCTTTGTGCCTAGGGGCATCCACAGGAAACCTTGGCTAAGGCTCCATAGGTCATGTGTCAAATTGCCCACTTTGTATAGATCTTCCATTGTACACAATGAGCACCAAGCCTTGGCTAGAGGGTGATTCTCTCTGCCCCCATCCCCTTGGCTTCCCTTATCCTAGGTAATTGCAGCGTTTCAAACTGGATCTACTTTTTTTGTTGATAAGTCTTCCATCCTTAGTTCTTATTCTGAGGTAAACTAATCTAATAACATATGCTGATATACTGTTGAAGGTATAGCAGGGCTGCAGAGAGAAGAAGGAAGTAAGCTTTTAATAGCTAGGATTGTTGTTGTTGTTTTTTTAAATGTGTTTTGTGTGTTGTTTTGTTGTTGGGTTAAAAACTCCTGGCCTCCTTTTCCTTGTATAAGGGTGTTTCTAACGACATCTTGTTACTGTCAATATCTCATTGTTACTTCCCTTGATTTAATATCCTTTATGGTTGAGTTCCATCGTAACTCTGATAAGCCTGTCCTGTGCCTGTATTCTTTCTCTCATTGCTCATTACTAGTTCTTTATGTTTCAGATCAAACTCAATCAGAAATCCTTTGAGCACGCTCCAGACCACAGTGTTTATGATTATTTCACATTTTGTACTTCTCTGTATTATCTACACATCATAATTTATAGTAATATTTTTAATTTATAGGTTTTTATTTATCTTTTGTATATTTCTCTTTTTACATATACATTTATATTATTACACATGAATAAAATGATATAAATACAGCAAGAAGAACAACGAAACAACCAGGTATTATATAAATGTTACATTCATAGTGTTTTGACTATTTGTATTTGGCAATCTTGAAGAAAACATCTTTCCTGTCTTGGTGAGTCTAAAATTCTGAATGTAAATCTGTATCTCTCATATCTCATCTCTATCAACTTAAAACATCTATCAAGACCTAGAAACATCTTATCTCCTAAACAACTAAGCTTAATTGTAAGACTAAACTATCTGGTCTTCAACCCTATCAAAGACTTGAGAAGGAATAAAATTTAATTACCTGAGTAAACTGGAAGTACAGGTTAGCAGCTTCTTAAAAAAAAAAAAAGTGACAAAGACAGTTTGCTGTCTGAAAAGGCACCTAAACCTCTTTATAACATTGGAGCATCATCTTCAACCTTCTGGCCCAATATATCTGACATATCTCTTTATCTTTGTTTAGTAGGTATGTAGATGGGGCCTGAAAAGAAAGAAGGGGGATATAGAAATATGTAGGGATGGTAAGATAAAAAGTAGATTATTGAATCTACTCCTCAATTTAAGGTCTTAATTGTTACTCACAAATAAAGTGATTTTAACTCATTATATAGAATTTTGTATATTGACATAAAATAAGTTTAATTTTTATATGTTGGCATAGATTTCAAATTCAGATTATTTTTTAAATATATTATATTTATTCCTACTCTAAGATGCAGTATTGTACCCATACAACTCAAGTCGAATATAAGGTTTATTTCCAATATCTTGAAAATGGTCTTGCAGGCTCTTTAGGATAATTAAGTAATACAAGCTAACTATTAGTTGATCAAATCATGATCATGTCAATTACCATTCTATTTTTATCACAAGAAGATACAACCTAGGTTCAACATATAGATATGATTCTATAGATATATAAGGGAAAACAGGTACATAAGGCCTTCAAAATCCTCAGAGACATACAGAATATGGCATTCAAAGATGCTTTTCTTATTTTAAAGATTCTTTGACAACAGGACACTTTAAGTCCTGGCCTACTGCAAAGAAGATGATGAGCATCAAAGAACCTCCTTATAGAGATTGCTTTAAATGTAGCAAACCAGCCCCTGGGCAAAATGTCCTCATTTCTGACATGGGAAGAATTCTGCCTAAAAATGGGCAAGTATGGATGCTGGCAAAATCGACTGCCAAACTCTGCCAAGACAGGGTAAACAATAATACTACAGGTTATATCTCTTCCCAATGGAATGAGAGTTGTAACGGGTTATGGCTATAACTGCAAAACAGAATGAGTGGGGTAGAATATAGTGTCATGTAGTAAGTTAATAGACTTTCTTGATAAAAATAGACATGTTTTAGATGCTCAGAATATCCATTCTGTCTTTAATGTTCTATTTTTTCATTTTTAAGGTTTTTAAATCTGCAAAGAATAACAAATGTGTAGGAATCTATTCTTAATGACATTATAGCTGAAGAATAATTTCATGTTTAGGTTTTCCTATTGTCTTCATTGACCAAGCATAGGATTTACTTGTTTCTGTTTTCTGATGAACACATTATTAATTGCAAACTACTGACATTTAGAATTAGTTTTTGATGAAACAGTATAAGGCTAGATATTGATTCATAAGCATACACAGAAGGATGGATAAGAATTTCTTTTCTATTTTAAGTCTTTTTCCTATAACTTTAATAAATGATGGTAGCATCCATCTATATGTAACCTGATGAGCTACAAGTTAAAATCCATGAAATATTAAAATCTTCTCTTTAAACCCACATCGCTCCATTGTGATTTAAAAAATCTGCATTATCATCTTAATGGATTAATTTTATTTGGCAGTTCTTCCAAGATTCTCCTTTCAAAAATCACTTTGGGAATTAAGAAATACATTAGCTTTCCAAACCTGCTCAGTTTCATACTTCAAATATGAGCGCTCTGAGCTTGCCTCTCACCCTCCACCGCCAACCTTTCTTGCCACCAGAGATAACTTACTGGAGAAGTGAGAACATAGCTTCCTGTCAATTAATAATTAGTCAAATGGTGACCGGAATCAGAGTTCTTGGAAATAAGTTGCATTTCTATTCATAAGGATTCCATATACATAGGAATACTTTTTCATATCATCTCTCTCTTTCTCTCTCTCTCTCTTTCTCCCGCCCACCCCCCATGTGTGTGTGTGTTTCTCTCTGTCTCTGTCTTTCTGTCTCTCTGTGTCTGTCTGTCTGTCTGTCTGTCTGTCTGTCTGTCTCTCTCTCTCTCTCTCTCTCTCTCTCTCTCTCTCTCATCACTTTACAGTCTGAAACCAGCTCCCCTCCCTCTTCTCCCAGTCCCACCTTCATACCCCTCCCCCTTGCTCCCTTTTCTTCTTCTCAGAGAAGGGAAGGCAACCCATAGGTACCAACCAACCCTGGCACCTCAAGTCACAGAAGACCAAGCACATCATCTCCCACTGAGGCCTGACAAAGAAGCCCAGCTAGGGGAAAGGGATCTAAAGGCAGACAACAGAGTCAGATGCAGCCCTTTGTTAGGGCACCCACATGTTGACTAAACTGCACATCTGACACATGAGTGTGGAGGGACTAGGTCCAGCCCAGGCATACTCTTTGGTTGGTGATTCAGTCTCAGTCCCCATGAGCCCAGGTTAGTTGCTTCTGCAGGGCTCCCTCTGGTGTTGGTGACCCCTGTGGCTCCCTCTATCCTCCCTTACATTTTTGAGCTTGGCCTATTATTTGGCTGTGGATCTCTGCATCTGTTTCCCTCAGCTGCTGGATGAAGCCTATCTGGAGACAGTTATGATAAGCTCCTGTCTGCAAGCATAACAGAGTATGATTAATATGGTTAGCTCTCTCCCATTGGGTGAGTCTCAAGTTGGGCCAGTCATTGGTTTGTCATAACTGAGACTCTTTTCCATCTTTATCACTACACTTCTTGTAGGAAAAACAAATTGGGTCAAACTTTTAAGGGTGGGTTGGTGTCCTTTCCCTCCACTTGAAGTCCTATCTGACAATAGGAGGTCGAAACTTCAGGCTTCATATGCCCACTGCTAAAAGTCTCTGCTAGGGTCACCCCACAGCCTTCTGGGAACCTCTCCAGGCCCAGAGATGCCCCCCACTGATTTATATTCTCTCTCTCACGGCCCCACCTCTATCTACATCCGACCACTTCATTCCCCTGACCACACCCTTTCCCACCTAGTTACCTCCATCGTTTACTTCAGATGTCTATTTTGTTTTCTCTTCTGAATAAGACTCAAGCATCCTCTCTTGGCCTCCCCTTGGCTTTTTTTGATCTGTGGACTGTAGCACATTTATACTATACTTTAAGGCTAATATACACTTATAAGTGAATACACAACATATGTGTCTTTCTGGGTCTTGATTACCTCACTCAACACTCAGCTATACCATTCCTGGGCATATACCCAAAAGAGGCTCCACGGTCGTACAACAAAGACATTTGCTCAACTATGTTTATTGTAGCTTTATTAGTAATAGCCAGAAACTGGAAACAACCTAGATGTTCCTCAACCAAAGAATGGATAAAGACAACTTGGTACATTTACACAATGCTACTACTCAGCTATTAAAAACAAAGATATCATGCAATATGCGTGCAAATGGATGGAACTAGAAAAGATCATCCTGAGTGAGGTAACCAAGATCCAGAAAGACACGCTTCGTAATACTTGGGAATCTTTTTGAGACTAAATACATCTTTTCATGGTGTAGTTAAATGGATTTTCTCAACTCAGTTTTCTCATTGCAATAGGTAGAATCTACATGGTAACAAATAAATAAAATGTTATTCTTATCTTCCATAGACTCAGCATATTTCTTAGTCTTTTAAATATTCAGAAAATGTCTCAGTTCTCTCATCGATTGCCAGAACTTACTGTCAGGAGCATGCTTTGCATCAAGCACTTAAAAATATTGAACCTATTTTCTTAAATGTGAAAGTCTTAGTAACATTGCAGAATGACAGGGGAGGAAAATATTAAATTTCCACAATGACACCTTTCTACCATATATAGTACCATATTGTTGTAGCCTTTCTAGGTTTTATTTTTCCATAAATTCTTATTGCTTACAATAAAATATTTATATCAAGTTTCTCTCTATGATTTTTAATAAATACATATATATTATAAGAGAGAGTTTTTGAAGTATTAGTATTATATTATATAATAAATGGTTCATTTATAATTTGCGTAAACATGCCCTAGTGTTGGACATTCAGGCTGTTTTAAACTCCTTGGCATTTTAAATATTATTGTAATAAATAGTTGCAAAAATATTTTGCTTTTGTAAAAAGGAGAGTCAGAGTGGTATTATCCCTTCTTGACTTTTGAGGAGTTGAGATTAATAATATTCTTCTACCTGAAGGCTCATGTAGTCTTGAAAAAAAAGTACTGAGCTTCCATGATAATTCTGTATGTGCTTCCTTTATTTGCATATTTTCAAATTCCTTCTCAATCACCTTTCCTATTTTTCTGGAACTAGAGGAAACATCTTCATCTATGAAATAGACCAGCAGCTATAGTAATAACTGGGTAATGTACTGAGTTTTAATCGAATATAAGGACCTTTCATTTACACTGTTGTCATCATCTATGAAGCAATAAGCCCCACAAAATGAGTGTCAGTATTACACATTCTTTACTGATAAGTACAAGAACGTTCAAAGTGGTTCCTATAAGGGAACATAAGGTGAATGGTAGAAATGAAACCCAAATACTCTCATAGTCACGCTATTCAAAGTTAAACTATATGGAGTTTCCAAAACCATGAAAGTGGTTTTTACAGTGTTGATGAAATGTATAAAAGCTATGTCTGCACATTTTATATGCTGCCATGACTGTTTCTCAAATTGAATGCACACTCTTTCATCAAGAGAATAAGTCTGCAGACATAATGTCTACTTAGGTATATTGCATTCAATTAAACAATCAGCCATAAATTTCAGGCTATATGGGTGGCTAGGATGAAAATCATAGTTAAAAACATATATCCTTTGTAGTCCCTGTTACATTCTAGTTTCCAGTACACTGTGCTCCAAAAAGTAGTCACTGCACACTTCAGGTACTTAGTCTCCTATGCATGCGCACTCTCCCAATACACTCAGTCACTCACATCACCTAAGCTCTTTGCTGTGAAGCTAACAAACTTACTTGTAAATTACTTGTTCATTTCTCACCTATAAAATTCCATTCCCTATGTTATATTCAACATGGTTAAATCATTGTCAAAGATTGTTACTTAGAACTTGAAACAAAGCAAACAACAAACCCTCCCCAGGCCTAAAGCTCAACTAACAGGTACCTGAAGGTGATGGGGGAGGAATTCAAATTGTGTATCTTCACAGTGAACAAACACTTAAGTATATAAAAGAATATAATGTGACTATGTAGTCAAGATTTTTATTCAATGCTTAAAATATTGTAAGTAAATTTATTTATGTTATAAGTGAGCTTGTTTTGTTATGTTTATGGTGATACTGATTTCCTAGGACTGCTAAAGTCAACACATATACCTCTGTACCTTAGTTTAAAAAGAAGGCTGCTCTTTCTTCCTATGCCTTTTCCACTGGATATTAGTTATAGCCTATTTTTAGATGTGTTCAACACATCCTTATAATACATTCTTGGCACTGATGGTGAAGGTCAGAATTTTCTTAAAGAGTCAACATTTTATTAGCTAAATAGTACTTACAATTTAGTGTATGTGTTATCTACCATATATCTGTCTGCCTATCTATCTATCTATCTATCTATCTATCTATCTATCTATCATCTATCTATTTATCTAACTATCGATCACTTATCTATCACCTATCTACCATTTATCTATCTATACATTTTACTTATTATATGACACTAAGTTTTACTGTGTATCCTGGACTGGTCTCACATCCATGTGCTCAGGACCCTCCTATCTTGTTTTTTCCAAGTGCTGTGACTACAGTTTTGTGCCATGGTATTGGCTGCAGTTGTTTAATTTTTCCAATTTATTTATTCAAGTGCATTAAAGCATTTTAATTGTGTGGCTTTATTTTCTGATTAGAGATTTCCTTATTGATGCTTTAGAGTGTCTCTTGTATACCATAGACCATCCTGGCAGCACCTGAGTTCATGAATGTTGGTCAGGCTCCTTCAGCTTCATGAGAGAACTGATGGAAGTTCCTTGCTCCTCATTCAGCCTTTCTGTTCTACAGCTTCTAGGATGACCGTAACCTTAACCCATGACACTACACAGGACACCTAAACTTGGTGGTTTTAAAATGTATGCAAACCACAATCTGGCATCTGGGGTAGTTAAGAATATCAGTCTAGAGATAAATGGTCCTCTCAAGTGCAGATGTTTTTGCATGCATTTTATAAAGTGAAGAGACCTTCCATAATCAAACTGTCCAACTCAACTTGATCCTTTTTTATTGGTTTTCTTTCTTACCTAGGTGGTTCTCTGGTCTGCTTCCTGTTATTTTGGATGACTTTTCAAAGGTCATATAGTAGCATGTTTTACACTCTAATTTAGATAAAAACCCAGGGTAAAACTTTAATGTCTGCTCTGTCATTTTGAAAACTTTACATAGAAGTATCAGAGAACGACTCTGGAGGGAACCACATACTCCACATTGGCCATGGTCACTGGAATATCTCCTGTCTGTAAACTGTTCTGCCACCTGGAAAGCCACCAAAGGTTTTAATTATATTGCTCTGAAATCTTGACTTTTTTTCTCTCTCTCAGACTGGTGTACTCTACTCGATGGCATTAATATTTGTAACAAGATTAAAAGTCTTCCCTGTGTAGTAGTTGCTATCTTCTAAGAGAGAGTATCCAACTGGGTCATACATACTTGTTAATACTTCACAGCCTTAAAGGTCTTGAATTTATAAAAAATGTTTTTATTTATTCTCTGAGAAAATTTAGTAAAATGGTGACAATCCTGTCCTGTCCTGTTATCTGTTGTCCCAACTTTAGCTTAGGAGATAAATCTACCTGGGAGGTGGAAATAGTAGATGCTTTCTACATAGAGTCCAAGAATTCAGTCTTGAGTCAGTTATGCTCATGGGATCAGTCTTGGTTTCTATAGTCAGTCTCAATTAATGTTTAAAAAAAAATTGAAACAAAACTATATTAGTGGGGTAAATGAACATGTTTTGATAGATATACCTTAATTATTTCTAATAAACATCAAAATTACAGGTATCAAGAATCATTGGTCATTAATAGCTCTCAACATCAATGGACTCAATTCCTCAGTAAAAAGACACATTTTCATTGAATTCTAGAAAGTCTTTCATTTCTTTCTTTCTTCCCTGATGAAGTGGTCACTGAGTAGAGCATTGTTTAGTTTCCATGAGTTTGTAGGCAAACAGAGGGATGTGGAGACAAGACCTATTGTTCTGCTGCATAAAAGACATGTACATCAGCAACAAAGATAGACATTACTTCAGAGTAAAGGGCTGGAAAATTTTTTTCCATGCATATGGAGCCAAGAAACAAGCTGGAGCAGTTATTATAATATTTAAAAAACAGTCTTTCTGCAAAAATTAATCAAAAGAGATGAGGAAGGCCACTTCATATTCATCAAAGGAAAAATCCACAAAGATGACATCTCAATTCTAAACATCTATGTCACAAATGCTCATTCATAAAAGAAACATTACTAAAGCTTAATTCACATATTGAACCTCACACATTAATAGTAGGAAACTTCAGCATCTCACTCTCATGAATGGACAGGTCAACAAGACAGAAACTAAACAGAAAAATAATGAAACTGGCTGAGATGATGAATCAAATGGGATGGATATATATATATATATATATATATATATATATATATATATATATATATGTAACATTTCACCCAAAACACAAGATAATATACCTTCTCAGCATCACAGAGAACCTTCTCCAAATTTGACCATATACTTGGTTACAAAGTCAGCCTCAACAGATACAAGAAGATTACAATGACCCCTTGTGTCTTATCAGATCACCATGGATTAAAGCTGGAGCTCATCAACAAAAATAACAGAAAGCCTACAAACTCATGGAAACTAAACAATCCTTTACTTGGTTAACACTTTGTCAGAGAAGAAAGAAAGAAAGAAACCAAAGACTTTATAGAATTCAATGAAAATGAAGGCATAACTTACCCAAGTTTATGGAACTCGATGAAAGCAGTGTTCATAAGCACTAAGCACCTTCATAAGATATTAGAGAGAGAGATCCCATACTAGCAACTTACGAACCCACCTGAAAGCTCTAGAACAAAAATAAGCAGTCACACCAAAGAGGATTAGATGAAAGGAAATAGTCAGACACAAGATGGAAATCAAGTGCTTAGAAACAAAGAGAACAATACAAAGAATCAATAAAACCAAGAGCTGGTTCTTTGAGAACATCAAAAAGAAAGACAAACCCTTAGCCAAACTAACTAAAAGGCAGAGAGATAATATAGAAATTAACAAAATCAGAGATGGAAGAAGGACATAACAACAGACTCTGAGACATCGCCATCTTACCAAAAGTAATCTATAGATTCAATGCAATTCCTATAAAAAATCCATTAGAATTTTTTAATAAAACTTAAAGGAACAATTTTTGATTTCATATGGAAATATGATAAACTCAAGATAGCTAAAGCAATCCTGTACAATAAAAGAATATCTGGAGGTATTCCATTCATGATTTCAAGTTGTACTACAAAGCAATCATAATAAAAACTGCATGTTATTGGTATAAAAACTGACAGGTTGATCAATGAAATTCAGTCAAACCACAGAAATAAACCCACATACCTACAGACACTGATTTTTGACAAAGAAGTCAAAACAATATCCGCTGGTGCTGGTCTAACTTGATGTCTGTATGTTGAAGAATGCAAATAGGCCTATATTTATCACCCTACTCAAAATTCAAGTCAAAGTGGATCAAAAACTTCAACATAAAATCAGATACACTAAAGTTATTATAAGAGAAAGTGGGGAAGAGCCTTGAATGCTTTGGCACAAGAGAAAACTTTCTGGGCAGAACGCCATCAGTCCAGTCTCTAAGATTAACAATGTAATAATGGGATGTCATGAAACTGAAAAGCTTCTGTAAGGCAAAGGACACTGTCAATAGAACAAAGCTGTAACCTACAGATTTGGAAGAGATCTTCATCAACCCTACATCTGACAGAGAGATAATATTTAAAATATATGAAGAACTCAAGAAATTAAACACCAGCAAACAAAATAATCCAAGTAAAAATGGAGCACAGTGCTAAACAAAGAATTCACAACATAGGAATTTTGAGTGGCCTAGAGCACTTAAAGAAATATTTGTTATCCTTAGTCATCAGGGAAATAAAAATCAAAACAACTCTGATATTCCACCTGTCAGAATGGCTAAGATCAAAAATTCAAGTGACAATACACGCTTAGAAGGATGTAGAGAAAGGAAAAAAGTCTTTCATTACTGGTAGGTGGGCAAACTTGTATAACCACTTTGGAAATCAGTCTAGAGGTTACTCACAAAATTAGGGATAGCTCTAGCTCTAAAGACGGCTATATCACTCCTGCACATATACCTGAAAGCTGCTCCACCATATTTGCTCAGCTATATTCATAACAGCTTTATTAATTAGCTTTATTTATTAGCCAGAAACTAGAAATAACCCTAACGCCCCTCAGCTGAAGTATGCATAAGGAGAATGTGGTACATTTACACATAGAATACTCCTCATCTATTAAAAACAAGGAAATCATGAAACTGCAGGCAAATGGATGGAACTAGAAAATATTATCCTGAGGTAACCCAAACCTAGAAAGGCACTAGGCTCACTACAAAGATGTAATCAATTGGCAGCTCAGGCTTCATGTAGGCCCTCTAGTACAGGGAGTGGGGTTTTCTCTGACATAGATTCTGTTGTCAGTTTTTTGATCACTTTCTCCTGGAAGGACTCCCTTGCCAAGCTACAAGGGAAGAGAAGACCTACTCAGTCCTGATGCAACTTGATGTGCTGGGGTAGATTGAAAGTGGGGTTCCCTCTTGTGCCCCATATTGACCACGTCCCCTGGATGGGGAGACCTGGTGGCACTCAGAGGAAGGATAGCAGGCTACCAAGAAGAGACTTGATACCCTATGAGCATATATAGGGGGAGGAGGTCCCCCTCAGTCACAATCATAAAGGAGGGGAGTAAGGGGGAAATGGGAGGGAGGGAGGAATGGGAGGATACATGGAATGGGATAACAATTGAGACGTAATAAAAATAAATTAATAAAATATATTTTATAAAAAGAAAGAAAGTGGGGTTCCCCTTTTTTAAGGAATAGGGAGGGGGATGGAGAAAGGGAGGGAGGGTAGGACTGGGAGGTGAGGTTGGATAGGACTATTACCAAGATGTAAAGTGAATAAATAAATTAATAATAAAAAAGAAACATCTTGGCTTGCTTTTCCTATATTCTTATGAATTGACACCCACTATTTTCAGATTGATAGATTGGATGCTATGCTTGTGGAAGTAGAATATTCTTGGTTTTCATTTGGCATTTTTGTCACCAGAGGGAAAATAGTGATTTTTCTCTTGCATTCACAAGAGCAGTTTGCTCTTTGGTTGTGTTCATGTCAGGTGGGAACACACATGCTGGCAGATAAAGAAAGATACATGGTCTGCTTCCTCACCAGCTAGTAACCCTTTGTGGATGGTGGAAAATCAAGCCTACTTTGTGGCTTCTGTTAGGTATTGCTGTTTCAAACATTCAAATGGCAGTGAGGCCAATTAGGCTACAGCAGGAAAACCTGTCCTTTATTTAGAATTACCTAAAGCTCTAGTTGCCCTTTACTTCTGTTGTGTAAGTGGTTGGCTGGGTTCTATCATTAAGTGTGGATTGCTAAGTGTGCAGTGATTTGGGTTTAGCAGAGACATTGTATCCTTCGGTAATTATGGTTATTTGATTTATGATCCTGACATTTTTATGTTTTCAGTATTGTGAGGGAGAAAATCTAGTTTTAAGATTTGCCCTTTAAAAAATTAGAAAATTAAAAATTAATCTGATAGAATAGTACATGTCTACAAAAAGAAAATTCCAGATGTTTTTTCAGCCAGTAAGGAGGGTTGCTTCTTTTCAAAACTAAATTAGCAATTTTAATATTTTGGTAACATTTTGAAAACACTTTGAATTAAAAAGTCAAAAACCATGTCCACTATGTCCAATCTATTTGGAAGAAAGGGAAACCTTTAAAAATGTTGTGCTCTGTGTTTCATAAGAAAAGTTATCAGCACAGTATTTTTTGGTAGTGTATTTGAAGATCCTAATTATAGCAGCATGTGTAACTTACACATTGAATATTATGTTAGTTATAAACAGCCTATGTGAGAAATGGTGTTTAAGTTCCATTTAGGACAAAGCAAGCTATCCTTTAATTCTGTGTCAATTTTGGAATCACTTAAAAACTCTGTGATCTCATTTTCTCATCTGTTACTTGGGCTTCCACCCTTGATTCCAAAGATAGACAGTGATGTTCATGCATGAACGGTGAAGCACAGAAAGACGGAAATAAGACAAAGTTCAAAAGTAAAAAAAAAAAAGGTTGAATTTTTCAAGAGCTCTATCAGGGATATAATCATGAACAATGTATCCATTTCTACTCAGGAAAATGTTTCACAGCACTGTTACTACTGTAATAACAAGATGGCATATGTTAGGGATTTCAAAGCACTTTATAAACGTTATGTCGTTTCATTTTTACCCTGTCCTTATGAGATATTTTCATTAGCTATTACATCTGGGGAAATCAAGTCTTCGATTTTGTTTCTGTTGTTGTTTTGGAGAACTTCATACATGTGCATAATGTGTTTTGATCGTACCCACAACTATTCACCCGCTGCAAATTCATCCTCTGGTCACCGTTCACTATTCCTTCCCTCAATGTTATGGTTTTGCCTTTTGAACGCAGAAAGGCTGTTGCCAACACGTCTACGGGTGGAGGGCCGTTTCCTGGAGCAAGGGGCTCACCTTTGAAGAAAACCGACTGCCCCTCTCTCAGCAGCCATCAGTCGTCTGTAGCTCCTCATCTAGAGTAAGACTTTATGAGTCACTCCTGCATCGATGCTGGGATTTTGTGGGACTTACCTGTTTTATAGTTTCTGCGCATTCTTTCACAGACACTGTGAGTTCATATGTGTAGCTGTCCTGTGTTCAGACACTATTTCCCTGTAGTCATCCACTATCTCTGGGTCTTTGAATCCCTTTATGCCTTCTCTTGTGATGATCCGTGGGCCTATTGAAGGAGGAAGAAGTGTGATGTAAGTGCCCCATTTAGGGCGGAATACTCTGCAATATCTTATTCTCTGCACACTAACCAGTCCTGCATTTCTGTGTTTGTTGACATCTATTGCAAAAAAGAAATTTTTCTGATGAAGGTTGAGAGAAGCATTAAAATATTGGTTTAAAGACAATACTTACAAAGGCAGTTAAATACTATGTATATTTAGCAGAACAATTGTTGGGGGATGATCTGATGTATTTTGATGCTAATTACTGTGTGGCCAAACTTTTTCTTAATAAAAAACCATCCCACCTGGGCAGGGCAAGGGATAGGTGGGGCTTAGAGAGAGAGAGAGGAATTCTGGGAAGAAGAAGGACCGCCACCAGAAAAGGAGAGAGACCTGAAGTGAAGAGAGGAAGGCTGCCATGGGTTAGCTGGAGGAGAAGCACATGGCTGGTGGCGTGGATGGAGAATCCAGCCCAGATGAAGAACATGAGCAAGTATATGGGATTATAGATGGGAGGTAGCTTAATAGAAGTTATTGGAAGCAGATGACGTGGGATTGCCTCTCCCACTGTAGGAGGTAGTTTAGAGGATTGATATCTGCCCTGCCCCAGGTTAACTAAGGCTATTTTAAAATATAACAAGTGTCTGTGTCTTGATTGATAGCTAGCTGGTCCTACTAATAATACAGATAATACATGTAATTTTAAAATACAAAAAAATAAGTAGTATTAGGTTTTCCCATGGGGTCTATGACCTACATAGGCATGGATTCCTGCCTGAATTAATAGTGCCAAACGTGTTCCATTTTGTAGAGTAGGCCATAAATCTGAAAGTGGTTATTTGCTCCCATAACATTTGTGCCACTATCATACCAGTGGGTATATTTTTCTTGTCTGGTTATTGTAACTTTCATGTTTCATGGCTGAGTAAGACTGTTTATGACGTTATATAATCCCCTCCCTAGCATGTACAGCAATTCTTAGCACCATAAAAGCTAGCCAGTAGGGATAGTACTTTGAGGTTGGTACTCACTTGAAGAAAATCAAGTCTTAGGAGTGCTGAGTAGTTTTTTTTATGACTTCATAGAGTGAATGACAGTGTTGAGATCTTAATTGAAATGTGTATTTTTATTTCTGAAAGAAAAAAAAGCACGTAAGTTCCACTTATCCAGCATGTTGGTGTAAGAATACAACTCAATTATATATTATATTTCCAGTCACCTGTAAATATTGGAATTATGTTTGGGTTCTCTCTTTTTTGCTGCTCTTCTAGTGTTTCCTGACTTCTTGTTTTCATGTTTTGCTTTAACATTTTGTCTGACTAAGATTTCTTTGTTTTGTTGCATTAGTGGTTTTTACCTTGAAGGTATTATGCCTGGCTCCTTGGTTTTCAACTGGCAGCCTCCACTGAACCACATGCTGTTTTTCATAAATTACCCAGACTTGGCATTTTCTTGTAGCATCAGGCAGCAGACTCAGTCAGCTACTAAGTGCAGGACGAGGGTTTTGAGTGCAATCATCTAGGCTGTTCAAAGCACATGCCTAAGCATTCTGCCTTGCCAGTTTGGATTTTCTCTCTGTAGCTTAGGGATCATCTTTTCCTATATTGAGTCACCCACTCAGTAAGTGTTTGTACTAATGCCAGGAACTCAGAGAGGATGTGTGCTTTGTCCATGATGGAATGCCTGTATTATGGATGAAGTGGGTAAGTAAGAATGAGGCGTGGTCTGATACAGTAGTAGTCACAAAATGCTGAATCAGACTAAATAGTTCTCGTTCTGCATTGCAATGTTGTTTTGGATAGACATTTATATTAAAGAGTTTCTGTTGTGGATGCTGCAAAAATGCATGCTTTTGAGAAATCTTGATATAAGGTGTAAGGTTATAAACAATGTTCTAAAGTTATCTGTAGGCTTTGCTTACTTGTATTTACTTGTCTACTCTGTTATTTGGTTCAATTATATTTTCAAATCGTGTATGATACTTTATGAAGTGTAGTCTGTGATGAAAAAAATTCTAGGAAAGGTAGTTTTGATTTTAAATTTTGAGTGAGAAAGACACTTTATGCCTGAAACAAATTAGCAGGCAGGTACATTTGGCTCATTGATACTTTTTTCTAATGAAATATCAAACAAGTTGAGAAAAATGTTCAAATGTCTACAGGGATATGTAACAGAGTTTAATGGTACAGGTGAAGTCTTCTTAAACCACTTTATGTTATCACTCTTTTCAAGATAATAGGAAGCTAATATGCACAAAAGACGTAGTCTAATAACCCAACAGTAACCGTAACTTAGGATAAAATAGAAGCGTATTTTTGCCATTAACCACCTAACAAAGACATACTTTGGTAGATTAGCTGATTGAAGTGTGTGGTATGTTTGAAAATAAACTTTGAAGAAGCAAGTGAGAGATTAAAAAAAGAGTCAAAAAATGACAAAAAGATGTTTAGTATATATGACCAATGTGATGGTGGTCATAGATAATTTTCACTTTTTACATCTTGTTTACTTATTTATCCTGGCTGTAGGTATATTGAAAAGCAATTGCTATACTCAGCCTTTTACTCTCCTTTCAGTCTATAATTGTTTTTAATCCAATGAGGGTAGTTTCATGGTGACAGAGAACTTGTGATATCCCAGAAACAGAAGTTTGAAGGAGTCAAAAGGATGCCAAACCCACAAATCTCAGGAGGGTCAGAGACTATTCTTCAGGAGGTAGAGCTTATAGTTAATTATGTATTTTCATATGTAATGTTCTTTGGGACATGAAAAGAGTGTATCATTTTTGTTTTACCTCAAAATAATGGGGTTGACTTTTTCTCCCTTATCACAAGTTCAAGTACCCGGTACAACTGGATGATGGGTAACTAGAACAGAGTCGTGAAACCTTGTAATGAATTTGTGCTATACTTCCTAAAACGAGTAAAGAAATTATCAACCATCTCTGAAAATCTCAAAAGGCCCTACTCCAAATATGCTGACTCTTTGGCCCGTGGGTAGAAGAATATGTAATTTTTGAAGAGCTTTTCAGATACATTTTAGGCGACAAAGACATTTACAAATCATTATTCTTAGGACCTTAGCATTTATAAAGTTTCATGTGAATTTGTTTTGCATCTGGGAATGAGAAGTGCTGTTTTGCAAGTTTGGAAATTAGATGGCGGGGTCAACTATAGACCCAGATAGAGGGCTGAGCCAAGCTAAGAGACATTTCTAGACACTAGGGAAACTATAACAGAATTGAAGCTTCTAATGCATGAAGCTCCTTCGTCTTTAGACTCTGAGGCATTAAGTCAACAGTTCTCAGCCTCTGAGTTGCAGCCCCTTTTGGGTGGGTGGGTGTGGGGGTCAAATGACCCTTTCACAGGGTTTACAGATAAGATGCCTTGCATATCAGATATTTACATTACAACTCATAACAGCAGCAAAAAAGTACAGTTATGAAGTAGCAACAAGATAATTTTGTGGTTGCGGGGTCACCACAACATGAAGAACTGTTTTAAAGAGTCAAAGCATTAGGAAGGTTGAGAACCATTGCTTTAAGTAGAGCTGCATGAGATCACTAATCTTGGAATGTGTCTGACTTATCACCCTTTCTCCACTACGCTATGATTCATGTCTGATTTCCAGTATTAGTGTTTTCAGTGACGCCAGGATGTGCCAGACACTTTGGAGATGGAAGAAAAGGCAAGAGATGCCTGCAATTGTTTGAAGTCAGATGGCAGGAGACTTGTGGGAAAAAGAGATGAAATGTACTTTATACTAAATAGCTGTCATGCTGCAGGTATTTTGTTGCTGTATATTGCACTATCAGTAAGAATTGTAGTGATAACACTGCTGGTGTACATTATGCCTCAAGAATCATATTCTGAAGTGTTTTATATGTATTGACTCACTGAGTTCTTACCAAAAACATTCTAAAGTGGTTACCATAACAGTATCTGCACCGGGGCACACACCGAGTACCCAGTAAGCTTCACTGTCACAGAGTTGGATAGTGATTGATTCTTCTTTCAAATACTGATATTCCAGAGCCAGGTTCTGATTGAACTGCTTTCACCTATACTTATAATGTTTTTGGAATTACTTGAACCCTGACCAACCATTTAAAAGGAGGTTTCTTGCATGTAGTGCTGAGACTTTTGTTAGTCTATGGTTCTTGTGGGGAACATTGTCAGTGTAGGGACTTAACTTCTTTAGGATGTATAAACACACACACACACACACACACACACACACTTTAAAATGTATAATTATACAAATACACTTATATTTATTGTGTATAATTTTAACTAAGTACGAAATGATATAATTTCTTGAAGCTTTATCAAATAGCTTTGAATCTCTCTCTCTCTCTCTCTCTCTCTTACCCCCTCCCCCCGTCTCTCTCCTTCTCCTTCTGTATTGATGTTGCCTTCTCAAAATTTGGAGCCCTCTTTGCATTTTCCACTTCCCATTTCCCATTATCTTTATCCTGCTTCTGCCCTCCAACACTTCCATCCACTCCTGGTCCTTTCATTCTTTCCTGGCTTCTGTGGTTACTCTGGTTACTCCATATTGTTTACATGTAGCTGAGGATTTAGAGCTAGGGGATGCACATCATTTGTCTTTATGGGTCTGGGTTACCTCAGTATGATATTTTATAGTTCTGCCCACTTATTTCATTGTCTTTGATAGCTGAATAGCATTTCACGATGTATACACACAACTTTCTCATTTCCCTTTCATCTGTTGAAATGCACTTTGTTGTTTCCATTTCCTGACTATGTGACTAAGATGACAATGAACATAAATGAGCAAGAATAAGCAGAAAAGGATGTCAGTCAAGGTCTATGGACATATGCCAAGAGATTCTATAGCTGGATCACATAGTAGATTTATTTTTACTTTTGAGGATTATCCATACTGTTTGGCAGAGTGGCCACACCAATCTATGTTCCCATCAACAATCTTTGCCTGTGTTTGGTTTTGTGTGTGTGTGTGTGTGTGTGTGTGTGTGTGTGTGTGTGTGTGTGTGTTGCTGACCTTAGCCTTTTTTACTGGTGTGAGATGGAATATAAAAATTGTTTTAATTTACATTCTCATAATTGATAAAGTTAATGAAAACCCTTAAAATGTATTTATTAGTTATTTTTATTTCACTCATTCAGAACTCACTGTTTAGATCCCTAGCCTATTTGGGTCATTTGTTTCCTTAATTCTGTTTTTTGAGTTCTGTGTATATTCTAAATATTAGTCCTCTATCAGATTGATAGCTGGGAAAGATTCTTTCTCATTTTGAGTTTCTTCTTCTCTAGATTGGCTGTTTCCTTAACTGTAAGGAAGCATTGTAGTTCTAGGGCTCTGTTGCCAGTCTTGGCCTTTATTCCTTAGTAAATGGATCCCTGTTCAAAAAGCCCTGTCCTATATATCTTCTAAGAGTCTGGCTAATTGTTTTCTAGCAGTTTTAGTGTTCCAGGTCTCAAATTAAGTTTTTTTTTTTTTTTTTTTATTCAAGTGGACCTAATTTTTGTACAGCGTGTTAGACATGGATATAACTTTATTTTCTGCACACGAAATTCCAGTTTTCTCAGCACCATTTTTTGAAGATACTGTCTTTCCTCCAGCATATGTGCATCTTTGTCAAATATCAGATGGCTATAATTACTAATAATCATGTTAGAGTCTTATTTTATACTTATGTATCTACTGTAGAGGTGCAGTGTTTTTACTTTGGGAGAGGTGGTGCACCCCGAGAGAAGGAGCCTTTCAGACAGCCATACTTTGTCCTTAGGGGGATGAAGTGGTGGGAAGAAGCCCAGTTCTAGAGCCAGCATCTCAGTAAGCTCAAACAACAATTTACGTGAGGTCTGTGACTTAAGTCAATCTCTCTCTCCCCACCCTCATTCTTCCGCACTGTAGCCCATCTCCTGTCTACACAGCTGGCCTACTTATCCCTGTTCTGCCTACCACATGCTTTCTAATTTGCTATCAGTTAAGGAAAAAAAATGTTGTCCAAAAATTAAAAGGCATTTTGTATGATATCTAGTCAAAATAATATTAAAAGAAGACATCTTTAGTCATTCCTTAAAGGAACATAATATATTTATGTTTCATATCTTTTATTTGGCCATTGCCACTTTTGATTGTTATGATGATCAAAGACGCGTTCAGAATCTTTACTGAGCTTCAGTCAGCTGGGTTCCCTGTGCCTTTCAGTGCGATGTACGTTTTAGTTCATCTAGTCACCAATACAGATTTCACCACCCTCATCCCAAAATAACTGACTCCCTGACCTGACTAGTCCTGGACGATTTAAAGGTTTCTCTTTTGTCGTTGTTGTCTTCATTTGTTTGTTTCCTCTGAGGTAGCCATTTATTCCATGTGTGCCATGTCTTGAATGTTTTCTTTCTCTGTATTGACCTATTCTTACACTTTTCCCGAAGTAAAATTAAAAATAAATTTTATATTTCATATTGTATTGATAATTTGGGAGTATCATAGGTTTTGTTCTTTTTTCTTTTTTTAAAATATATTTTATTAATTTATTCATATTACATCTTAATTGTTATCCCATCCCTTGTATCCTCTCATTCCTCCCTCCCTCCCATTTTCTCCGTACTCCCCTCCCCTATGACTGTGACTGAGGGGGACCTCCTCCTCCTGTATATGCTCATAGGGTATCAAGTCTCTTCTTGGTAGCCAGCTATCCTTCCTCTGAGTGCCACCAGGTCTCTCCATCTAGGGGACATGGTCAAATATGGGGCACCAGAGTTAGGTTTTGTTCTCTTATTACTACTCATGAACAATGCTTTTATACCATAAAAGATTAATAGCCATTGATAACTACAGATTATTGTGTCTTTGTCTAGGGCTGTAACACTCACTCCTCTTGACAAGGTATTTCTGCATTTTGTTTTGTTTTCCATTGTGTGTCATAGGTCTGTAAGCATTCAATTTCCTCCTTCCTTTTAACATATCCTATCAAGATTTGGCAGTTTCTGGACACCTAATTCTCGTACATCACCCAGGAGGCATGGATTTGATGTATTATAAGTGTTCATGGAACCTCGAAGTCCAGGCGCCTCTGATTCCCAAGGACCAGTTATTTAAGTTGCAACTGGAAATGAAATAAATTAGATGCCTGAGGAACCCTAACAATGCTTACATCATTTGGTCACTTATCAGAAATGGTTCAGATGCTTTTTCTTAATTCTTCCTTTTAAATAATAGTAGGGGGAGACTTTTACAATAGATAAATGAAGAATTATTATTGGAAGTGAGTGTGTACAATTGACCTGATTAAAATGTAATGTGGGTCTGTGGGGATGGCTCAGCAGTTGAGAGCACTGGCTAGCTGCTGTTCCAGAGGTCCTGAGTTCAATTTCCACCACATAGTGACTCACAAACATTTGTTTTTTGTTTTTTTTTTTTTAGTGCAGTTCCCATGAAACTCTGCTTTATTTTTGTAAGTTGCATAATCTAGCCCAAATAAAGGAACAAAAACAAATGAATATGAGTTTCAGTATTTTAGTTACTTGACAAAATTTATACAGCTGATAAATGGTAGGAGTTTCAACCTTCATCAAAAGACTGCAAAGTCTATTGACTTTTTTCAAATAGCCACAAAGTGTATTCTATTTATACAATTTCCCTTGGTACTGTATTTAAACCTCACATTCAACCTTATGTTGTCTCTTTACTGAAAACTTTTCACAATAATCTTTTATTTCCAGAAGAGCTAGCCTGGTATATCAATCAGCACACTAAAGAAGGAGCCAGTATTAAAACAAACAAGTCTACACAATACTATCATGCTCAACACCTTGTAGCTGACAAAAATTAGCTACTCATGTCACAAACATTTGTAATGTGATCTTGTGCCCTTTTCTGGCATGCATTTGTACATACAGATAGGGCACTCATATACATTAAAAAAATAAAATACATACATACATACAGACAGACAGACAGACAGACAGACAGAAAAAGAAAGAGAATATAAACCATTTTCTGGCAGGGGAAGATTGTCTTCATCTCCCTTGGCATAAGTAAAGTTTCTCTCCCCTTATCCCCGCCCCATGACCTTTCTTTCTCTGGGTCTGGCTCTCCCTCCCTGTCTCCCCTTTCTCTTTCTCTCTCTCCTTCCTCCTTGCTCCCTCCAACCCCCTCCTCCCTTATTCCTTCCTTTCTTTTCTTGAAACAGGGTCTCATTCTGTAGCCCAGTGTGGTCTGGAACTTATTCATAACCCAGGTCAGTTCCAAAGTCTTCGATACCTTCCTGATTCGTCCTCCAGTATGCTGAGATCACACATACAGGGCACGCCATTCATCTCAGAAAACCCACCGTTACAAAGCCATGTGTCCCAAACTTCTACAGCTTCTCTCCATGGTGTGGGAAGGAATTTGGTCTATTATACAGAGTTTGAAAGCTCTTGCAATTTGCAGTCCTCTGCATCGAAGTACACTTTATTCTTATCTGCAGAGTGGATCAGATCTTACTATTTTCTTTCCTGTCTTATGATTCTTTTTCTGAGTCTTTTCAATCCCAAATCACCAATCAAGATGATTTGTGAGACAAAACTAAATATCCAAAACACTTGATTCACCTTATATTTTCCTCTCTAAATAACACATTCTTGTTAGAGGATATAATATATACCACCGCTGTGTGCATTTGAAACTGTAATCTTTTGACATCGTTTTTTCTCTTTATATTAATTGAAGTCTAACCTACTGTTCTCTTTTTAATTCTCAATTTTTTTTTTAGTAAAACTTGTCCTGGTTAAATATTCTCAAATGAAAGTTTAGAAGCTCTCTGAAAGTCATTCACTGTACCACCTGATGCCCTCTCTAAAATGTGAGTATGCATACTGTAGCTTCATCCTTTGAACTTCTAAAATGGATGGAGGAAGAGGGTCAAACCTGTTTACTGCACACACAATGTTTTTGAGTAATGTACTTAATTGTCTAAATTTTACCTTATTTTTACTTACTTGTGTTGTCATTTTATATGTATGGCTGTTTTGCTTGCTTGTATATTTGTGCTTCAAGTACATGAAAATGCCCAAAGAGGCCGTTGATCTCCTAGAAGTGGACTGGTGTCGGATTCTGAACCTCCAAGCGGCTGTTTGGAAGAAACCTAGGTCCTCTCCTCTGGAAGATCAACAAATGCTCTTTATAGCAGAGCCATCTCTGTGGTTCTTATTTCCTGAATTTTGTGAAGTGTACAGATTTTATGCCATTGTTTGGAAAGCATGAATAATGGCAGGTTTTAAATAATGAAATGTCATTATGATAGATTTTATAGAAGTACATAAAGCTTGTGAAAAATATTTAAAAGTATTTTAAAAGAAACACAGTAGAAAAAGTGATCTCATTTATATAATGATATACTTTGAACATTTATCTTAAGACTTTTGATAACAGAAATGTTTTTTCCATCATTCTTGTCTTTTAGTTCCTGAAAAATAATAAGCTTTTTTATAGCTGTCGAAGTCACAAGACAAAGAGATTCCAAGAAAACCATGGTCATAACCATCTGATGTTCTGCTGGACTGTGATGGCATTACTTAGGCAAACTCACCTCATTCATGGAGTACTCACATTTGTTCATTTTTTATTAATAGGATCTAGCTAGAAAAATAATAAATAGAAGTATAGGCAGAAAGCAGGGAAGTGAGACCCCTGGATGTCATTACACCAGCCTTGGTTCTAAATACAATCTGCCTCCCTAAGATGCTAAAGATTTTGATGACTAGCCCAAATGACAGTAAAGAAAGAGGTAGCATATCACAACAGAATTTTAAAAATACTTTTATATAATTCAGACTTCCTATCACTTTGACAGATCCACTATAGGAAAAAAATCACAAGAAGAAAGATACAGTGTGCCTCTTGGTGTCCTAGGAGCTAGCCAACCATGGCTAGGAAGATGGAGTAAAGCCAATATCTCCGCTTATGGAGGTCAGGAAGCAGGAAGAGAGAAAGCCTGCACAAGTGTGCTTCTCCCACTTCTTTTATTCCATCTCAGCTTCTCTCCTATGTTATGCCACTTGCATCCACGGTGTCTCTCTCCACTAGCTAGTCTCTTTGTCTAAGGCCTCACAGATTCTTTGGAAGAATGCTGAACTAATATCTGTTCTCAACCAAATTTATGTGCTAACAAAGATTAATGACCACAAATGTAAGTAAAGGCGTGATGGATAATCACAACTCTCAGCTAGTGAGAGAACAGCATTTGGGAATGCTTGTGAAAGGTTGTCTTGATCAGGTTCAGCGAGGTGGCAAGACCCAGTAAATAGTGTGTGGTTCCCTTCCATAGATTTGAATACTAGACTGAATTAAATCACTCTCTTTTTCCTGACATGGATACTATTTGGCCAGCTATTTTATGATTCTGCCACCTTGCCTTCCCCAAAGTAATGTTGTGTTCCTCAACTTGTGAGACAAAATAAATTCTTCCTTAACTTGCTTTTTCTAGGTATTTTGTTTTAGCAACAGTAATATAATAATTAGTTCAAAAGGGAAGTATTTTGTAGTTAGAAGTAATAATAGCCAATTGGGAATAAAGCACCTTAAATACCCTTTCTGCTTGTTTGTGCCTGCAAAGTTTTTCAGGGAAGGAAACTAGAAGAGCATTCAGCTATTCTCAAGCACCAGTGAATAGATTTCAATTCCCATATACCATAATCTCCATGATTACACAAAAATGATAATATTGAGGATGAGATTTAGTAAACACATTTAATAAATAAACCTTAAGTGGTACTTTCAGGCCCAAATTTAAAAGTAAAATAAAAGTTTAAAGGGTTAACAAAAATCTCTTCAAAGAAATCTCTTGTTGCAAATAAAAAACAGTTTTAAAATTCTCTGTCTGTTCAAATGTCAATTATTGCCAATTTTACAGGCTCCTCAAACAAGAGATTTTCATTTAGCAGAGCCAACTTTACTCTGTCTGCCAAAAGCCCATAGAATGGCCCCTTTCCATCTGGTGAATGTTCCACAATGAAATTAGAACTGTTGGAAAAATAATGGAAATCTACAGGCACATATGTACTGTAGCTAAAATATGAAAAATTTTAGAGATATTGCTACAAATTGCCTATTTAAGGGCCAACGTTAAGTTATTTAGATCAGAATATCTTTGAGTTTCTCTTTTGTTTGTCACTTGTTAGTCCTGTACTTTAATTATACAGGATGATGGTTAAATATTTTATTTTCATATATGTATATCGTGCAGTTTAATTATACCCACTCTCAATACTTACTTATCTTTTTTACCGCTTGTCATCCCTTGACCTGGACCATTCTAGAGTTTCCTTACTGAGAAGGAGGCAGTTTCCTGCCTCCATCTAGAAGTCAAGTCATTCTGTAAAGACAGGAGCCCATCCATTGCCAAACAGCAGTATTACCTCCTTTGTGATGAGTTTCATGACCCTGTGGGACGTCAGAGGAAAAGTGTAGGCAACCCAGCCCTGGAAAAGTAATGTTATGTAATGATTTCTAACCGACTTCAGCAATTAAAAGTCTTTTGCACACAAGATTTTGGAAAAGGGGATGTATAAACTTTTATGCAATGTATTAAACATTTCTGAAAAAGGAGGCACATTTTCAGTCTAATACATAATTTTAATTTCCCATAGGTTCATTTACTATAGTCTTCATTGTGGGCAAATTCATCTTTGAAAAATTAAATGAACTTCTTGTATTATTTTTTACAATTCTATGGACAGGCCACAAGGGATATAGCTCAGTTAGTGAAAAATGAGTTGCTTTTTTAGACTGCTAGGAAAGAGTGAATTGTGTGTGTGTGTGTGTGTGTGTGTGTGTGTGTGTGTGTGTACACACATATGTATATACACATGCATATAGATGTATGTTCATATGTACCTATGTGTGCATCTAGGGATAATTCAGAAATTTGTATAATACATGCACACATATATGATCAAAGAGAGTAAAGGATAGCTTCAGTTAATAAAATGTATCTCTACATATCTCTGCCTGTCCTGGAGTTCACAGCCAAACAAAGCTGATAGGAAACTCAGAGATCTTCCCCTTCCACTGCCCTCCCAGTACAGCAATAGAAGGCATATGCCACCACACCCAGCTCAATTGTTGATTTTTTGAAATATGACCCACATGTACATGTTTTTCTTTTCTTTGTCTTCTTTTGGGACTTGACAGTGATGCCCAGAATTCTTATCTTCTGTTTTATGAGAAATTTCATTTTATCAAATTATTTTTAATTCTAGTAGAATGCTGTCTAATCATGAACAGAACTCTCCAAGGCCTGGAGGATGAGAACCAGCACCAGAGGTATAAGAAGAGGGGGAGAGCAGCACGATCCTAGGAGACAAGTTCTCAGTGTTGATACTCAGGCAATCCACCAAATTTGCTCCCTGGCGGGTGCCCTGAAAGACACTCACCACAAGAAAGGAGCTTCTTATCCATAACATGGCGGCTTCCATATACCTTGAAGCCTGAGCCACACACTCTTTCTCACTTCAACTCTTGATTCCTTCTCAGACCTTTGATTAGCTTTAATTGACAGAAATGAATAGGAAGTCACTGAAACTTCAGTTCAGAAAGCATTGAAATTTCATGCGGATGTGTTTGTTCTTCATTCTCCTTTAAGAGACCAAAGACTTTATCTTTAAAAGGCTTATAGATGTGTGTGTGTGTGTGTGTGTGCGCGCGCGCGCGCATGTGCGGGGGCCGGTGTCTGGAAGATTTACAAAGCTTGGGTAATTTGAGGCTTCCAAGTTAAGAGTTGATAAAGAAGCATCTGCTTATGGATAGAGGACCTATAAATATTTTCCAAGAAATATGAATTTCCTTCAGATATATCACAGTTAATACAACATGGAGTAATATAAATGGAGACATAAATTGATGAGGCACATGTGGAAATTGATAAAGGACGTTTGATGCATCATAACATTGAAATTTATCTAAATTCAATATTGTTAAACATTCTTAAAGATCAGATGAATTATACATGAAGTATATGGATTATTTGTCCCTGGCAAACAATGGTGACATTTCTGTCTGTCACTTAGTATGACAAGGTTAGCATGTTTTATTCAAAACTTTTAAGCAGTAAAATGATTTGTATGCATTACTCTTTCTTTGGACTGTCAGGAAAGGCAGGATCAGCTCCGTTATTCTGTGACATTGAGTCAGCATGTACATAAAAAAGAAATGACAGGACAGAATTGCTTCAGATATCTATAAAACTCTTACTTAAGTTTTTTTAATCATTTAGTGTAAAAAAAACCCAATAAGATCATGAAGATAAAAGTATCTCGCAGACCCCCCCCAAATGAAACATAGAATGATATACTAGAGTAGAGTGAGTGATTTTCTGGTATAATGAATATAGAATATTCATTACTGGGAACAGATTCCTGGAAACATTTTGCTTTGGTTCCTAAGTAGATATGATAGCAAAATATTTATTTTATTCAGCAATTAACTGTAAGATTCTGACTATACTGTTCCTTTAGTAGTTACATATTAGACAGTGATAGGGTGGGGATGTTGTTTCATAGATGCTTGCATTTTGCATTCTCTGTCAGTATAACACGGGCATGAGCAGAAATGATTAGCAGGGCCGTGAGTGCTGGACCACAGCTCCTGAACAGAGACAGCCAACTTCAGTGATGTGTTTACCTTTTCTGTCATTGCTGTCCAACTTGGCAGGCTGTCAGGTCCAAACGGAGGAAGTGATGGAAAAGAGGCAGACCTCAGCTCATCCCGCTGTTCTTGTCTTTTCTAGCTCCAGCCAGACACCAGAAGAACAGCACACAGGGCTGTCACTGTGTTCTTCCTCCTCTCGTGAAGTTCTAGAGCAGAAATGAACTTTGAGGAAATCGTGCAGGATTAAATCAGATAGATCCTAGGAATCTAACTGTAACAATTGTCTTGGAGACAAGGCCAGAACTTTGAACTTATGATCTCCCTGCTTCAGATTCCTGGGGCCATCACCCTTTTAAGTCCATGATTTTCACTCCCAGATGGCTTACAGATACTTCAATACTGTATTGTGAGCCAGTGAAACACATGTAGACTGGTTTACAATGGGCAGAACAAAGTCTTTCTTGCATTTGAGATGTATATAATGGAGGAACAAAGACCCATTAACAAACAAAGCAGTGGTCTACAGGTGTGAATGTGACTCCTGGTGCTGGTGCTGGGTGAGATAATGACCACAAAGAAGGGCGATTGTCTATCTATTCACTAAACACATTCAGTTATATGCTAACTGCAGCTTTAAATATGGTCCATTTTAGACACAAGTTGGCATACATTTGTCTTCCACTGTTGTCTGCATGTGACTTTAAGGAAAGAGGGCTCTTCATGGCATGTACTGCAACAGCTGGTGTTTCTAGCTGATTTTAATTGGCACAAGGGATAACATTTAAGTATGCATTTTTTTCTGGACTTATTTAATGAAATTAATAATTATTTGATGAAAGAAAAAGCATGCTTTGTCCTCTCTGTTCTGGTATACACCTTATGTTATTTTGAGCCTGAGTCTCAGGAATCCTATCATTCACTATATTAGTGGCTTGACAATAAACTGTTGGCTCTGATAACCGCTGCTATTAATTAATGTTCTATAACATACTTAGCCCTTTATTTCCATATCTTCATCAATATTGCCATTCTCAGTATTTTTGGCATTAGTTACAAATGGTTTAAACAACTGTATATTTGTTAGAGAGACTTAATCCTTACTTCATAAGTAAATTTAGAGACACATGTAGCAAATAACAGTGATCCTCTTCCTTAAAGAGACTTACAGGTTACACCAAAGTTAGAATGTTATGTAATCTTGCCGTGCTGTCATTTTAAGTCATGCTGTCTCTGTAGAGAAAAAAAAAATGTTTCTAGAAATATTCTGACCTTTCCATTTTTTAGCATGAAAGTGACAGGATCTAAGAGGAAGCATTTTCCAAGTAAATGTGGTGAGCTTGAATATGAAATATTCATTGTGTTTCTGTTGTGAATAGGCAAACCTCTGCTAGAAATCAGAGTTTGCCCATCTATTCAGGTTATTCATTTCATGCAAATCCCAGTGCACAGGAAATGAACAAAAGACTTCCTGTCTCTTGGTATGCATTGTTACTGTACTATTCCATTTTCATGCCTAAACTTATTTCTATTCTTTAGCATTAGCAGTTTATTCAGTTTTTAAACAAATATTTGTGTGTCCCTAGGCACAGGGAGGTACCAAAATGAATGGTACTATCCTCCCATGGCATATGGCCTGGCCTACAGTTTTAATCTTTTGTGCCTTTTTAGATGCACCTTAAAAGGATGCTTTGGAGTCCCTTATAAAAAACACATATGAGGGAATTACTTAGATGTGTCTCTGTGAGCATGGCTTGCTGACTCATACTGTTCCCTGCACAGAGAGTGAGAGGAATGCACAGGCAGATGAGGATTCTGACTTGGCCTTTGCTCCTTGTCCAGCCTAGACCACATTCCCTCTGTACCAGAGTTTTCCCTATACGGAAAAGGAGAATTAGTAAGTGATTATTATCAGAGCCTTTCTAAGGATCATGAATCTAACAAATACAAAAATGAGAAAAACCCTTTATAACAGTAGAGAGTAGGCTAGAAACAAGTCCTCTGGAAGCCGTAGCAAAATATTTTAGTAACTTTGGAGGGTTTGGTAAATTTTGATTGTCTGATTCCCTTTCTCTTTTTAGATTTTGTCTTATATGTAAGGGGCTCTTATCATGAGAAATCTTGTGTTATATAAATTCAGCTGTAAATACACAACAGCATGGGAGAAAAGAAAAGAGGATAGAAAGTTAATGAGTTGCTCAAAGAGTTTTGACAGCAGCACTGAGGCCACTTGTCTTAATATTCAGGGGTACCTCTGCCACGGCTGTTATTGGCCTCAACTCTTTTTAGGACCATCACATGCTCTTTGCTCCACTTGTTTTAGTGACTTTTTAGTTGGTATATCTTGGTACTGGGGGTTCAAGGTGTGCTTTGTGTATGAAGGTGGGTGTGTAAGTGTACAGCCATGTGGTGCCCAAGCAAGATGCAAAGCTATCTTTATTGCTCTCTATCTTATCCTCTGGAGTCAGGGTCTCTCACTGAGTTAGATGCATGCTATTTTGCTCAGAATGTCTAGTCAGCAAGGTTTAAACCACCACCTGGCTCTTCTTCCATATGCTAGAGTTACAGGTATGTGCATCCATGCCTGGATTTTGAAGTGCATGCATTGGATGCTGGGGAGTCAAACTAAGGTCCTCATGTTGGCAGAACATGAGCCCTTACCCTGTGAGACAGCTCATCAGTACTCTACTCCCAAATGAACACAGAGGCCCTAGTTCAAGTAAAAGCTGATAACTGCTAAAGCAGGGGGGCATGTAGAGTGAGGGTGACAAAACAAAGCACCAATTTTAAAAGGCATATGGAGAGATACTGGGTTCTTTTCAAAATATTCCCCTTTTATGGGATAATCAAGGGTACGTTTAATTAGGAGTGATTATTGACTACTTTATCAGCTCTGCCTCTCCCATAGTTTATTGATTTTATTATTCTTAATCATTTATGCTTTTCACTTATCTTAAATGTCCAGATCCACCTTCATTTTTTCCTTATCTTTGTTATCTGCTTCATGCTACAGTTGCCTAATGGATATATTGTCATTTTATTTCCCTAAAACTGTCATAGAACTTTGTGTAGATCTTACATGCCTGTGTAATGTTTCCAGTGCACTCTCTCTCTCTCTCTCTCTCTCTCTCTCTCTCTCTCTCTCTCTCTCTCTCTCTCTCTGTGTGTGTGTGTGTGTGTGTGTGTGTGTGCAGGTGTGCCTGTGTGAAAGTATTTGCTCTATAGTAATATCTGATAAATAATTGTCCTGGGATATGAATGTGACATTTTTGCATGTAGAGTGATTTTGAATATGCTAACAATACAGATTTTTCTGATGTCTCACCCTTAGTCATCTTTTCACTGATAATACAAGGATTTTGAGATTGTTAGCACAAGACTTCAAATCATAATGCAGAGACTCCAGCACAGGTAAGAGTCCCTTATTTACATCTCTGTGTGCATCGAGTGGGTAAATACAGAATAGTGGGAAGGGCTCTGGGCTCCAAGCATGTCATGATAGAGCCAAACTCCACACCAGTATCTGGGCTCCAAGCATGTCACGATAGAGCCAAACTCCACACCAGTATCTGGGCTCCAAGCATGTCACGATAGAGCCAAACTCCACACCAGTATCTGGGCTCCAAGCATGTCACGATAGAGCCAAACTCCACACCAGTATCTGGGCTCCAAGCATGTCACGATAGAGCCAAACTCCACACCAGTATCTGGGCTCCAAGCATGTCACGATAGAGCCAAACTCCACACCAGTATCTGGGCTCCAAGCATGTCATGATAGAGCCAAACTCCACACCAGTATTTGGGGTCTGTGTAAGGCCAACTTCTGCACTTCAAACATTTACCACACACTTCTTTTTCCTCATCCGACGCTACTTTCATGCACACCTCTATTTTTATGTTAGCCATTATTATTTTTGTTCTCAACTGTATGAGTCATTAACAATGACGACCGTTTATAACGCCATATTAAGAACATAGGTAAGCCTTCAAAAGGATCTGAAAATCCCCTACTACTTTTACAAGGAAAATTTGTTTCATATTAAAAAGAAAACAAAACTATCAGCATTATGGGAGAAAAGGACATGGCAAATAGTTTAAAATGTGAAAATACATTTTTGAATTCTCTGTAGTCTGTGGTGATTAGTCTTGATTGTCAGTATTATGCAAACTAGAATCACATGGGAGAAGGTCCTCTGTAGGTATTGTGGAGAATTATCTTGGTTACCTTAAGGTGCGAAGTTCTGCCTACTGTGGGCGGAACCATCCCGTTTGTGGGAGATCCTGATCTATAGACAAAGACAGCTGAGCGACCGATTGCATGTGCTCATTCTCTCTCCTCTACTGTTGCTGAGACTATCAGCTGCAAATTTTCCCTGCCGCGATGCCCCAGCAATAATGCATCCTAACCTGAAACTGTGAGATGAAATATTTTATTCCCAACATGCCTTTTCAGAGTTATTTTTTTCCAAAAGGAATAAAACTAAAACACCTTCTCCATTATAATATGGGCCTCAGTTTGTACTCTGTGTGCATTTATAAACAGGTAAAAGAGAATGTGACTAGTCACTGGTCTTCTTACACAGAAGCAAGCTTTTTCTGAAGCATGGCTGCCTACTAGCACTTCTTGAAACTCTCAGGAAGTGAAGCTACAACTTCATGACTTTAAACAGTCATTGGCAGAATGACTTAGGGCATTCCAAGATGGAACTTACACAATGTTTGATTCTACTTTGATACAGTTTCTACATGTGAAACAAAACACAATCTGTCTCATATTTCAAAGAAATAAATCCCAGGCGGGACAATCACTCTGACTCTGGCTTGTCTAAAAGGAGGTAACACTATTTTCTTTATCCTGACTTGCTGCTTCCTGTAAAGAGGAACACCTATGTCATATTGTGTTCACAGAAGCAGTTTCTTATTTCTGAAATTTTAGTCATAGGATGAAAGAGAAAAAGAGGTCAAGAAAGACCCAGCTGTGATTTAGGATAAAGATTCTGGCTCCTTGCTACTTAAAAAATGTACCATATATCACAGTTGTTTTTTAGAAATGCTTCATGGTCCAAACTCCTATTTCATGTCCTTGAAGGCCAACTGCAGAAGAAAATTTCTGTTTCATGTCTGTATGATCAATAAACATATAACTTTTCAGAGTTGCCATGTATCTTGTGGCTACATTTACTGTGTTGATATTTCATAACTAATAGCCCCTCACAACATATATACTTACATAGACTATATATAAAGTGTTTGTCTCCTGAAACTATAAATCATTTTATTTTTAGACTGTTTCAACACATGATGATACTTATTTATATGAAACATACTTTCCTTACTTTAATTGGAGACACGCATAAACAAATCATGCTGAAAATTAATTTGAAACATAATGCAAATTCTTTCAGGCTTGTCTATTAAGCTTAGCTTACTCATGATATAACAGACAACAGTCTAGGTGTTGGGTTACAAAGCCAAATAATACCAAGAGAATAGCCTTTTCTGAGCTTACACACATTCCATTCTGTGTTATTAGTTAGAACTAGTATTGAAGAATGCAGACCGTGTTGGCAATCTCTTTCAGGCTGAATCTTCTTAAGAATACAATCTGATATTATTTATTTTTTTTCTGTGTGTCAATGGTTTATGTTGCAAAATAAAGATAATATTAAATGTGACCACAAGGTTTGGGTGAGGATCAGAAATGTTAGTGTACATAAGACATTCAAAATGGTGTCAGGCACATACACTCCAACACACCATGAAAAATTTGTTGCTACTATTATTATTTATACTATTATGAGCTACAAAACTAGATCTTGTATGGTATAGTAAGTATCAAATGTAGATACTTTGGATATGAAGGAGTACAAAACTGCTTCACTAGATAAGGTTATGTGAACGTAAATGAACAATAAAGAATGCATGTCAGTTATGGTGGAGAGGCTGAAGTGAGAGTATTAGAGGATCAGTTAGGTGGGTAGAGAGTAATAGAGACAGATGGGTCTAGTGATGTTCAAGTTGAAGTTTTTGACAGTAGCATGGATGAAACAGCATCAATCAGTGTTAGCAACAGATTTGAAGCCCAAGGCAGATCCATTATGTCAGGAGACTAGGAATAAAACTCCCTTTTTTAAAACTTATTTTTTCTAGAATCCCACATGAGAGTATTATATATTTGTCATCTCTATTTCTTCTTCTCCCCTGTTCAACTCCTCCTTGCCCTCAGTACCCCTAAAATTCTGACCCCTACATTAGTTATTGTTACATATATATTATCTACATGTAGGGATAAATATAGCCATTTGAGCCTATTTCTTGTTGCTTCTCTCTCTCTCTCTTTCTGTGTGTTTAGGGTTGAGTTATTAACGTCAAATCCAATCTTATAATAAAAATGATGCTATTTGTAATTGAAAAGACTCTTAAAATAATCAAACTGCCACTAAACTACTCAGTGCCCTGATGTGTAACTGTGTTGCTATCGATTTAGAATTTCTTTGCTACCATAGTTGGGACTTGCCCCAAAGACACAGGCTTTTGACTTAAGACCATAAGATATAAAAATACTAAAATATTTAATTCTTAGCATGGTGAAGAAAAACTAGATAAAAATTCAGAGGACTCCTTTCCTGAGAAGACTAATGCACATTCTCTCAGCAGCCATTAATTACCTTCATATAAGGGTAGTTCTTCATATAGGGTAGTTTCTCCACATAAAGGTAGTTCTCCATATAAGGTAGTTCTCCACATAAGGGTAGTTCTTCATATAAGGTAGTTCTCCACATAAGGGTAGTTCTTCATATAAGGGTAGTTCTCCACATAAAGGTAGTTCTTCATATAAGGGTAGTTCGTCATATAAGGTAGTTCTCCACATAAAGGTAGTTTCTCCATATAGGTAGTTCTCCACATAAGGGTAAGTTCTTCATATAAGGAGTTCTCCACATAAGGGTAGTTCTTCATATAAGGGTAGTTCTTCATATAAGGTAGTTCTCCACATAAAGGTAGTTCTTCATATAAGGGTAGTTCTCCATATAAGGTAGTTCTCCACATAAAGGTAGTTCTCCATATAAGGTAGTTCTCCACATAAGGGTAGTTCTTCATATAAGGTAGTTCTCCACATAAGGGTAGTTCTTCATATAAGGTAGTTCTTCATATAAGGTAGTTCTTCACATAAGGTAGTTCTTCATATAAGGTAGTTCTTCACATAAGGTAGTTCTTCATATAAGGGTAGTTCTTCATATAAGAATAGTTCTTCACATAAGGTAGTTCTTCATATAAGGTAGTTCTTCATATAAGGTAGTTCTTCATATAAGAATAGTTCTTCACATAAGGTAGTTCTCCATATAAGGTAGTTCTTCATATAAGGTAGTTCTTCACATAAGGTAGTTCTTCATATAAGGTATTCTTCATATAAGGTAGTTCTTCATATAAGGGTAGTTCTTCATATAAGGTAGTTTTTTATATAAGGGTAGTTCTTCATATAAGGGTAGTTCTTCATATAAGGGTAGTTCTTCATATAGGGTAGTTCTTTATATAGGGTAGTTCTTCATATAAGGTAGTTCTTCATATAAGGGTAGTTCTTCACATAAGGTAGCTCTTCATATAAGGTAGTTCTTCACATAAGGTATTCTTCATATAAGGTAGTTCTTCATATAAGGTAGTTCTTCACATAAGGGTAGTTCTTCATATAAGGGTAGTTCTTCACATAAGGTAGTTCTTCATATAAGGTAGTTCTTCACATAAGGGTAGATCTTCACATAAGGTAATTCTTCATATAAGGTAGTTCTTCATATAAGGTAGTTCTTCATATAAGGTAGTTCTTCATATAGGGTAGTTTTTTATATAAGGGTAGTTCTTCATATAAGGGTAGTTCTTCATATAGGGTAGTTCTTTATATAGGGTAGTTCTTCATATAAGGTAGTTCTTCATATAAGGGTAGTTCTTTATATAGGGTAGTTCTTTATATAGGGTAGTTCTTCATATAAGGGTAGTTCTTCATATAAGGGTAGTTCTTCATATAAGGGTAGTTCTTCATATAGGGTAGTTCTTTATAGGGTAGTTCTTCATATAAGGGTAGTTCTTCATATAAGGTAGTTCTCCACATAAGGGTAGTTCTTCATATAAGGTAGTTCTCCACATAAAGGTAGTTCTTCATATAAGGGTAGTTCTTCATATAAGGTAGTTCTTCATATAAGAATAGTTCTTCACATAAGGTAGTTCTCCATATAAGGTAGTTCTTAATATAAGGTAGTTCTTCACATAAGGTAGTTCTTCATATAAGGTATTCTTCATATAAGGTAGTTCTTCATATAAGGGTAGTTCTTCATATAAGGTAGTTCTTTATATAGGGTAGTTCTTCATATAAGGGTAGTTTCTTCATATAAGGGTAGTTCTTCATATAGGGTAGTTCTTTATATAGGGTAGTTCTTCATATAAGGGTAGTTCTTCATATAAGGTAGTTCTCCACATAAGGGTAGTTCTTCATATAAGGTAGTTCTCCACATAAAGGTAGTTCTTCATATAAGGGTAGTTCTTCATATAAGGTAGTTCTTCATATAAGAATAGTTCTTCACATAAGGTAGTTCTTCATATAAGGTAGTTCTTAATATAAGGTAGTTCTTCACATAAGGTAGTTCTTCATATAAGGTATTCTTCATATAAGGTAGTTCTTCATATAAGGGTAGTTCTTCATATAAGGTAGTTTTTTATATAAGGGTAGTTCTTCATATAAGGGTAGTTCTTCATATAAGGGTAGTTCTTCATATAGGGTAGTTTCTTTATATAGGGTAGTTCTTCATATAAGGTAGTTCTTCATATAAGGGTAGTTCTTCACATAAGGTAGCTCTTCATATAAGGTAGTTCTTCACATAAGGTATTCTTCATATAAGGTAGTTCTTCATATAAGGTAGTTCTTCACATAAGGGTAGTTCTTCATATAAGGGTAGTTCTTCACATAAGGTAGTTCTTCATATAAGGTAGTTCTTCATATAAGGGTAGATCTTCACATAAGGTAATTCTTCATATAAGGGTAGTTCTTCATATAAGGTAGTTCTTCATATAAGGGTAGTTCTTCATATAGGGTAGTTTTTTATATAAGGGTAGTTCTTCATATAAGGGTAGTTCTTCATATAGGGTAGTTCTTCATATAAGGGTAGTTCTTCATATAAGGGTAGTTCTTCATATAAGGGTAGTTCTTCATATAGGGTAGTTCTTTATATAGGGTAGTTCTTCATATAAGGGTAGTTCTTCATATAAGGGTAGTTCTTCCCATAAGGTAGTTCTTCATACAAGATAGTTCTTCATATAAGGGTAGTTCTTCATATAAGGGTAGTTCTTCACATAAGGGTAGTTCTTCATATAAGGTAGTTTTTTATATAAGGGTAGTTCTTCATATAAGGGTAGTTCTTCATATAAGGGTAGTTCTTCATATTAGGGTAGTTCTTCACATAAGGGTAGTTCTTCATATAAGGGTAGTTCTTCCCATAAGGTTGTTCTTCATATAAGGTAGTTCTTCATATAAGGGTAGTTCTTCATATAAGGGTAGTTCTTCACATAAGGGTAGTTCTTCATATAAGGGTAGTTCTTCATATAGGGTAGTTCTTTATATAGGGTAGTTCTTCATATAAGGGTAGTTCTTCATATAAGGGTAGTTCTTCCCATAAGGTAGTTCTTCATATAAGATAGTTCTTCATATAAGGGTAGTTCTTCATATAAGGGTAGTTCTTCACATAAGGGTAGTTCTTCATATAAGGTAGTTTTTTATATAAGGGTAGTTCTTCATATAAGGGTAGTTCTTCATATAAGGGTAGTTCTTCATATAAGGGTAGTTCTTCATATAGGGTAGTTCTTCATATAAGGGTAGTTCTTCATATAAGGGTAGTTCTTCATATAAGGTAGTTCTTCATATAAGGTAGTTCTTCATATAAGGGTAGTTCTTCATATAAGGTAGTTCTTCATATAAGGTAGTTCTTCATATAAGGGTAGTTCTTCATATTAGGGTAGTTCTTCACATAAGGGTAGTTCTTCATATAAGGGTAGTTCTTCCATAAGGTTGTTCTTCATATAAGGTAGTTCTTCATATAAGGGTAGTTCTTCATATAAGGGTAGTTCTTCACATAAGGGTAGTTCTTCATATAAGGGTAGTTCTTCATATAGGGTAGTTCTTTATATAGGGTAGTTCTTCATATAAGGGTAGTTCTTCATATAAGGGTAGTTCTTCCCATAAGGTAGTTCTTCATATAAGATAGTTCTTCATATAAGGGTAGTTCTTCATAGAAGGGTAGTCTTCACATAAGGGTAGGTTCTTCATATAAGGTAGTTTTTATATAAGGGTAGTTCTTCATATAAGGGTAGTTCTTCATATAAGGGTAGTTCTTCATATAAGGTAGTTCTTCATATAGGGTAGTTCTTCATATAAGGGTAGTTCTTCATATAGGGTAGTTCTTTATATAGGGTAGTTCTTCACATAAGGTAGTTCTTCATATAAGGGTAGTTCTTCATATAAGGTAGTTCTTCATATAAGGGTAGTTCTTCATATAAGGGTAGTTCTTCATATAGGGTAGTTCTTTATATAGGGTAGTTCTTCATATAAGGGTAGTTCTTCATATAAGGGTAGTTCTTCATATAAGGGTAGTTCTTCATATAAGGGTAGTTCTTCATATAAGGTAGTTCTTCATATAAGGTAGTTCTTCATATAAGGGTAGTTCTTCATATTAGGGTAGTTCTTCACATAAGGGTAGTTCTTCATATAAGGGTAGTTCTTCCCATAAGGTTGTTCTTCATATAAGGTAGTTCTTCATATAAGGGTAGTTCTTCATATAAGGGTAGTTCTTCACATAAGGGTAGTTCTTCATATAAGGGTAGTTCTTCATATAGGGTAGTTCTTTATATAGGGTAGTTCTTCATATAAGGGTAGTTCTTCATATAAGGGTAGTTCTTCCCATAAGGTAGTTCTTCATATAAGGTAGTTCTTCATATAAGGGTAGTTCTTCATATAAGGGTAGTTCTTCACATAAGGGTAGTTCTTCATATAAGGTAGTTTTTTATATAAGGGTAGTTCTTCATATAAGGGTAGTTCTTCATATAAGGGTAGTTCTTCATATAAGGGTAGTTCTTCATATAGGGTAGTTCTTCATATAAGGGTAGTTCTTCATATAGGGTAGTTCTTTATATAGGGTAGTTCTTCATATAAGGTAGTTCTTCATATAAGGGTAGTTCTTCATATAAGGTAGTTCTTCATATAAGGGTAGTTCTTCATATAAGGGTAGTTCTTCATATAGGGTAGTTCTTTATATAGGGTAGTTCTTCATATAAGGGTAGTTCTTCATATAAGGGTAGTTCTTCCCATAAGGTATTCTTCATATAAGGTAGTTCTTCATAAGGGTAGTTCTTCATATAAGGGTAGTTCTTCACATAAGGGTAGTTCTCATATAAGGTAGTTTTTTATATAAGGGTAGTTCTTCATATAAGGGTAGTTCTTCATATAAGGGTAGTTCTTCATATAAGGTAATTCTTCATATAAGGGTAGTTCTTCATATAAGGTAGTTCTTCATATAAGGGTAGTTCTTCATATAGGGTAGTTCTTCATATAAGGGTAGTTCTTCACATAAGCGTTTTTCCCTATCCACATTGGATATCAACTGTTGTCATTGTTTCAGTCTTGTTTAGTCCATCATAGTTTTGAAGTTTCATCAGCGCACCTGTCATGTATATAAAACATTACCTCTCATCATACTTCCTGGCCTCCTGGCTCTTTCAGTCTTTCTGCTGCCACTTCTTTGATGTTCCAGAGTACTTTGGTGCAGGACTTGTGTTATAGATTTTTCAGTTGGCTTTAGGTACCAGTGGCTTTCAATATTAAGACAGCTGTCTGCAATTGGCTGTCTTTATTGTTTTAGGCATAAATCCCCTCCTATTGTGTTCACAGCATTAGACATCATGGCTGGGTATGACTGTTGATTGCCTTTCATAATATTTTCTACATACTTAAAATTACATATACATAGATGTACTTCTATATATTATATGTAATTTTAAGTACATGTAAATTAGTAATTTCTTATGTCTTTTAAAAACATTTTTAGTGTAATTTATCTTTTCTTCCTCTTTCTTCCTCTGTACTGCCCTCCCTTACCAATTCCCAATTAAATTCTTTTCTCATTTTTTCTTCATAGGAAAAATGTGTCATATTGTACTCCTCTCTAGAGATTCTTCTTCCTGTACATTCCTCTCTCCCATGGTTTTCAAGATGACTTCATTTTGTGTACTCTGGATGTCTTGAGGTAAACAGCTTTACTCTATTAGATCCTTTCTGCCCTAGTGTTCTTTCTCACCTGATAGGCAACAAAACAATGGGAGCAAGTGTCAAAAACAAACCCTTCCACCTTTAAGTTGATTTTTCTCAATTATTTGTTACCATTACAAGTAAGTCTGACTAACATATTTTTAACACCCCTATATTTTTGTCAAGGTAAAGAGGTGTAAACTTTTTCAGGGCCCTGAGAGTTTCTCCAAACAAATTGTAAGTTCAGGGAAACTCCATTACCTGTGAGCTACCTTATATATAAGCCAGAGGTTGAGCTATGTTTTGGTGAATTCCAATACTTGAAGTTTGACAGTGCTTTGATAATTTGTATGATAATTAGAATAGCACCTAGCTCATCAATAATTTTTTTGCATAATAAAGTTATAAAAACAGGCAAGACATCATGTATTATGTTCTATTAAGATATAAAGTTGATAGTCTTTAGTATTTTTATATTCTTGTATAAGAGCTACCAGAAAGTAATTTTAGAACATTTTGTTTACTCTTCTCCAAAATACCGACTGGAGACAGGGTTTCTTTTTCTTTGCATATGCCAGAAAGGGAGCTTGACAAATTGTCTAAATACTTGGATTTACAGATGTTACAGTATTGATCCACCCTTTATGGGTGTTTTGGGCATTCAAGTGTGGATTGTAAGGCCTATGGTGCAAGCACTTTGGCACACTAACCTATGTCCCCAGCCTATGACTCTTGTCTTTGACCTTCTAGTTTTCTTAAAGTTCATCTACACTGTGCATGTGTCAGAACTGTATTCTCTCTGTAGCTCTGTGACTGGTGACTTGTGATGCAACACTTTGTTTATCTGCTCACTAGTGGACAGACATTTGGATAGATTCCACATTTGACTATCACAATATGGTGCTACTATGTGCATTTGTGTATAAGATTTTATGTGGACATATGCTTTCATTTCTCTTGAGTAGAATACTAATGGTGAAATTGTTCCATCTAGTAATTTTGTATTTATATGGTAACTGTATATTGAACATTTTGAGAAACTGCCAAGATGTATTATACAGTCAGCTTACCATTTTAAATTTTCCCAGCAAGATTATTATGAGGATTGAAAGACTGTGCAAATCATCAGAGAAGTAAAAGCTAAAACACTACCTTGCCTAGATTTGTCATTTTATTTTGTCTATCTCCATCTAGAAAAGAAGCAGTAAAGAAATATTTAGTATGTGTTTTAAAGGTATTTCTAAGACTTCTAATTTGCAAAGCCAATGAGTTCTTGTTTTGTAGCATCCTTCCAATTAAGCAAAGACTGAATATGAAATTAGTATTTTTGAGTTAGTTCCTCAGTTACCTATCTATATGTTCAGGTGTTCATTCCATAACCATATCTCAGGGACATGCCAAAGATTTCAAAGGTATTTAGAGGAAAGCAGTTGTGGCCAGTAAGACCTCAAGAATTCCAGCTGTGAGGGCTGCCTTGTCAATACAGGATGATTGTCATTTGCTGATGGATAATAGCTCAAATGCCAGAATAGAAGTGTCTTGATTTCCCCAGACCTTAAGTAAGAGAAAGAGCTGGCATTCCCTTTTCCTCATGTAGTATGGGATATTCTAGAACAAAATTTCATACCATCAGCTTCTGTTTCTGAAATGTACCACTGTACCTTCTACTTACTGCATGGTCATACTGATAAATTATTATAACAAAAATTCTACATTGCTAAAAATGTATTCAGTTTTGTTTAACCATACACATATAGAAACAAAGGAATTACAATTTATTATGCATTCATCTCTATGTTTTTCATTTATTGCTCAACTATGAGAACATCTTCAATATTCATTTTTTACATATGAATAAATAATATTCAAATTATTTGCGTATCTAATGCGAAAGACAGATAGACCCTCTTCATTTTCCAACTAGAAAGAACAAATAATGAAGCAAAAGAACAGTGATGTCAGTTACTATTGTGCTTCTATAAAGCCTTATACAATGGGCAGTTATTCTTAGTGTCAAACTTAGTTATTACTTAAGACATAAATATTCATTTCAATATTTTCATGATATAGAGTTTAAAATAGGTTATTAGAGGAAAGAGTTTCTGAGATCACATGTAAAAAAAGCGATTTTCTATAAAGGGTGTTTTGAAATTCTGCCTTTTCAATGAGGTGCATGGTGGAATTGCTTGGCTGTTGTATTTTCCCCAAATATATATACCTAAACTGTACCTAGTTATTTTACAAACTTCATTGACATTTATAAATAACTTTAATGCACAAATCTACATCAACCACAACCACAACAACAATAACAATAACAACAACAACAACGAAAACAACCAAATTCTTCATGTCACGTGCTCATATGAATGAGACTGGTGGGATATTTCCCCTTAGTACTTTTAAAAAAAAATGTCCACAGTTTCCATTCGAGGTTTACAAAATTTAGCTTTCATAGTTATAAATCTTCTGGTTTCCTTCCTAGAATTAAATTAGGAAATATTATTAATTTTTTTGTTTATAGTCTTGCTACTACATGGCCTGGTTGACATTGAACTTTCAATCCTCTTGTCTTCACTTCCCAAGTGCTGGAATTACAGATTTGTGCTACCACAAATATGTTCATTTTAAATAAAATATGTGACATATGAGTGTAAAACACTCTACAAATGAATGACATTTAAGAAAGAATAGGCTTCATGCACGTGACTGAGATTCATCATAAGAGTATCAGGTTACTTCTGGAAGGCAGGGATCTTCTGCAGCTGCGGAAACAGGCAGCAGCAAGACCCTCACCTTCCTCATCCCCCTGATCAAGCTCATCGTCAAGTTGAAGTTCATGCCCAGGAATGGAACAGGAGTCCTGATTCTCTCTCCTACCAGAGAACTGGCCGTGTAGACATTTGGTGTTCTTAAGGAACTGATGACACCACGTTCACACGTATGGTCTGATCACGGGTGGCAGTAACATGTGCTGAAGCACAGAAGCTCATCAGTGGGATCAATATCATCATGGCCACTCTGGGCTGGCTGCTGGACCACATGCAGAATACTCCAGGGTTTATGTACAAGAACCTACTTTCAGTGTCTGGTTATTGATGAGGTTGATCATATCTTGTATGCTGGGTTCGAAGAAGAATTAAAGCAAATTATTAAACTTTTGCCAGCCCACAGGCAAACCATGCTCTTTTCTGCCTCACAAACTCAAAAAGTTTTAGACTCAGCAAGAATTTCTCTGAAAAAAGAGCCATTGTATGTGGGTGTTGATGATGACAAAGAGATTGCCACAGTGGATTGCCTTGATCAGGGATATATTGTTTGTCCTTCTGAGAGGAGGTCCTTTTGAGTTTCACATTCCTTAAGAAGAATTGGAAGAAGAAAGTGATGGTTTTCTTTTCAGCACGGATGTCTGTGAAATACCACTGTGGGCTACTGAACTACATTGACCTGCCTGTCTTGGCCATCCATGGAAAACAAAAACAAAATAAGTGAACAGCCATGTTCTTTTGGTTCTGCAATGCAGATTGGGGAGTACTGCTTGTTGTACACTGATGTGGCAGCTAGAGAGCTGGGCATCCCTGAAGTGGACTGGATGAATGAAGTATGACCCTCCTGAGGACCCCAAGGAATACATTCATCATGTGGGTTGAATGGCCAGGGCCCTAAATGGAAGCAGGCACACCCTGCTCATCCTGCTCCCAAAGAAGTTGAAGCAATCCAAGGTTCCATTGAATCAATTTGACATTTCTTGGTCTAAAGCCTCAGCTAGAAAAACTGATCAAAAAGAACCACTCCCTCCACAAGTCTGGCCAGGAAGCATCCAAGTCCTACATGCGAGCATATGATTTCCACTCTGTCAAGCAGACATTGAATGTGAACAAGCTTAATCTGCCTCAGGTCGCTCTGCCTTCTGGTTTTAAGATTCCTCCTTCGTTGATCTGAACATGAGCAGCCATGATAGCAAGCTGAAAAAGAGAGGAGGTGGCGGTGGATTCGGCTACCAGACAACAAAGAAAGTGGAGACATCCAAGATCTTTAAATATGTCAGGAAGAAGCCTGCAGCCCTCAGGGAGTTAGTTCTGTCCCTGAGGGGAATGGCTTTCCTCCTGGGTTGACTTTGCCCTAATTTCCTCACCTCTGTTTAAAAAAGGAACTTTTATCAACTTTAGGATCTTTTTGTCTTTATTATGATGATAATATTTTATTCTTAAATATTCTCATAAAACAAATTATCTCATTGTTTTAAAAAAAAGAAGAAATTAAAAAAAAAACCAGTGACTGACATTAGAGTAGTGTGGGGCTGAGGAAAATATGAGAAGGGCATCACAAACTTCATTTAAAGCTCCGTTAATAAATTACAGCAGGACCATATGAGGACTACAAAAATAACAGTGCTGGTGGCTCCCAGGTGAGAGGGGTCTACACTGGTGGAACACTGGTGGGTAAAGCCCCAGGCCACCCAGCTAATCCAAAGAAAAGTCCCTGGGTCCATGCAGGCTTGTACACAGTCTACAAAGTCTAGCCACTCACCTGCAAATGTGCAGTACCTGTGCCCTCTGAGTATTAGACTGAACTGGAGACTAGAAAACACCAGTGTTCTCTGTCCTGCACCTGACAAAGCCAACAGGGTCATTGGGGCAGCTCTCTGCTCAGATACCTTTCTGCTTGCTCCTCAGCAACCAGACCCACCTACGTCAGAAACAGCAGGCAAGCAGAGACTGAACTGAGAGGAGATGGCTTGGGTGTGAGAGAAAAATCCCATTGTCTATACCTACCATCAAACTCAGACCATCAGGGACCACAAAACCTGCTAACATCAGAGACATCACAATGGGAGGAGGTCAGGGTAAGGATACAAGCAACAATCCCAGGGCCATTTGACACCACCAGAAAGTAGCAGTCCTACCACAGCGTGCCAAGGAGATATGATCACACCCAACGCAAGAGGAAGATTTCAAACTGAGGTTATGAAAATGATAGAGGCCTTAAAGGAGGAAAGTAAATCACACACACACACACACACACACAGAGAGAGAGAGAGAGAGAGAGAGAGAGAGAGAGAGAGAGAGAGAGAGAGAGAGATATGAAAACAGTGACCAAATTGCTTAAAGAAATTAGTTATAGACGGGAAACTACCATAAAGGAGGATAAGGAAGTGAATAAAAGGATCCAAGACCTAAAAATGGAGATAGAAGCAATGAAGGAAACACAATCTGAGATAATCCTGGAAATGGAAAACCTAGGGAAGAGGGCAGGAACTACAGACACAAGTATCACCAACAGGATACAAGAGATGGAAGAAAGAATCTCAGGGATAGAAGATATGACTGAAGAAATCGATATAACAGTCAAAGAAAATGTTAAATCTAAAAAGCTCCAGACACCGACGGTTCATGAAATCTGGCACACTATGTAAAGACCAACCCTAGAATAATTGGAATAGAAGGAAAAGAAGACTTCCAGTTCCAAAGCTCAGAAAATATTTTCAACAAAATCATAGAAGAAAACTTCACTAATCTACTACTCTCGATTTCTTAAAGGGCAACCATGATCTAACACTGCTACTCTAAACACCAAACTTCTAACACCTGGAATCTTTGGCCCCAAACCATAGCAGTGAATAAATTAATAAATAAAAATTTAAAAGTGTCATTTCACTTGTGCATACTTACATTATTAGGATAGACACAATGATAAGTATGATATACTAGAATTTTTATTGATCTTCAAGTAAGCCTTAAGCCCTGGGACTTGTGTGTGTGTGTGTGTGTGTGTGTGTGTGTGTGTGTATGTGTGTGTGTGTGCAGAAAGCAAACTTGAAGATCTGAGTTAGATCTCCATGGGATTCTATGGTAGAGTACTGACTTTGGGAAGTTGTCTTCTGACCTCCACATATGATGAATACACCCAAACTGACAGATAGGTGGACAGGTAGACACAAACATACAATACAGTCACACACATACACATTTTCACATATACACACAGGAATAAACTAAAAACAAAGCAGTGATTATGCTAAGAATCACTCTCCAAGTATTGCCAAAGCCAAGCAAATTTGTAAAGAGAAGAGTCAGATGACCATTCTGGCTCTCCATTCCTAAATGTCAGTTTAGCAGTCCATGTCTCATACCTTTAATTTCTTATCATTACTTTGTGGATATGAGTTCCAGCAGGTCTCTGTTAGGTGATTCTTCTGTGTTACCTTACATTTTCCAGGGCATTTGATTACATTTAACTGGAGCATATGTTCCTCTGCAAGAATAAAGTGGCTTCACTCTATGCCTGGCTTATTGGTATGGACAGTTGAGCCATCCATCTTGATTTTTATTGTCTCAGCCAAACAAGGGACTTAACATCATTAGCACTGTCTCCTTAAAGAATGATCTCTAATGCACTGGAAGTCATTTTAGGGGGCTGTCTTGAATTTCTTCTGTTTACTATTAAGGTGATCACATACCAGCTTAAATTCAGAGGAAAGAAAAGTAAGGTTCCTCTCTCATTGTAAGAAGAGCTAAATAATTTGTAGTCCTCTTTACTTCATGATAACAACCTCTTAACTTGTTGAAAATCCTCTCTTCATGCTATAGTAAGCTTGCACACAAAATGGACAATCAAAATGTTTGAGAAGAGTGTACAACACTATGCTAGAAAATGAGCATTGTGGCTTGAAGTTATTTATCACACAATGAAAGGAATTTACACAGTGTGATGAACCAGATATAAAACTTAACCTTACAGGATTTTATTTTAATTATAATAATTCTTATTTTATAACTTTTGAAAACAGTTTTTTCATATGATATATTCTGATTATGTTTTTTCTTCTCCAAACTCTCCTAGATCCTTCCAATCTCTGCACCCACCCACCAGAGTTCACACCTTTATTTTTCTCATTATAAAACAGGCAAGTATCTACAAATTAATAATAATTGTTCTGATGATGGTGATGATAATGATAAATCAAACAGAAAAAAGCATAAGAAACACGTATAGATGCTGATATACACAGACAACCCATAGAATAAAAACCAGAAGCCATAGTATAAAAGAACAGTAAGGTCAAAATATGGAAGGAAAAAACCCAAACCAACCAAATAGCATTTTCCAAAAATACTATTGAGTTTGTCATGTGTTGGCCACTTACAGCTAGGCAGGTTTAATTTGCTTCCTGTTAGAGAAGCCCACCAATATACGACAGCCAAGACTCTGTCTACGGTTTACTTTCAATTAGAAGTAGATGTTATTACTTATAATTTATTAATTAAATTAATACATTATTTATAATTATCTCAAGGTAATATAGATATATTGAGTATATTCACATATGCATACATATAATCTATCCACTGGAATTATGGTTACATTTTAACTGAAAAAAAATGGGAATGTATTTTATTAGAATTGCTGTAGATTTTTATTTATTTATTTTTATTTTTTTTGTTTTTTATTTTTTTCTACTTTAGATTTTTAAAAGCCATCATAAAATATACTAAAAGAATATAACATAATTTATATAAAATAATGAAGTGGTACATGTGGCCCACTGAGAGTGAACTCTCCTATCTAGATATTCCTTAAAAGTAGAGAAGAATATTCTTTTTAAAATATGAGGCATTTCATGGTAAACTTGTTTCAATGTTATATTGTGAAACTATTCTCAAATTTCATTTGTGAGTTATGAATATGTTGTTAGTGTTATTTACAGTTGAGTGCAGATTAAACATGTTTTTGTTTAGCTTAATTATGAAATGGCAACACTTGGGATTGTGGCTTGGTTTTCCTTTTATACATTTAATTTTTCCTCTTGGTAGGTGCTGGTTATTATTTTCCTCCAAGCTGCTGAGTTGCTCAGAAATGAAATTGACGTTGACTACTCAATATCAAATATGCTGATTAGAATTAACAGCATGGAAGAGAGTTTCAATAAAAATGTAATGTCATTTAATAAATTAGCATGTGTAACAAGCAGGCTAAAATATGATTTAATAAAGTTTCTTGATTTTTTTCTCTAATATATTACATCCTGACTGTAATTTCCCCCTCTGTCCCCTCCCACCAGTGTCTTTTCCCATCCCCTTTCTCCCTGATTTCTCCTCTCTGTCTCTCTCTCTCTGTCTCTCTGTCTCTCTGTCTCTCTGTCTCTTTCTCTCTCTTTCTCTCTCTCTCCCCCCTCCCCCCACTTCCTCTTAGAAAAGAGTAGGCCTCGAAGGGACATTAACCAAACATAACAAGCTACAATAGGATGAGGAACATCCTCGTTTTCTGATTGAAAATGTTTACTGATGATCTCGCAAAACATCAACGCTTAAATCCCAGGAGCACTTGTTCTGTGCAAACCCTAGCCCCATGCACCTTCTTTCTGTCTTTCACCTCAGGTGAATGAGCCTTCAGACTGTTCACCTGGACACTAACTATTCTTCCAGCAATTTGAAAAATTCAAGTTTTTTATCTTTTGTGATATATTGGTTATATTTCTCATCACTGTAAGCAAATACCTGGCAACTTAAGAAAAAGTTTGCTTTTTCTCGCTATAGTTCATTGTGGAGAACAGCTTGTCCCTGTGGCTGAGGGATGATGCAGTGGCTGGTCTCATTGAAGTAGCAGAGACAAAATACAGAGCCAGCAGGACCAGAAGAAGCAGAAATGACCTATAACCCTCAGAGGACCTCCTCCGGCAACTAAACAATATGGGTAAAAGGTCAACAACCTCACTAAACTGCACCACTAGCTGGGGGCAAAGTGTCCAAGCACAAACCCATAGGGGATATTTATACGTAAGCTAAACACATAGGAAAGTTATTTATACTCTCTATGCAGTCTAAAGTCAGTGGACACTGGACAGCATTTTAAATCCTCTACCACTCTTTGCATCCTGATGGCACTACACATCATGCTCGGCCCATCTTCCCAATGACTTCATACAAGTTCATGGGATACCTTGCTCCTGCATCAGATGTGAACTGAATGTCTCTAACCACTGGGTCCAGGCTTTCTCTGATACGACAACTTTGATGATATGTGAATCTCATGTTAAATTCATACATGTACAAGCTAGAAGTGTGGGGTGCAGAAGCTGAACAGAAAGCATTTCTTTATTCTCCCAGGGGCCAGATGGCTGGGAGGCACATTTCCTAACTCTCTCATGTGACTATTAAAGGGTAGCGTGACCACGCTCCCATGATTTTATTGTGTTTTTCCATTTAATATCCTGTGTCATTCATGTCTATGATTCTGGCAGTTTTTTTTTTCTTTTAGTACATTCCCTCTATATGTTTACTTGGATGTGAACTCTTGTCTCTGATAAGTGTTTTGAGGTCTTACAAGGCACATTTTCTGATCACTAACCACTTAAGTGGTCAATAATATGTTACAATATAATTGTAGCATGTTTCTTCAAAGTAAAGCTGAGAGCATTCCAATATGTGAAACTTGTTTTCAGCACAAAGTGCCATCCATCTTTATCTTGTTCCAGCCATTTCTCTGCAGGTATATCTATGGCCTTTGCTCTGTTGGCACCATGACAAGAAATTTTAGACAAACGTTGACTGTTTTTGAACTTAGATTTTGGGCAAAGGTACTTTGAGTCTTAGAGACTTCGACTTTTTCCATTAAAGTTAGTCAATTTTAATTCTTCCCCTAAACAATTTTTGGTATTAAACCCTGTAGATCATAAAGACAGTGGTCCTAAAATATCCATAAATCTATCCCTTGTACTTTTTATTTTCCACAGGCAAACATGGTTCCATAATATTAAATGAGACATTCCATAAATAATTTGAATTTTAATTTAAGTACCGCTCTCAGTAGGATTATAAAGAATTATATCACCATACTTTTTCTGTTCATGGATGTAAATGATCTTTTTGCATTCACATTGTATATTCTACCCTCTAATAGGTACTTGGTAACCTGCTTGGTTATAGGATTGATTTTTATGCCTTGATGTGTTTTTATGTAACTGTTATGTTGAAGTTCAGCACAATTACTATATTAGTTACCTTCTCTCAATTCATATACTGACTCACATAGACATTGCACTATTTCACACCCTTAATTTAATTTAAGACCTGTGGTAAAGTACAATATGGGAGAAAACAGTCAGATAATTTTAATTATAATATTTATTGGCATTGAACTATTTTATTATAATTTCATTGACTCTAAAATACAAAACAAATTTTATATGTATGACTAGCATATTAGTTAGTAATGAAATAAAATATGAATGAAACATGACATAAACTTTAACTGGATAAGGATTTAAATTGGAGCTGGCTCCAACTGATAACTTTAAAAGTTGTCAATTTATTTTGCATATGTGAAACCCAATCTTAGATAGCATTTATCAAGCCTTTTATTTTTTATTTTTTAATTTATGCACTTAACACTCAGATTGTAGTCCCATCCCTTGTCTTTCTACACCAGTCCCCTCACCCCCTGCCTCCCCTAATCCTCAGAAAGGGGAAGCCCTCCTACCCTATCATCTGACCACAGCCTATCTAGTCTCATCTGGACTGCCTGCATCCTTTTCCTCTGTGGCCTGGAAAGGCTGCCTGGCCAGGGGGAAGAGAGCAAAGAGTGGGCATCAGAGTCCATGTCAGAGGTGGCCCTGACTTCCCATATTATGGGACCTTTAAGGTGCCTGTGCTGCCTATAGACTGAATCTGAGCAGGGATTCTAGGTCCTCACCATGCATGGTCTTTGGTTGGTGACTCAGTCTCAGCAACACTCTACCCCCTACCCATTGGTCTCCTTCTGGAACTCCTGTCCCCTCCAGGTCCTTTTGTCCCTCAACTCTTCCACAAGACCCTTATTTATCATCCTTTACAAAAACAAAGTTCAAGTGGATTAAGGAACTCAGCATGAATCCAGACACACTAAATCTGTTAGAAGAAAAAGTGGGGAAGAGCCTTGAGGTCATAGGCACAGGAGACAACTTCCTGTACAGAGCACCAGCAGCTCCAGCTCTAAGGTCAACCATTAATAAATGGGTCCTCATGAAATGGAAAAGCTTCTGTACAGCAATTGGCATTGGCAACAGATCAGGCCTTTTATAATTTCTATTTTGTTACAGAAAAGATATTATCATAATAGATTGAGATCTACAACGTCACGTACCATATTCATGCTTAATCTAAAAAGGAAACACTCTAGGGCGTGGCCTCTACTATTATTCCGCTAAATAAATAAAACAATAAAATGATTCACGTAACATGCTGCTATATATAATGATCAGTGCATCACTCTGTCCTCATCTTACAACAGAGAATAACGAACACAAAGACACACATCTGGACACCGTGCAGAGAGTGAGAGATTTGAAGCACACATCCTAAAGGCCATGTGTTTATCACATCTACCCCCTAAATGTTCAAGGGTGTACATGAAAGAGGGGACAGAAAAATTTTAAGTGGATGATTCCAAAGAAACTGAGTCTTCTAGACACACACACACACACACACACACACACACACACACACACACACTATATATATATATATAATATATATAGTGTGTGTATATATATGTATGTATGTATGTATGTATGTATGTGTGTGTGTATACACACACATTATACAGAATGTATTATACTTACATAAAAGTATGTACTTTATATGAAAACACGTTGAAACTGAGATTGTGAAAGTATACACGGGACATGAAAAGTTCAAACCAGAGAAAGTCCAGGCATGGAGAAGAGGAAGTGGACACAAAGTCTCACCCCTAAATAGAAAACTGTAACTGATAGACTCTGGGAAAAAAAAAATCACATTTCATCAGTAGAATGACAATGGATCTATTGAACATACTCTATGGCAAGCCCTAATCTCAGGAGTAATTGGTTAACACAATTCACACTGAGTTTTGTTTGTGTATATGCTTTTTTTTGTTTTTGTTGTTGTCTTACAAAGAGACAGAGAGAATGCCATATTAGGTGGTTAGTGAGGTGGGAAGGGACCCTGGAGGAATTGGTGGAGGGGAAAGGCTATGATTAAATTATATGAACTTTTCAATAAATAAAATATAAAACATATAAAATCTTAACCCTGGTTATATCTACCTAGTATTTCACATTTAGATACATTTTTTAGTTTCTTATTCATTTTATAAACATGTTTTTGACATGTAATGTAAACAGCAGCTTAAAATGACTATATATATTTACTTTAAAAAGCATAGAAAGTATTTGAAATTCGGGGTAATAACTCAGTCCTTACAGAGGTCCAAAGCCAGCATATGAACCAGAGTTGAATACCTAGAACCTATTCTGAAAAAAAAAAAAAAAAAAAAAAAAAAAAAAAAAAAAAAAGCAGGTATGGTGGTCCATGCTCGTAATCTCAGCGCTGGAATATAAAAACAAGGAGGTAAATAGCAAGTCTCGGCTGTGTGGTGAGTTTCTAGCTAGTGAGAGACTTTGTCTAAAACAGTACAATTTTAAAGAGTAGATGGTGCCTGTTCTACTTTGCTTTTCTATTCATGTGATAACCTCATAACCAAAAGCAACTCATGGGGAGGAAAGGATTTTTTTCTTCCTATTTACAACTCTCAGATCACAGCCATCACTGAGGGAAGTAAGGACTGGAACTCGGCACAGGACCAGAGGTAGGAAATAAAATGGAAACTAAGGAAAAGTTGCTAACTGTCTTGCTTCTATGAGTAACACGCCCCTATAGTAGCACTTTTCATATCAACTACTAGTGAAAAAAGACTTATCTCCAGGCCAATATGATGGAGACACTTCTGCAATTGAGGCTCACCCTCTCCATAACACCCAAAGTCGTCCTCTGCCCTTTATATGCATGCACATTTCCTGCCTAATTTCATTTAAAATATGAAAATTTGTTACATAGGAAGTTAAAAGTCAGATACCTGGAAATCTTTATTGTAAAGACAAAGTTTTTCTTCATTCTTTCTAATGTTTGGATGCTGTGGTTACTCAGGTTGTTAGCATAGAAAATAACAGAAAATGCTTAATATAGAAAGTGCTCCTGGACACTGCACATTGCTAACTGATGGGAATTTAAGATTTTAGTTGAGTTTAGTTATTAAGATTTAGTTAGTTATTAAAATTTTAGATATTTAGTTAATGTGATTTATAAAAATAATTTGACTTCCTACTTTAAATATTCTTTCAATTAGAACCATTAAAAAAAAAGAAAAAAAAAAAAAAGAACCATTTTATATTGCCTGACTACTTTTTGTTTGGGGGGTTTTTGTTTGGCTATTTTTAAAATTAGGTTTCTTTTTTAACATATAAATTTATATTATTACACATGGGTAAAATAAGCTACACACAGCAGGAAGAACCACGAGACAATCAGGAATTATATGAATGTTACATTCATAGTTATTTGGCTATTTGTATTTGGCAAACTTGAAGTAAACAACTTTCGTATCTTGTTGGGTCTAAATTTTTGAATGAAGATTAATATCTATCATATCTAGTCTCTATTATCCAGATAGTTTAGTCGGTCAATTAAGGTTAGTAGGTTAGGGGTTAAAATATTTTTAGATAAAGATAGATGTTTTGAGTTAATAGAGATGAGATATGATAGATATTAATCTCCATTCAGAAATTTAGACCCAACAAGATAGGAAAGATGTTTACTGTTTGTTTTAAGTGTGATAATAGAGGAATAAATTTCAGATGATGACTTTATTCAGGGACAAATGTGAACTGGCCTGGACAAGCACATTTTATGCAAGGTTAATATGTCGCCTTTTCCTTTTGTCTTCTAGCACCAAGTCAGTTTTCCTTGCCTTCCTTTCTATATCTTTCTTCCTTCATCTATCTATTTATGTATTTTAGAAATAATGTTTGTATTAATTATTTAAGAATTTCATGGACTGTATTTTGATTTTGCTCACTCCACTTCCATAACTCCGTCTACATCAGCCCTCCCATCCTCCTGTCTATACGGACCCAACTTGGAGTCGTTAAGCTTCCTCCTCCTCCTCCTCTTTCTTTTCTTTTCTTTTTTCTTTTTAAAGCCTTCTCCAGTCCAGTTTGTGTTTCCCAAGTGTTCTTGTATTTATACTGAGGGATGTGGTTGATCTTCTAGATATCACTTTAATAAAACAAGGCAAAACAACAGCTACAAAACTGGTCTCTGTCTTCTAGAAGCAATCAATGCCGACAGCTTTTCAGATATAATATATGCTTTGAAAATTTTCTATTCTATATGTTTGTGTGCACCTGTAACTAAATGTATAGCATTATTTCTTAGCTGTGTGTTCAGTATTTATAAATAATGTGCTACATATCTTATTCTACTTGTTTCTTTTTCTTGTCAAAATGACAGTCCTAAAATCGTGACTATGCAGTTAGTTGTGTAGATGCAATTAATTTCCATTAATGATTTCACTGTTCTTTGGTTTATATATCTAGAATACTTTCAACATGTTTGGTGCCACTGTGTGTTTTTCTTGTACCTGTATCCAGGAAATGATTGCTCTGAAGTGTTATATAATACCTAAAAAATCATTCTCCATCACATGTGTAGACAGTCAGTATCCTACCAGCAGAGTTTCACAAATGATCATCAACTGGTGCTATTTAGGATGTGATTTCACTTAGATAGGGGAGCAAATGGTATATTGCTGTTTCAATTTACCTTTCTCATATTATCGTTGCTTGCGTAATTATTAAGCACTTGTTTTTTTTGGTTTTTTTTTTTTACTGCATTGAACATGTAAGCATTTTTGCAGCTTTCAGTTGAGAATTGTGGTTTGTTTTGCTGGTTTATGGAGATAAAGTGTGTTACAAATATTGGTGTTTACTTGTGAAGTCACAAAGGTGGGACTGCCCTTGAGGATTTTCCCCATGTAGATGCTTAGACTGCCTCTAATGTCCTCTGTTTGAATCATGACTTCATAAAATCTCCAGATGTTATTCATTGTGATGTATGCTTCTAGTTATTTAACAGCGCCCTTTTCTACATTAAAAAAAAATATTTTCCCACGTTTTCTCAATCTTACCTCTATGTAGTTTTCCCCCATGGTAAGAACTACAAATCTTTTTTGTTTTTAATAAAATGTTCTAGTGGTCCCAGTGTCACTTAATATTCATTGTCTGATGTATTATCTCTGCCAATATTCATGGTCTGATGTATTATCTCTGTCAACAGTTTATTTTAAATGTATTTTTATTTTCCACTTTATTTATTTGTTTGTTTGTTTGTTAAAACAGAGTTTTACTGTGTAGCCCAGGATGGCCTGGTTCTTCTGAGCCTTGTCTTTCTATCACTTAAATGATGTATTCACAGTTGTATCTCAATACATAGAGCTATATTTCTATTTGCTTTTATTAACTTTCAGTACAATTATCCTATATATTCTTGTTCAATTACACTTGCTTTGCTACTTGTTTGTTTTTAAAGGCTTAAAGTCAAAATGAATCACTATCCTCTCTTGTTCTTAAAACATTACACTTCCATAAACCTAGGAAGGATTATTTCTGTGATATTACATAGAATCAAATTGTATGTATTGACTAACTTGTTTGAGAGTCTTTATTGCATAAAATTGAATTAAATAAAATGTATATTTATTAGAGTTTTTAAAAATACCTATTTGGAGAGTTCACTCTAGCTTGCAAAATCTCCCCATTAATGACAGTATTTGTTTTTTAAAAAATATATTCTTTTATTGTAAAATGCCTTTAAAATAAATTTTATATTGATTTCTTCTAGTTTAGAGAAATATTATTGAGTTTTAAATTTTTAAATCTTTCCTATTTTATCTTTGTTAATAAGCTTCATGATTTTTTTGCTCATAGATTTGGTATGTGAAAAAATTAGTCAGACATGTGAAAAAACACATAAAATAATGAAACAAGAGTTTGTATTAAAAGCAAATACCTCATATTAAAGAAAAAAAGATTGTGAAATAAATTAAAGTATAAATAATATTTCACTTAAAATTTTATTTTGAAATTTTTGTTGATTTATTTGTTGACAGTTACATACATGCATATAATATTTTATGATTACCTCTTCCTTCACCTTCTCTTTTCTCTCTCACATTCCCATAAAGCTCCTCCTCTCCCTACTAGCCTCTTTCCCAGTTTCATGATGTTTGATTTTGTTGTGTGAACCACTTAGTTTACCCAGGACCACCTCTGTTTCCTCATTTCCCCTGTACCCACACCATTTTTTTTTTTGCATAAACATTTCTGTATCAAGTATTGTTCCCTCTCTGCTGTCATGTTACCTACATTTTACTATCCCTACTTAATCTGAGATATCTCCCTCCTAATAGTCTTTCTAGTCTCCTGCTTTCTAGATGTACATCATGCTTTAAAATTGTTTTTTAATGCTCACTATTGCCCAATTAGCTCTTTAGCATTTTTCCTTACATGTTCATTCAAGTACACAAGCTCTTTTGAGTTTGAATCAGGCATCTAATTCTACCTATATGTCAGAGGGATGAATAATAAATATATTCTGGTATGCCCAAGAGGTCAAGAAAACAATTTGGTTCACACAGAGAATTTTCTCTGCCTCAGGGCCCTTTCAAATTGATGCCTTACAGAAAACCTTCTTTAGATTTGGAAAGGTCTGTGGTTATAATCTTATCAACTATTTTATCCTCTGCTTTCATTCCTTATTATTCCTTTTGGTTTTCCAACAGAATGGAATTTGACACTTACATTCTGTTTTTCAACATTTTAATCTTTTTTTCTATCCTTTTCCTGCTGCATCTCTGTGTTTCTTGTATGCTCTGAAACACCTTCCTGACCCTGTCTTCCAGCTGAGGAATGTAATTGTGGTTATACTCTTTCTGCCTCACTCCCAGATTACTTCAAGTCTTATCTTCATTCTAGAAATACCTGATTTCCTTGCCCTATGTTCTGTTCCTTTTCCTGTGTTTACAGCACATGCAGTATACATTAGATTACTGCTCTTCCTTACCTTAAGTTACTTGTAATTCATAGGACGAATTTCCTCTGACTTCTAAAATAGCTTTTGCATTACTTACCTCCTAAATATCACCTTATTTCCTTGAAATAAAGGGTAATGTGGGAATGAATCGAAATGACAAATTGCATTAAAAATAGAACACTGATAAGTTTCTGGGTTAAGTTGGCCACTCTCGTTTTTCTCCACCACAAAATATCCCCTGTTCTCAATCTCTGTACTTAGGACTGTTTTGTATTGAAGCTGCTTCTACTTTCAAGGCAGTAGGCTGCCACGATCCACCCTAATTTTGAACTGGTAGACTCACAGTGTGTTACTGCTGCTACAAGTACATTTTACAGCCTCTAATAAACACCCTGTGGGCAATTGTTAGGTGAAAAGTATTTACTGGATAAAAAATGAAATGAATGTGATTGTGATACTCATAAAAATCTATGTAACGGTAAAATAAAAAATGTAGAATGAAAATACCCATAGTGAGCTGGGCGTGGTGGCGCACGCCTTTAATCCCAGCACTCCAGAGGCAGAGATAGGCAGATCCCTGTGAGTTCAAGGCCAGCTTGGTCTACAAAGTGAGTCCAGGACAGCCAAGACTACACAGAGAAACCCTGTCTCAAAAGACCGGAAAAAAAAAAAAGAAAGAAAGAAAGAAAGAAAAAGAAACAACAAAAAAGAAAAAAGAACCCATAATACCCATAGTGAAAGGAGAGAATGGTCTGTCATTTTTCTTTTTTTATTCACTTTACATCCCTGTCACAACCCTCTTCCTCCTCTCCTCCAGGTTCTGCCCTCTCACTATCTTCTCCCACCATTTGCCCCTTCCCCTTCTCCTAAGAAAAGGGGAGCCCCTCCCACAAAGCTGCCCTAGCACATCAAATACCATCAGGACTAAACACTTCCTCTTCCACTGAGGCCAAACAAGGCAGTCTGGCTAGAGGAAAGTGATCCAAAAGCAAGCAACAGAGTCCATATCAGAGACAGACCCTGCTCTAATTGCCAGGGGACCCTCATGAAGACCAAGCTGCCCGCCAGCTACATGTATGTAGGGGACGTAGGTCCATGCTCTTTGACTGGTGGTTCAGTCTCTGTGAGCCCCTGTGGCCCTTGATGAGTTGACTCTGTCGCTCTTCTTGTGTACTTCATGTCCTTACTGGGTGCCTCTGCACTTGCTCCAGCTCTTCCACAAGACTCCCCAAGCTCCAACTGATGTTGGCTGTGGGTATCGTCATCTGTTTCAATCTGCTGCTGAATGGAGCTTCCCAGAGAACGCTTATGCTAGGTTCCTATGTGCAAGCAAAACCATGTATAATGAATTCCGTCAGGGGTTGGCTCTCTCCCATGGGATGGGTCTCAAATTGGCCCAGGCATTGTTTAGTACTTCCCGCAATCAAAACTCCATCTTCAACCCTGTATACCTTGTTGGCATGGAAAATTTTAGGTCAAACAATTTTCTTGTGAGTTGGTGTCCTACTCCGTCCACTGAAAGTCGTGCCAGGTATATGAGGTGCCACATTCAGTCTCCATATCCTCCACTGCTAGAGTCACCCTCATATCCTCCCAGAAGTCTACCCTGTCACTGGTCTCCAGCTTGTTCCAGAGATGCTCCCCCATCCCGCCATTGTTTTCCCTTCTTGTTCCCAGACCTCTCACCTCCCACCTCAGCACTCTTCCTACCTGATCCCTACCCTTGCTCCCATTCCACCCAGTCTCTGTTTTCATCCAATTCCAATGTCCAATTTTACTTCCCCTTCTGAGGCAGATTCAAGCATCCTTACTTGGAACCTCCTTATTACTAAGTGGTTTAGCTGTGTCTTGTGGTATCACTATCCTCAATTTTCTGAGAAAGTGCACAAACTGATTTCCTTTTTTACAAAATGATTTAATTAATTTATTCAGATTACAACTCAATTGTTATCCCATCACTTGTATCCTCCCTCCCTCCCTCCGTCCTTCCCTCCCACTTTCACCCTATTCCCTTCTCCTAGGTCTAAGACTGGAGGTGACCTCCTCCCCCATCATATGGTCACAGCTTATCAAGTCTCATCTTGGTAGCCTGCTTATTCTTTCTTTGAGTGCCACCAGGCCTCCCCACCAAGGAGAGGTGGTCAAATATGGGGCAACAGAGTTCATGTCAGAGTCAGTTCCCGCTTGTCTTGTCCCTTGGCTAGATCAGAATAGAGGTTCTATGTTTACTACTTGTATTGTCCTTGGTTAGTGCAATAGTTTGAGCAGAATCCCCTGAGCCCCAATCCACCGATCGCGATGCTCTTCTTATAGGTTTCTAGGACCCTCTGGATCCTTCTATTTCACCACCTTCTTTATTTCTCTTACCTAAAGTCCCAGTAAGATGTCCTCACTTCTATCCCAATCTCCTGGTAAGTGAAGACTTTCATGGGACATGCCTTTTGGGCTAGTGCCCAATTATAAGTGAGTATATACCACGTGAATCTTTCTGCTTCTGGGTTAACTCAGTATGATAATTTCTAGTTCCATCCAGCAAACTGATTTCCAAAGTGGTTGTACAAGTCTTCACTCTCACCAGCAATGAGAAAGTGTTCCTTTTGCTCCACATCCTCACCAGAATGTGCTGTCACTTGAGATTTTGATCTTAGCCATTCTGACTGGTGTAACATGAAATCTCAGAGTCATTTTGATATCAATTACCTTGATGTCTAAGGACATCAAGGAGTCTCTGCCATTAAAGATTGCTCTGTTGAGAATCCTTGGTTTAGCTCTGTACTCCATTTTTGATTGGGTTAATTTGTTTGTTGGTGTTTAATTTCTTGAGTTCTTTATATATTTTGGATATTAGCCCTCTGTGGGATGTAGGTTGATGAAGATATTTTTTAAATCTGTACATAAGCTTACATAGGCTTTCTGTTTCACGAGGTCCCATTTATTAATTGTTGATTTTAGTGCCTGAGCTGTTGGGGTTCTGTTCAGAGGGTTGTCTTCTGGGCCAATGAGGTCAAGGTTCTTCCCTAAATTTTTTTCTATTATGTTTAGTGTATTCAATTTTAGGTTGAAGCCTTTGACCAACTTTGACTTGAGTTTCATGCAGGGCCATAAAAATGGGTATGAGAGTAACTGTAGCACATAGAATGAGTTTAGCAATGTCCTTTCTGTTTCTATTTTGTGGAAAAATTTAGGGAGTATTTGTATTAGCTCTTCTTAAAATGTCTGGTAGAAGTCTGCACTAAAGCAATCTGGCTCTGGGCTTCTCTTTGTTGGGAGACTTTTAGGGACTGATTCTACTTCCATAGGGGTTATGTGACTATTGAGATCTTTATTTAACTTTGGTAAGTAGAGTCTATCAAGAAAATTATCTATTTCTTTAGATTTTACAGTTTTGTGGAGTACAAGCTTTTGAAGTAAGACCTAGTGATTATTTGGATTCCTCACTTCTGTTCTATGCCCCGCCCCCCATTTCATTTCTGATGTTGTTAGCTTGGGCATTATCTTTCTGCCTTTTAGTTAGTTTTATTATTTATCTTTTTAGTTTTTGTCTCCTTAACATGTCCATTGATGAGAGTGGGGTATTGTAGTCTCCCACTATGAATGTGTAGGGTTCTATGTGTGATTTATGTTTTACTAAGGCTTCTTTTACAAACATTGGTGCCCTTGCATTTAGGGCATAGATTTTCAGAATTGAGACATCATCAGAGTGGATTTTTTCTTTAATGTGTATGAGGTGTCTTTCCCCATCCCTTTTGAATTCTTTTGGTTGAAAGTCTATTTTATTAGATATTATAATGGCTACTCTTGCTTTTGTCTTGGGTTACTTTCATGGAAAATAAAATGTTTGTTGCTGTGTTGTGTTTCTTGTATCTAGCAGAATTATGAATCCTGCTTTCACATTCTGTTAGTCTATGTCTTTTTTTTTTAGTCAGGGAATTGAATTCAGTGATGCTAAGAGATATAAATGAACAATTGTTGTTGATTCCTGTAATTTTGATGTGGTGGTGGTTGTGTGCATGTGTGTGTGTGTGTGTCCCTTCTTTTGTTTGGCTTGGTGAAATTATTTATTTCTTATGTTTTCTTGGGTGAATTTACCCTCCTTATGTTAGAGTTTTCCTTCTACTATCCTAGTGGAAAGATATTGTTTAAATTTGGTCTTGTCGTGGAATATCTTGTTTTCTCCATCTAAGTTGATGGAAGGTTTTGCTGGATACAGTAGTGTGGGCTGGCATCTGTGGTCTCTTAGGGTCTGCATGACATCTGCCCTGGCCATCCTGGCTTTTAAAATCTCTGTTGAGAAAGCTGGTATAATTCTACTTGGTCTGCCTTTGTATATCACATGCCTCTTATCACTTTCACCTTTTAATATTCTTTCTTTATTCTGCACATTTAGTGTTTTGTTTATTCTGTGGTAGGAGGATTTTTTTTTTTTTTTGGTCCAATTTGTTTGGTGTTCTGTAAGCTTCTTGTGCATTTATAAGCATCCCTTTCTTTAGGTTAGAGAAATTTTTCTGTGATGTTGTTGAAGATATTTTCTTTGCCTTTGACATAGGAATCTTCTCTTTCTTCTTTTTCCATTATTCTTAGGTGTAGTCTTTTCATAATGTCCCAAATTTTCTGGGAGTTTTGTGTTAAAAATGCTTTAGATTTTTTTCGACCAATGTACCATTGTCTTTTATTGTGTCATCTATGCCTTAGATTCTCTCTTCCATGTCTCATATTCTGCTGGTGATACCTGGGTTTCGAGCTCTTGTTCTCTTTCGTAGGTTTGTCTCAGTTTGTATTTTCTTTATTGCTTTTACTTCCATTTTTAGGTCTTGAACCATCTTATTCATTTCCTTCTTCTGTTTGCTTGTATTTTTATGTATTCCTTTAAGGGATTTATTCGTTTCTTTCACCTGTTTGATTGTATTTTTATTTTCTCTTTAAAGACCTCTACCATTTTTCATAACATTAGATTTAGGTTTGTTTTTTTGTTCTTCAGGTGTGTTAGGATATCCAGGGCTTGTTGTAGTAAGATAGCTGTGTTCTGGTGGTGTGATGTTGTTCTGGATTTTGTTGAGTGTGTTTTTATACTGGCCTTTAGCCGTCTGGTTGTCCCTGGTCTTGGCAGGCCTCATGGTTGCTGATTGCAGTGGGCCTTTGCAGGTGGAACTAGTAGTCCCTGCTGGCTGACCTCCTCTAGTACTCCTTGCTGGCTGCCTGCCTGGTAAAATCCTGTTGGCTGCTGGATTTCAGGTAGAGCTGAAGCCTAGAAAACATCACATATGCATAGGGTTCAGGGCAGACCTCACAGCTGTTAAGTTTACCCAGAAGAATCAGGCAGGCAAGAGATTGGGGGAGGAGGGTTCCAGTTAATGGATTCATTAATTTAGTTAATATGTATATACAAAGGGTTGCTTGTGGCCTAGGGCAATAGAAAATCACTGAGATGTAAACTGGAAAGGAAAAAAAACAGATCAACAAAACAAAAAAAAATCTGATTTTAATATATGTAAGTAGCAAGAATCAACTCTATGTACAATTTGTTAGAAGGGACAACTGTGATGGAGAAAAATAAATCAAATGTATGATAGATAGTCACAGACTAGGACAGAATGATTCAAATAGAGAAGTAATCAAAGAGAATGTGGATGCATTTATTTCAGGGGTTTTTTTTTGTTTTGTTTTGTTTTGTTTTGTTTTTTTTACCACTTACAAACTATGTAGTTATACACAAGATTTATTGTGAGTTTTGAACAAGACACTGTGTTTAAAGACCTATTTAATGATATCAAACAGAGAATTAATACATGGTTTCTATTAATAAGATATTATTTTGTATACAGAAGAATGAGGGAAATGGAAGGTCCAGAGGGTTCAGGAACCCCACAAGGAGACCATCAAGACTGGCAGATCAGGACTCAGAGGGGCCTGTACCAACCAAGGACAATGTATGAAGAGAACCTAGAGTCCTTGCTCAGATATAGCAAATGGACAGATCATTCCCCACAGTTGTGGGGAGAGCGGGGACTGCCTCTGATATGAACTCTTTTGCCCCAATACGAGGGCACACAGAGGAAGGGGATGCAGGCTATCAGGATGAGATGTGACAAGCTTTGGTCAGACAGTGGGGGAGAAGGACCCCCCCTGTCAGAGGTATAGGGGAAGTGAACAGGGCAGAAGAGGGAGGGAGGGTGGGAATAGGAAGATACAAGCAAGGGCATAACTGTCAGGGTATAATATAAATAAATTATAATAAATAAATAAACCCATTATGTATTAACATACTTTTATAGTTTACGACTATCATTTCTGTTTGTGGAAATCACTTTTAGTTTTTTAATAAATTACTGACAAATTAGCAATAAATTCATAGAAAATTTGTAAAGATGCTGTTTTCATATTTGAATTTCTGTTATAGTCATATAGACAGTCAATTTCAAAAATCATCTGGGCAAGGAATTATTGATGTAAGGATAATCACAATAAGAGTGTGAATTAGTGAACCCTACAGTTAAAGGGTGAATGAAAAGGTTAAGTTCATTTCTCTCTGGTGTTAGAGGATAAAATAGTGTTCTCTATCCTTTCTCTTCCCTCTATATGAAATATGGGGAGAACATTTACAACAATTTTGTCATAAAAGCATCATAAGCAAGCCTCAGCCTTATTCATGGTGTTGGTCTGCATAAATACATGCACAATGGTGAAGAAAATTCATTCTAACTTAGCATACCTCCACACCCTTTATCCACATGGAAACTACACGTCTTATTACTCTATACTCAAATTTGGTCAGGAGTGACTAGTCTGTAGTCTTGCCAATTTTAAAAGTTGAATGTCAGAAGCTTATGACACATTTTCTACAAGAACTTTCCAAAGATATGTCTACAATGTCTTTGGGAACAATGAATAATCATTTAGAATTATTCCTTTAAGTAAACAATACTCAGTATGTTTTGGTCCCTTTGGTAATACTTTTATATCATTACATGAGTCATGAAAGCCGTGTTTGCTCACTAAAATCTGTGGAGAGGGATGGTGGTGGTGAATTGTTCCTGTGCAATAGCGTTTTCCTCTAGGTTACTCATGAAGCTCTCCAGGAGGCATGGTGTGCCATTTGGCAACCTTGAGTTTAGATGTGTGAATTCTCTGCTGCCCATTTGTAGATCAAGAATAAATAAATGATGGTCTAAAATGATATTTTCTCTAGAGTGTTGTTTTGCTCTTCCCAGATGGACATGCTATCTCCTATTCTAATGTCTAACTTCCATTTGTAGAGCAAAGAGGTACAGCTCCATAGACATCCAGCTATCTTCTTTTGATAGATGAATGGGAGTTAAGGAACAGTCATCTTTTCTTTTCATGAGAATCTTGCTTAGACATAACAATTTTGCAAAACTTTAATAACTTACATATGTATAATTAGGTACACCCAAATGTTCCTGTCCTTTTTATTTATTTAACATACATATGTGATTGATATACATATATATTTATACATGCAAGAACAAGGGGGTAAGGCAGTGGTTCTCAACGTATGGGTTGTGATCACTTTGGGGGTCAACCAACTCTTTCACTGGATTGCATATCAGATATTTCCAGTAAGATTCATAACAGCAGCAAAATTCTGGTTATGAAGTAGGAGTGGACATAATTTTATGGTTGTTGGGCCACTAAAAAAATAAGAAAGTATATTAAAGGTTCACAGCATTTGGAAAGTTGAGAATCTCTAAAGGAAAAAGTAATATTGGAAAAGAAAAGCAAATTATTTAGGCTTTTGGCATGTAGAGAAATTATCTCAAATATTTTTCATTGAAACACTTATGTAGGGAAAGCATGTTTTGGCAGAGAAAGTCTTTATTTTCAAGTTGGATGGAAATACTTAAAAAATGTTTTCTTTTATGGGTGATGATCTTCTTTATTTAAATGATAAATTGCCATTATAAACACTATCATTTATACTTTGAAATTTCAGGAGGTGGCTGCTATGCATAAGAAAAGCAATTGTCTCAACAAATACCTGTTCGTATTTTCCATTTGTTCTTTAGTACTGGCAAAACTGTTAAGTCCAAAATGGAAAGCCAGGCTGATGTTGGATATCCCATGAACTGGCTGGGCATGTCCCAAGGGACGTTGCTCATTGTCTACAAGTAGTTATAAAACTCAGCCTGTCAAGTCCAAACTTGAACACTCTTGATAGGTGAGATGAGCTGTTTGTGGGAAGAAGCATCTCCCCTCTCTCACCAGTAGAGCCAGCAGCAGGGAAGACAAGCTCAGTAGTTAGTACATTGTTTACTGGCCATGGCTTTGAACCTAAACAGCTGACCCTGAAAATCCCACTGGAAGGTAATATTGTGGGAACAGTTTGAGGATTACTGGGTGCTACAACTTTCAGGGTTACCTAAAAAAAAAAAAAACCTGCATTGAGCAAAGGCATTCTGTAAAATGTATTCTCTCAGCATTTGCCAGGATATGACTTCTTCCTAATTCCAGCACCATCCACCCCAGTAAATGATGGTCCATAGCTGATTTTTCTGCCCTGCAAGGACTCAAGTTGCCAGGAGGGCATGCCAGTGACTTCATTTAAACTTTTGTTTAGTATTTTGGGAATTGTCAATGAGTGTGACTCAAAGTAAAAGCTGTCTCTTACAGTATGACTCAATGGTATTTAAAGGTATTCTAAATGCTAAATGGGAAAAATTGCTGGCAAGATTATGCCTTCTTTGAAGTGTCTTTAGGGTATTACCCTGCAGCAGTGCTGGCTGTGACCCATTCTAGCTTCAGTGTTGATGCTGTTGGTGATTCAAGTGGCACTGGCTAAGGCATACTGGCTTATTAGGTCAGGCCTTGAATAGTCATGATTTAGAACAATCTCCAAAATAAACTGATTGAACTTTATGATTCTCAGTCAAGCAGATTCCTGTAAAATAAGCAGTAGCAGGACTTTCTCAGTGACTTCATTTGATACAGAACAGTTACTTAGACTTTTTTTTAGACTGAAATCTCTTATCAGATTGAGTGTTCCTTTTCTGTTATTGGCTGTATAGTGTTGATATCCTTGCTTGCAAATCACCAATAATACTCATCTCTGAATCACTGTATTTTGCCCCTTTCTTCAATTAAGTGGCAAATCTGATGAGATCTCTAACTTAAAATTAATGTGCATGATGTGAGTTAATAAACATAGAAGGTTTGGTACCTGGATAGTCAATTAGTCTAAAATCTCCGTTAGTTAAAATGTGTTATCATCAGTGTGACCTTTATTCATTATAAGTAAAACAAAATATTTGGAACCTTGTTTAACCATCAAGAAAAAGTTTAGTCTAAAACTCCATTTTTTTCTCATTTGGACTACTTCTTACTTGTGGCAATGAAATAATTGTTCTAAGGTGGACATTTCACTAGTGCACATTATTCTGGATTAAACAACTCCCCCAACACACACACACACACACACACACACACACACACACACACACACACACACACACACACACACACACACTGTTCTAGTTTGGATGGCAATATAAAATGGATGTACATATATTCGATGTTATTGCACATTGTGATACTAAATGTTAGCTGCAAGGAAGGGTAATTCTACTTCATTTTTTCCGAAATACTTTCTGTGGAAGTTATAAATTTAATCCCTACCTTCTTCTGGCCTATCTAACACAACTTCTCGCTCCTTCTAGTATCAGTTCTTTGTTTTATGCTTTTCTGCCCAACATTTTCATCATGACATGGGTTTTTTTGTTTGTTTGTTTGCTTGATTTGTATATTTTTTATATCACCTTTCAAAAGCCTGACCAATTTAGTTTAATCATTGTTGGGGATATCTTTCATTGGGTGTAGATACTCCACAAAGTGATGGAATTTTTTTCAGCATGGGTAACTAGAGGGAAGCCATGATAAAATCTAAATTATCTTTTGTAGACAGTTGGCTGGAACTACTGAGGCTTCCTTCTTTATTCCTACCAGATAGGTTATATTTTACTAATAATATATTTTAACAAATGCTTTTTAGTTTAGTCAAAATCGGTTTTTATTGTTCATTCTGTTAATGGGAACAGTGCCTAAAGGCAGATAGCAACTTTGTACAATAGCTGTGTTTGCAGGATTCTGTTGAATTAAGCCGTACAAAGGACCAGCTGCTCAACCCGAAGTTCAATGGAAAATGGAAGCCATTGGGTTCTTGGTTTTGGATTTTCATTTTATCTATAAGACTACAGAAAAAAATACTTCTGGGATAAAATAGAATATTAAAATATGAAAGCCTCTGAGCAAGCTCAAAGTATTTACATACATGAGACACCCCACAAAGTCCATATAAATGATTAAAGTATTTTCTTGTGCTATCTTGTTAGAGCAATGTAGCCTGGAAGGGCATGTGTTTGAGGAAATTGCTTGAAACGTAGTGAGAGTGGTTGCATCAGATTAAATGAACAAGACAGCTGGCTTTCCCCTTTCAGGAGGAAAGGCTTCACCAGGAAACATTATTGACAGGAGCAAATAAAACTGCTCTGCTTCTGAGAATTTGTCTTCCCTTTTCTAGTCTCTTTTTTGAGACAGAAAGAATAGTGGAGGCAACTGCTTGTGAGATGTCAATTGAGAAAGTGTAAAAGGGAAGAGGAGCCATTTCCAGCTGCCCACCATGTTGGTCCTGAGCCCCAGATCCCCCAAACAGCTTATTAATAACAATGCAGTGAATTGTTCACATTCGTTTGGAATTTGTTGATATCTGGGATGATAGAACCCATTGTTTCTTTTAGAAAATTGTTTTTAAATATCATTTTCAAGTGAGACATTTAATTTATAGGTTCCCTATTCTAATATTTGGTTCCATAGTTTGACAAATAAATTGAAACGAGAAAGCACTGCTAATGCATACAGACTTATTTTAGGATTTACTTGTAGTGCATTTAAAATATCTTTAATAATTTTTATTTTTGAAGTTATTATTGCCTCACATTCTCCTTAGGTTTTCTCCCTAGACCCCTCCCATGCACTGCCTGTTCTCTCTCAAATTCATAACTTCCTTTTAAAATTGTGTATTTGTGTATTTTGTTACAGAAGTTACAGAGAGACCATATTTATAGTTCAACCTCATTTAATGTGTAACCCCAAACTAAACCATAGATGGAGAAACTTGAATGCAATGATATTTTCAAATTTGTTTATTTATGCTCTTTTAAAATACCATTTGTTGATTAAAATTTTGAATCTTAACATCTTTTAATTTGGTAAACTAGATTTTAGAATAATTCTTTATGAGTTATTTCATTCTTTTCACTTTGCCCTATTATATTCTAATGCCTGTAAGCAGAGTCTACCCAACCTTGAGATGAATTTTGGAATGATAATTAACTTTGAAACTGCAGCTCTGGAAGCTGCTGACCCCAATGCTTTCATAACTGGATAAGTAATATCCACAGGAAGTTTTGGTGCTTGCGCATAAGAATAGTTCCTCCATTTTTAGAAGGATGCCCTGGCTGGCTAAATTTGAGGCAAGAGAACTAACACACCATTGGTGTTCTTACTGTGACACTCCCAACATTCTCTACTGACACAGGCCTTCCACCCACAGATTATAAAATTGGAAGGAATCAACTAAATCTTCATATCTTACTGATGTTATTTTCCATGATTAATTTTATTTTTATCAGTTTGTATCTCTCTGTGTGTAGTAAGTGTATGCCACATGTGTGCAAGGACCTGCAGAGGTCAGAAGCCTGCATTGGATCCCCAGAACTTGAGTTCCAGGCAGTTGGGAGACACTTGATGTGAGTACTGGCAACCAAACTTTTGTCTTCTGCAAGAACAGCAATTGCTTTTAATTTCTGAATCATTTCTCCAACTCCTCATTACAATTTCTTATAAACCAACTATTTCTCATAAACAGCAGGATGTAATTAAAGCTTTGAAAAGGCCAAAATAAATGTAGACTAGAATTCCTGATTAGAATATTTTTCTCTTTGGATGTCCCTTATTGATAATAGAAATCAATGTCTGGGAAAAAAGGCTAATGCCTCACTTTTAGAATATAATAACCTAATAGTATGAGACTATTCAAGCCAGCACAATCTAGAAGTAATCTAAGGCTAACATTTAAAAAATCTGGTCAAACTTTTAAGCTCAAATTTGTACTAAAATCATAAAAAGGGATGTTCATTGTGAAGGTGTAAGGTGTTTCTATGTCAGTAATACCTAAAAAGTGTTTGGAAATATTTTTTAATACTTTAAATATCATGTACGGTCCTAAAGAACATTTCTCAATAGAAAAAGATAATCTGATTAATTTGTGAATAACAGTTTCCTTAATTCACAGAGATCTTAAGCTATCTCTTGTAATTTCAGAGATTACGTTCTCTGGTGCAATAGGCACTATCAAGAACAAGTGCCCAGGGGTCAAACCACGGCACCAGCCTAGGTCAACACAGGCCGTAAACTTCGAACCCCTACCCAGATCTAGCCAATGGACAGGACATTCTCCACAGTTGAGTGTAGAGTGGAGTTTGACTTTCACACGTACTCTGGTGCCTCGCATTTGGCCATGTCTCCTGGAGGGGGAGACCTGGTGGCACTCAGAGGAAGGATAGCAGGCTACCAAGAAGAGACTTGATACCCTATGAGCATACACAGGGGGAGAAAGTCCCCCTCAGGCACAGTCATAGGGGAGGGGAGTGAGAGGAAAGTGGGAGGGAGGGAGGAATGGGAGGATACAAGAGAGGGAATAACCATTGAGATGATATATGAATAAATTAATAAAATAAAATTTTAAAAAATGCCAAAGAACCAAAACCAAACCAAACCAAACCAAACCAAAACAAACCAAACCAAAACAAACCAAACCAAAACAAACAAACAAACAAAAAAAACCCAAAAACAAATAAAAAAAGAATAAATGAAAAACATTAGAAATCTCAGGAGAGACTTACCTGACATTGTAGTTTCTCGTCATCCTTTCTGTATGTCCATCCTCCTGTTTTTGCACCGTGTGTTCACATCAGGAGCTATGTCCATGTTGTGAAAGTACTTAATTACCCAGAATGCTTCATGTCGTATTTTCTCTTATTACAAAGATACTCAGTCAACCATCTTTTCTGATATAAGAAGAGCTCTTTATACTTTTAGCAACTAGGACAACAATGCTTACAATTAAAAAATGTAAAAAGTAAGTTTTTTATTAGTTAAAAATAAGAATCTATAATTTTATTTTCCAGATTCAAATCCATTCTTATTTTATTTTCCTTTTGCCAACAGTGCAATATTTGCTAAGTAAAATGTCATTAAAATGATGAAAGTGTTTATGGTCCACGTAGACATCAAAATCAATCAGTTTTCTTCAACTCTCCTCCCTGAAAAAAGAAAACCCAAACTTTTAAAATTCAATCCATTGTCTGTGAATGCTATCAATTAAATCCTGAATAACATGGGCTTGGGTTTTTCCTCAGAGATTTCTCAGTGCTAGTCATACATGACAATATAAGAAACTGTCAAATTTATTAAACTTATATACAACTTAGTGTAGCACATTTACAAAAGCTAAGATTAAAAATAAGCTTGAGGAAGGAGCACTTCAAATGTGAAATCCATGATCATTGCAATGTGACTATTCTTACCCCCTACCCCCCCAAAGGAGGATGGCTACTGTTTTTCTCCACCTCTCTTCTCCCTGTTCTTTGTCAGAACTTGTCAGGCCAATGGGCAAACGCTGTGCTCTTTGGTCAATCAAATCTGAGGTTAATCAAATCAAATCTTTAAGGTCCTGAGTGTCTTTGTGAAGAAGTGAGTATCTCTTTATTGCAAGAGTGAAAAGAGATCAGAGAAGACAATGAAAAACATGTCCAAAGGAAGAGAGAGGAAGATGGCTTCCTTACAATGTATTAGGTTTATACCAAGTTTCTAAAATTGCTCAGTCATTTTGCAACATAAGTTGACAAAAATTAAGGACTTACATAGTGATCTACTGTGAGGTATAAAGTTAAGTCATCTGGGTTGTTATCAGGATGAGCCCTTTGGATTAGTATGGACAAACCATGTTGTCTGTTTCCATGGACACTTGTTGCTTATGTCTTCAGTTTATGATTCTTCTTCTGTCGACATGCTTACTTTTAACATCTTGTTTCCATTACAGATATGCTTCTAATGGTCCTGCCTCTACCTTTATAAAGCTGTCTGAAGGTAGGGTGACTGACTGAATTTTAATTCTAGGTTTTGATCTGTTGTAGCATAGCATGGTATTCTATCCACCTGAGTCCTCATGTGATTTGCCACTGAATACAAAATACAATAAAATAATCACCTAAGGTTCAATTATTGTGTTTGAAGTAATAGTGTTATTATCTTTAATATGCTACCACAGAAAAATGGAGGGATTAGCTGCATTTCTCTGGGGTGGATCCTTGCTGGTGATTTAAGTAGAGTGAGATTAATGGCCTGCTCCTGAGCACCTGCCATTAATTCACACTGTGTTGTCATGGGTGAGTCGTTATGAATTGCTACTTTCTCGTTGCACTATGTTGCCCTTGTTTTGCTGGTTTTGTTTGTCATCATAGGAGTCATTTGTTCAGTTACTTTTGCTACTCTCAGTGTTTCTAGCAACCTCTAATAGAATTTAGTCAACAAAGTTATTTTGTTAGATAATACATGCATGAATGCATCTAAAAGTAGAAAGGAAGGATCTTTACTCTTGGTAATTAGTCGGTAAAAATCCTGCACTTTCTCTCAGATTGACTAATGTTTATTTTACTACATGCTTTCCATAGAGTCTACAAATCTTCAATTTTATGTTATCTAATAAAATAGTAAATTATTCTATGGTTTTTCGCAGGTGTTTCATTCATTCCTCAGTCAGAATTTTATTTTGAGCACCTAATTTGTGTTGCTCATGATGTTCAATGCCAGGATATACAATAGGCAAACTGAATGAATTTCTTGTCCTTATGGGTCTCGTACTGCGGTATTACATGTTTATATCTAGATTTCAACATAGCTTTGCATGAGTCCCTACTGATAAAGGTATGTGTTCGTTCCTTTAAAAAGCAGGTATTTACTATTTAGAGCTCAAATCTCTTCTTATAAATTGACCATGGAGTAGACATCATACAAAAAAATCTGACTTCCAATTGGTTTGAAATAATGGGAATATAGAGGAAGCAAATGCAAATGTCTTACTTAAAACTTCATTGAAATTAGCATAAATAATTCTAGTTCTGACGGGAAAAGGCCCAGTGGCATATTTTAAGGCATCAGAGAATTCTGTGCTAGCCAGAGGGGCTGGCTCAGGCTCCTGATTTAAACTTTCGGCAATCCATTAGCACAGTAGAGCAGTCCATTTTTCTTCCTTCGTTTTTGCCTATGCCACATCTTTCCTTTCTGCATGGTCGTCCAACTTAGGTAACTCATTATAAAGATCCTCTCCTAGTTTACGCGTCTTTATTTTACTGCTTATACATCTGAACTGAAAATACCGTCCGTTCACACTACAGTTATTCTCCCAGGGGTTAATGTTCCTCTAACTATGCCTGCAGTTTGTTCTGTATACTGATCTTTAGACTCAGCCGATAACTCATGGTTATTATTTGTTTCACTGGACACTAAACAGTAAACACACCCAAGATATTTTATGTAACCTCTTCTTTATTTTATATTTCTTTCTAAAACCAGCATGCCACACACACTCTCTTTCTCATTTCCACAATGTTTCATACAGCGTCTGTGTTTGTCCTCAACACTTCTCTGTTTCACCCACCTCTCTCCACATGACTCTTCTTTAATATCAGGGCCCTTGAGTAGAGATTCTCCTTGGAAGACCGAATTACTGTGCTAAACATCAAATTTCATTTTCTCTCTTCAAGGTGTGAAATTTTTTCCTTTAAAATGTAAATTTACCATCAGCGCAAGTTAGGTCTTTCAGTTTGCATTTCTTTCAACATGAACAGTGTACTTTGTTCTGAACTCTTAGTAGTTACTTAAATATCTAATACCACCACCTAGTCTTCAATATATTTCTTGTGGTTTTTCAGGAATACCTGTTGTTTCCTTTTCTGCAGGATAGCTCCTTCAACTCTCCTTTTAGATGTCAAAATCTTAGAAGTAATCTTTAAACTTTTTTTTATTTTTAATTTCTTCACTTTACATCCCGATTGTAGTCCATTGCCTCTTCTCCTCCTGGTGTCACCCTCTCTCCCTCATACCCCCTCCTCCCTTCATCTAGACCTCAGAAAGGGGAGCCCTCCATCTCTATCATATGACCCAACCTATCAAGTCTCCTCTGGACTGCTTACATCCTCTTCCTCTGTGGCCTGACAAGTCCACCCTGCCAGGGAGAAGTGTTCAATGAGTGCGCACCAGAGTCCCTGTAGGAGGTAGCCCCTACTCCTCATATTATGGGACCCATAAGGAGACTGTGCTGCCTATGGACTACATCTGAGCACAGGGTTTATGTTCTTATCACGCATAGTTTTTGGTTGATGTGTCAGTCTTTGTAGCTCCCCCACCCCAGACCCCAATTTCTTGGCTCTGTTGGTTTCCTTGTGGAACCTCTGTCCCCTGCAGGTCTATCTATCCCCCAATTCTTCCATAAAACTACCTGTGTTCCAGCCCAAAGTTTAGCTGTGAGTCTCAGCATCTACTTTGATCCTCTGTAGGGTGGAGTCTTTCAGAAGACCTCTATGGTAGGCTCCTGTCTTGTTCCTTCTCTTCAGAAGATGGAAATATCTCCTATGCTCATGGATCTGTAGGATTGATATAATAAAAATGGCCATTTTACTGATAGCAACCTACAGATTCAATACAATTCCAATTAAAATGCCAAAACAATTCTTTACAGACCTTGAAAGAACAATTTTCAACTTCATGTAGAAAAACATAACAAAAAAACCCAACCCTGAATAGCTAAGACTGTCCTGTACAATAAAAGATCTTCAAGAGATATTTCTGTCCCTGATCTCAAGCTGTAATATAGAGCAACAGTAATAAGAACAGCATGGTACTGTCATAGGAACAGACAGGTGGATCAATGAAATCAAATTGAAGACCTAGAAATAAATAAACCCACACACCTATGGACATTTGATATTTGACAAATAAGCCAAAACCATACAACGGAAAATAGATAGCATCTTCAAAAAAATGGTGCTGATCTAACTGGATATCTATGTTTAGAAAAATGTAAACTGACTCAAGTACTTATCATTCTGAACAAAATTCATGTCCAAGTGGATTAAAGACCTCAACATAAAACCAGACACCATAAATCTGTTAGAAGAAAAAGTGGGGAAGAGGCTTGAACTCATTGTCACAGGAGATAACGTCCTGAACAGAACACAAATAGCTCAGGCTCTAAGGTCAATAAATAAATGGAACCTCATGAAACTGAAAAAGATTCTGTAAGACAATGAACACTGTCAACAGAACAAAACGACAGACTAGAGATTGTGAAAAGATTTTCATCAACCCCTCTACATTTGACAAAGAGCTAATATCCAAAATATATAAAGAACTCAAGAAATTAAACACCAACAAGCCAAATAATCCAATTAAAATATGGGGTTTAGAACTAAACAGAGAATTCTCAACAAACATCGAATGGCTGGGGAACACTTAAAGAGACCTGATACTCTGTTATCAGATGGTGGGAAAGGATAGCTACCCACCCCCAGAAGAGGTCTGGAGGAGGGGAATAGGGTGGAAGAGGGAGGAAGAGTGGGATCAGGAAGATAAAAGCAAGGGGAAAACAATTGAGATGTAAGATGAATAAATTATAATAAATGAATAAAGAAAAGAAAAAAAAAGGAAAGGAAAAATGTCCTTAGAAATAATCTTGCCACCATTACTCTTATGGTGTTGGCTTTTCAAATCTTTATAATTGTCCTCTGTAAGATTTTCTTTAAAAATTTTTTTTTCTTACTTCTCCTATTTTGTGCTTTAATTTCCAAATAAGGCTTGATGTCCTCGGATCAATATTAGCCAAAAAAGCAAAGACTAAATCTGAGATGCTGGAAATCTTATGCCCAGTAAAATATCTCTGACAAGCAAATAAAGACTTATACATTGGTTGTCTAATCAGATAATGAAAATATAAAAGTATTAACTCCAATATAGAATGCTTTAAATAATCATGCAAGCATTGTAGACTCTCTTTTAATTTTCTTATGTTCAATAATATTTTGTATAGCAAGATGTGCAAAATTCTTAGCTAAATTGAATTATTGAATTTGAGAATTCAAAACTCATCAATCATATTTGTTGATTTCTTTTTGTTTTCTAAGGCATTCTCCCCTATTTATGAGTCTGTGGTTGATTTTCTGAGTCAAGAGATAAGGAGTAATCTTTAATGTCTATTTTTACACAATAGATTTATATACTCAGTTCTCCCCGAGAGAGATTTCCTACAGTGCAGAAAAGTTACTGTGGACTGTCATCTTATTTCTTTAATTCCAGATAAATTGTGACTTTTAGGTTTTGAACAAGGAGGAGAAGAAGAAGAAGAAGAGGAAGAAGAAGAAGAAGAAGAAGAAGAAGAAGAAGAAGAAGAAGAAGAAGAAGAAGAAAAAGAAGAAGAAAAAGAAGAAGAAGAAGAGAAGGAGGAGGAGAAAGCTATATAGGGAATGATAATGCTGTGCAGAGTTGAGTGTGAGAATTTACTTTATGAAATACTATGGTAATTTTCTCTTTTAGATATTTTTGACAAATTCATAAATAAGTCCATATTTCAATAATGATTCTCTGATCTTGCTGAACTTCTCACTGGTCCAGGCCAATGGTTTGTGAAATAGGTTATATATTGCCTATGATAAGATGAATATAGATATTCTTATTGCTTCCTCAAGAATTGGAGATACATTGCTTTCCTACTGGCCATACAACTTCTTCTCTGCATATAACAAAATAAGTTATAGATAATAAAATAAAAGTTGAGGAGGACTTACAGCACAGGGCACCAATCCATCTCAATATGTGTTAGTGTAAGTTTTAATCTCCATACAACTACAGATAATAATAATATATCTCCAACAATCTATATAGACAATGCAAAGAAAGAAAATATTCTTAAGTTCTGAAATATTTGCAATTTTTGTGCAGCCATGTGTCTGTCAGTCTTTTTTCTATTACCTAGTAATTGCATTTGTTTGAGAGATTATTGCCTTTAGGCATCTGCATAGATTCTGAAATGAAAGGCCTATGATACATGAACATAAAAATATTTTAAAATGGATAGTGAAGAATTTTCTCCTTATGGTCTTATTTTGCTCTATACAGGACTTTAAGCTAATTTATGGCTTGGGCATATGCTGTCCTGACAACTATATTATAAGGTATCATTACTGCAAGTGGTTTTAAAATCATTTGCTTATTCCTATGACAATTTTAATGTTCTTTTTATTTTCCCACACTATATTTTAAAATACCAAAGGTAGAAATATACTTTTGTATTACCAAAAAAAAAAAAAAAAAAAAAAATGCACTAGGACATAGTCTACAGAAGTTATTTCCCTCCCCCCCCCTCTCTCTCTCACACACACAGACAGACAGACAGACAGGCACACACACACACACACACACACACACACACACACACACACACACGTGCTATTTAGAAATGGCTAGTGTTTTCATGTTTTTCCATGTTGATTAATAACATCTACTTGTACTTGCTCGTATGTGTGGATCTGCATTCAGGAGAGTTCTTTGTGCCCATTTATGTGCCCCTCTCTAATATTAGTGATTGGGCAGCATTAGCCCTTGGATGGATTACTGAATGCTATTTTCACTCAGTTTTTCATGGCTCTATGATATCAGAAGAAGACTTACTTTTAAGTTTGAATGAATCGTAGCCAGTGTTTCCCTTTGTGCCAAGTACCGCCAACACTCAATTACTCAGGACTTCGTTCTATATTTTCTGGTTATCCTCTCACTCTATGCTTCTTTCCCTCTGCTCATACCACTGTTCAGTGCTCATTAGAAGGGCAGTAAGGAGAAAAAAAAGCCTTATGAGAAGGCAATCAAGGTGAATGCAGATGGGCCATTTTGTAGCTGTTAAACTTTTCATAATAAACATCTATTATGATAAAACAGCATTGACCAAAATCAATTCAGGGAATAGAGAATTTATTTTAGCTTACATTTCAACAGCACACTCCATTACTGAGGGGAGTTACAGCAGGAATTTAGGGCACAAACCTGGAGCAAGAGCAGATGCAGACTCCGGAACATGGGGTGCTTACTAGCAGCTTACTGCCCAAGGCTTCTTAACCTGCTTTCTTACAGCACCCAGAACCACCAGCCTGTGAATTGACACCACCCATGATGGGGTGGACTCTCCCACATGCATCACTAGTTAAGAAAATATGCTATAGTCTTGCATACAGACCAATCTGGTGGGGACATTCTCTCAAAGTTTCATCTTCCTAAGTGACGGAAGTTGGTTTCAAGTTAAGATAAAACTCACCAACACAAAATCTGATTAGCAAAACCCAGGAGAGTGTCCTCCATACACTAAGCTTGCACATGTGGGTTACACTTACTGTTGTTTCTCATATCACCATTTAGCTCACTGTCCCAAGAATGTACTAACAAAAAAGAATTTCCCCAAACAAAGTGTTCTCCTTATAAAAATAATGCGAAAATATATTATAAAGATATACTCTCTTTAGTATCGGGCACAGCTGTCCATTATATGTAATAAATTAAATGTGCTGTTTGTGATAGAACTACCCTAGCATTCTTATGCATTTTGGAGGATTTGTTAGAGGATAATGACCTTAAATGAGCTTCCATTCTTAGAATTTTGTTAGATTTTGTGTCTGGTTATAGCTAGCACTAGTGGAGTATGTTGTAAACTATTCTTTTGTCCACACTTAACAATTTTTCTCAAATAATAGAAAAATGAAGAGTGTGCCATTGTAACCGTGGGAAGGGATATTTGTTGTACGTGTTTCCATATTCTGATTTAATTGGTTGGGAGTAGAACAATATGCAGCAAAAATTAGGGAATTACTGACTACTATTATACTGGCGAGTAGAGTTTATGATAGCTGTTAGAGGTAACTGTGAACGGATAATTTTAAAAGAGATAATAGAGAAGCACACCTATTTTTTCTGTGAACTATACAAGACAAATTTTCTGCATATTAGATTATATGTCACAAAGTTGGCATCTGCATTGAAATTTTGTTTGAAATTGAAATAATCAGAATAATATACTAAAAGACCATCAGCTCAATTCAGCTACTACCAAAAGAATTTTGCAATGTCTATATGTCTCTTTATCAAGCCTTAGAAATTTTCGTTGTCCTTGATCTGTGAAATTGAAAACCACAAGACCTCAAATTATTCTTTAACATTTTGGTAACACCTGACTTATATGAAAATTGTTTTCTCATTCTCATATTTTGTTTTCTATTATATCAAAATATGATCTTCAAAATTCAATTTTCTATATTCTTGTATATTACAAAACTGTGAGAGTATTCTATTTTCAGTGCTATCCTCTTTTGATATATATTTTCCAGTGTTATTTTGAAAATACGAGCATGTATATAGGTTGTTTAGTTATTTTGAATAATCTGGGCGTGTTTTTCTCATTTTTCTAAGGACTAAAACATGTAGATGGACAAGACTAAAATAGATTATCAAGCCATTCAGTGAACACAAGATATAAGGGCACGATTCAATTAAAGAACTAGAACACCAAGTAGAATGTATCAGAGACAATAAGAAAAATTCTCAAGGAAAAAGTTAAGGTGACTGTGATAAGAAAATGTAAACAATAAGTCTATTGTGTTGTCCCATGAGAAAGCTTAGGTGGTGTGGTATGGCATTCTGATAGACACTGAAACAGCTAAACAGAAATTAGAGCTATGTATAAGCAGCACAATTATATGAAGATGGAATGATACAGAGATGAAGATGAGAGTGCTACCACATTTATAATCAAAATGCATTATAATAAGAAAACACAGAGATGTGAGGGACTATCACATGACAAAACCATGTGTTAAACTTGTTCCTGGGTGAACCAAAGTTTGCCTTAGAGAATCTAAGGTTCAAATTATCAAATTGCAATCAGATATAGTGAACAGAAGAGCATTCAACAGAAAACAAAGGAGTTGGGGAGATGGAATAGCAGGTACAGTGCTTGCAGCACCAGCATGCGGACCTGAGTTTGGAACTCTGCACTCACATAAAAGGCAGAGTATTACAATGCACATCTGAAAGTGGGATCCAGTGGCTAACTGACAAGTGGCAAGTTGTAGTTTGAGACACACCTGTATCAAAAACTAAAGAAGAGAGATATTGATAAACAACAAAAAATACAACTTAGGGTGACTCATGACTTTCACATGTGCATACATGGGTAAACACACCATTACCATTACGCACAAGTGCATGCAGTACACACACACACACACACACACACACACACACACACACACACACACACACAGAGAGAGAGAGAGAGAGAGAGAGAGAGAGAGAGAGAGAGAGAGAGAGAGAGAGAGAGAGAATGAATTGAATTCTTTATAGATGTTAATTAAAGTTAGCCCTACAGAAGAAATTATTTCACCTTTATGATTAACTATATATGTGGTTTTATTAATTTTGTGCTTTCATTTAATGCTCCACATTACTGAGCTACACTAAAAAACAGCATTTCTTGCTATGAGAGACTAACCTGTTCCTATGAAGATTTATATTTAGCTAAATGGTAATTATCACCTAAATTGTGGCAATTTTTTCTACCCTGATGATTTCGATGCTTTATTTTAGTGCTTTATTATCAATGCATTCAGAGACATGATTGCCATATCTGGGAATTAAGTTTTCATAAACTCAAAACACCTTTGCTCTGTTCTAAATACATCTCTTCTGTTTGTTTATTATCTGTGCTGCCCTCTACTCTACCCAAGGACACCGCAACAGGCATATGTACTCTGCTCTTACTAAAATCACCATTCTTCTTCACTGAATCAGCATACATATGATTTTCCATTGGATTAGTTTGTGTAAGCATAACTAAGATTTTAATTTAAACAAACACAAACTCTTTAATCTGGCTCTAGGTTAAAATTGTCCAGAGCAAAAATTTACATAAGATTTGGAAGGTTAAAGTTCAGCACCAGTCATGTCTCTCTTAAGTTCATTGAGAATAAACGTGGTAGCACATGCATATCAGTAGGGCCGAGAGCTTCCTTGCTTCATCTTGTGGCATTAGATTTACATATATGCTATGATCTGGTCTAGCTTCCCTCTTCTTCCCTCTCTCTCTCTCTCTCTCCCTGTCCCTGTCCCTGTCCCTCTCCCTCTCCTTCTTTCTCTCCCTCTCCCCGTCCCTCTCCCTCTCCCCATCCTTCTCCCTCTCCCTCTCCCCATCCCTGTCCCTCTCCTCATCCCTCTCCCTGTCCCTGTCCCTCTCCCTCTCCCCGTCCCTCTCCCTCTCCCCATCCCTGTCCCTCTTCCTCTCCCTGCCCCTCTCCCTCTCCCTGTCCCTGTCCCTCTCCCTGTCCCTCTCCCTGTCCCTGTCCCTCTCCCTGTCCCTCTCCTTCTCCCTGTCCCTGTCCCACCCCCTGTCCTCTCCCCTGTCCCTCTCCCTGTCCCTGTCCCTCTCCCTGTCCCCGTCCCTCTCCCTGTCCCTGTCCCTTTCCCGGCCCGCTCCCCTCTCCCCGTCCCTCTCCCTCTCCCCATCCCTGTCCCTCTTCCTCTCCCTGCCCCTCTCCCTGTCCCTGTCCCTCTCCCTGTCCCTCTCCTTCTCCCTGTCCCTGTCCCACCCCCTGTCCTCTCCCTCTCCCTGTCCCTCTCCCTCTCCCTTTTCCTCTCCCCCCTCTCCCTTTCTCTCCCCTCTTGTTTTTCTGAGTAATATCTGTATCATAATCTTAACCTAAGACACAAAGGAGCCAAGGTTTTGTATGTAGTCTTCATACTTTCCTTATTACAGTTCCAGTTCAATGGACTGTTCCATGCTTCATCTTAAGCTTTGGTTTCACAGCACCCCCAGTGTTCCAGGAAGGTTGGTTAGTAATACCATTTTTCTTTTCATATCTCTCTCTCTCTCTCTCTCTCTCTCTCTCTCTCTCTCTCTCTCTCTCTCTCTCTCTCTCTCTCTCTCTCTCTCTCTCTCATAAGCTTATTGTCTTGACATTGTCCTTAAAGATGTGATCTCCTTTGGAAAGTTGCTTATCCTATGATTCTTTTAGTAGTTTTATTTTCTTGATTGAATCTTTGTTGATATAACAGAGTCATTTGGTTCTAATATTAATAGGGAATGATCTCAATTTTCTGACCATAACCCCATATAATTGTTTTCTTTGCGCTTTCAAGTCCATGGTACCGCTCTTAACACTTGTTATCACCAGCATATAATTTGTTCTTAACCTGCTCTGATGGGACCCTGACCTCCCAGTGGGGATCACCAGTACCTTCTCTGTAAAATGTGAAGGTAACTCTACCCTCTGTGTTATTCTGTTAAAGCATGCACAGGCAGCCCCCAAATCTTACCTTCATTTCAAATGATTAGCAAACTGTGTTGATCAAATTTGCAAAAATATGTCAAGAATCCAGCATGGATTCCAAAGCTTGTCTTGTTTCAACTAAATTTAATGCAGTTTCCTTCAGATATCTGACCCTTTAATGACATTAAGACTGGTCATTCCTATGCTCAAGTTATGATTCTATTTTCACTCAAATGAAGCTAAGTGCCTTCCATTGGCTCACAAGAAACTAAATATGTTGAGGCCTGTGTTTCCTTCCCTGTGTTCTCACTTCTATTCTATGTATCCCTGGAACATTTTCTTCCTGGTCAGCATCATTTGACCTTTGATTTTCCTGATGCCACCTTTTACTGAACTTGGCTAATTCCTTCACCCACTATCGAGTATTTACCCAAATTCATTGTTCTTAATAAAACTGAATTGAGGGAAACCTAATATTATAAAAAGCTATTGTGCCTTAGTTATGTGCTTATCCTCCCTCAAGTTTGTCTACAATTAAGAAATATTTATAAATTGCTAATAAAATATGATTTATTTATTCAGTACACCTCTTCATTTTCTGCCTATCTCATTTAAGAATTAAGTTCCAGTTGACTAGATTCTTCATGTGCTTTTTTCCTTGGATTTATTTAGTGTGTATGTATATGGGTGTCATATTGTAGTGGTGTGTGTATGTGTGTGTGTGTGTGTGTGTGTGTGTGTGTTTGTGTGCCTGTGTGTCACTGTGTGTATATGGAGCTAAGAGAAAAGTTGCTGAAAGTGTAGGTCCCAGGGAATAACCTCCGGTCATCATGGTTGGTTGTGAGAACTTGTACCTACTGAAGCATCTCAGCATCTACATTTTCTGCTTTGAGCATTGGAATATGCCAAGTGCATGTATGGTGCCTGACCATAGTAGGCACGTTATAAAGAGTGCCATGAGACCTTTAGTAAAGTCATTCTCAATCACAACAACCTATGGGTTCCCGCTTACTTTTCCTGATATATAAGGTCACTTTTTTTTAACCTGAGATCCCTTTTTAAAAGGTTTTATTATAATTTATACAGATTATATTCTGAATGTTTTCCCCTTACTTGTATCTTCCATTCCCACCCTCCCTCCCTCTTCCACCTTATCCCCCTCCCCTACACCTCTGACAAAGAGAGATCTCCTCCCCAACCATATGGCCACAGCATATCCTTTCATCTAGATAGCCTGCTTCCCCTTCCCCTGTGTGCTACTGGACCTCCCCACTAAGGGGAAGTGGAGATACTTTTCTTTAAAGAGTTGTCTTTGGAATAATTTAAAAATGTTTTGATATTATTTGTTTGTCATTATCTATTATTCATAGCTATCAAAAATATATGACTTGGAAATCCCCTTTGATGTGACAGAGCAATTTAGAATATACAATGTTTACATATAGCTCTTCAGTGTAACTCACCTCTTTTAATTATGGTCCCTGCAGTATGGCATCATTGTTTTCATCCATTTTAAAATTATTTCCTCTTCTGTATCTCTCTGGTGTTGAAATTACTATTGATGGTTAATTGTTTCCTGCTATTATCACCTTAATCCTATTCTTAGCCCCGCCCCCATTCACTCAGTACCACCTTCCCTCTGTCTTCCCACTAAACACCTTCCTTACTCTTCAGAAAAAGACATTCTACCATACACCAAGACACATTAAGTCAAATCAGGACTGAACACATCCTTTCCCACTGTGGCTTGGCAAGGCTGCTCTGACTGGGGAAGTGATCAAAAAGCAGGCAAGAGAGTTCATGACAGAGATAGCACCCCTCCCCTTACTAGGAGGTTCATATGAAACCTGAGATGCCCATTGATTACATTTATAGCGGAACCTAGATCCAGTCCATATGTGGTCCTTGGTTGGTGCTTCAGTCTTCGCAAGCCCCTTTAGGCCGTGGTTATTTGGCTCTATTGGTCTTCTTGTGGAGTTCTTGTCCCATCGAGAGCCTTCTACCCTTCCCACCATTTTTCACAAGACTTCCTATGCTTCATGCAAAGTTTGGCTATGAGTCTCACTTTCTGTTTCTATCTGCTATTGGCTTTAGCCTCTCAGAAGACAGCTATGATGGGCTCCTGTCCGCAAGCATAGCAGAATATCATTATTAGTGTCAAGGGTTGGCTCTCTACCATGGGGTAGACCTCAGATTGGGCTAGGCATTTGTTAGATATTTCCTCAATCTGTGCTTTATGTTTATCCCTGCACATCTTGTAGGTAGGGTAAATTTTGGGTCAAAGATTTTGTGGGTGGGTTGGTGTTCCCTTCCCTCTACTACCTGTCTGGTTAGAGGGTGTCCTATTCAGTCTCTATGATCTCTGCTACTAAGAGTCTCAGCTAGAGTCTCCCCCATATCCTCCCAGAAGCCTACCCGGTTGTAGATCTTCAGCTTGCCACAGATTTCCCTGCCCACAGTTACTCTTCCTCTGCAGGCCCTCTTGTCCTCCTGGCCCTGTTCTCCCTAGGTCTGATCAACACCCTCATTTGTTTCTGTGCTCTTCTCCTACCTTGTTCCCTGTTGTCAACTGCTTGAGCTGCCTATTTTATTTCCCCATCTGACTGATAAAGGCCTAATATTCAAACTGATGAGTATATTTTTACTCAAGTTAATTCCATTATGGGGCTTTTAGGACCTGGCTTTGTCCACTAGGTTATGAACTTCTCTCCCTGTATGCACTGTCATTTTTTTCAACTTCATGTCACATGTCATGTACTTGTACTTGTCCCTTCAGTCAGTGAATCACATTATCTCTCAATACTAGAAAGATATTTTTGGTTTTGTTTTCTCTTTACTCTCTTTGTTTGCAGTATGTCCATGTATGTTGTGTACACATGCATGTATGTTAGAGGTCAAAGTTTAACATTGGATGTCTTCCTTTTTAAATCATTGTCTAAGTTATGTTTTTTGGACACTATTTTATTTTGCTAAATCTGGAATTCACTGACTTAACTAGACTGGGTGGGTGGTCAGTAATCCCTGGGTATTCTTCTCTCTGGGTCTCAGCATTGGCCTAATTGACACTTGCCTGGCTTTTTACATGTTTCTGCTGATCTAACCATGAGGTCTCATGCTTGACCACAAGCATGTTATCTACTGAGCCGTCTTTCTATCGCTTTGGGGATAGACTATATATAGCTACTCCGTCAGCTCCAACGTCTGTGATCTATGTTATCTAAAGTAAAATCATCTAGGCTGTCTTAATGTTTATAGTATTTTAAAAAGGACAGCAAAAGATATTTTAATTATTCAGACAAAAAAAATGAATCTAAGAGTATTTCTCAAGGACGAATTATCTGTCAAATAGTTACTAAATGGTGATTATAAAAATGTGAGTAGAAATGAAAACTTTTGAATGGAAATGTAAAACAGTAAAGATAATTGGAAACAGAAATTGCATCTATTCCATGTTGGATAGTGAGCTAGCTTCATGCTTTTAGTGGACCATTCCTTTTCCAATCTTGCACTGGCTGGGAGTTTCTCAGATTCTTCTCAATTCTCCAATATACTCATTATTTTCATGCTACTTTTTCATTGCTACTTTCAACAATCTCCCTGACTTTAAACTTGTTGCATTCAGTGTCTATTTGTCAGCACTTACTTATCTCTTGGAGCTTATGTTTTACTTTTGTTTTCCTACCCTTACTTGGAGAGTGATCACACTTTTCTTTGAAAGCTTTACACAATGAACTAAATCCAGGCAGTGCACATGGCTTACATGTGTACGGATTCTTTCTTCTCACTATATAAAGTCTAAGAAAAGAAATTCGGGGAAATTAGTTGACATAGTGTGTTTAAAGCGTAGCACATGTATCTTAAGTACTTGCTATTCAGTTAAAATTTCAGGTAACTGAAATACTGACCATATAAGGGAACCTCTGAAAAACTAAAGAAATAGTAAGCTGTACAGTCCTGGGATGCAGAGATAATACTAGATGCAATTGGAAAAAAATTGATACTGGCATTCTATCAAATTTACAGTTGAGAACAAGAATAACAGCATACTGAAATAAATTGAAACACCCATTGAAAAAAATAGAAAACCATGCTTTTTCATTAGTATGACTGGAGTTCTGAAAAGAACACAAAGATTTAACCCGATAAGCTATGTGGATGTTTACTTTATAAGACAGTAACTTTGGTGAGGAGAAATATTTCTGGATTCTTATCATGATGAGTTCCTCTCGGAATGCATTCATTCAAAGACTATTTTCTCAGTACCAGAAAGATGAAGGGGTGATTTCATTTGTAAACCAGTGTGCTTAATCACATGTTTTAAGAAAGCTTTGGAAACAGTGATGGGCAGGTGAGTGGTTGGAGTTTTCTGTTCCTAGAGGCTCTTTCAGAGGCTAGTGACTGAGAGAAGGAGAAGCTCCATGTTCCCTTCTTACCTAAATCACTGGTGCTGCTCCAACTTCAGCCCTGCAGACCCAGGATTGATGGGTGTTGGTGACATCAATTATATTGGGTGGTACAGAGATCAAGCCAATGTTGAGCTGAGGGTGAAATCTAGACGGTCTCAGCATATTGTTTGTATGGGAGCAAGGGAGGCAAGAGCCATTTCACACATACTGTTCTTATCCCAGGACAAATACAGCTTTGGCTGGTTAAAAAGGATAATGATAGTCTTTTTAAAAAGAGTGGGAAATACATAAACAAAAGTGAAACAGAATATTTTCCTGAAGACTTAGAGGAAACAAAGCAAATATCTGAGAATGACTTTTATGAGAAGCAGATGGAGACTTACGGAGGCATCTGCGTGGTGACATCTAAAATATGGAGTAGACAGGACTCATGGATGAGAAGGAACTTGAGCATCAGCATGTAAATCTTCTTTCTCTTTTCCAAATACCATCCAATGTACAAAATAATACAAAAAATTACAAAAACAGATGGGAAATTCAGTAACTTTTTTTTATATAAAATATGGGAGAATGCCACCCATCTGCCAGGAATACCAAAGATGGAACAATATTTCATGAAGGCACTGGGGAAATACCTTACAATCTTTAAAAAAAAAAGGAAAGAGACTTCAAAAGCTTGAGTTAACTTTAGTGAGAGTGGCTCCTAAAGGCTTATATGTTTGCATATTTGAGGCTGAGTTAGTGGAATTGCTTGGGAAGGGTTGAGAGCTGGGGTCTGGGAGAGGGTATGACTTTGAGGCCACATGTTGACTTTGAGGCCATGCCTGGGCCAGTCTCATTCTCTCTGTCTGTAGATCAAAATGTAAACTCCTAACTACTGTCTCTTGTCATGTCTTCCTATCTGAACCTGTAACCAAGCCTGCAATTAAATAAATCCTGTTTTAAATTGCCTTCCTAATGGCGTTTCATCACCGTCATGGAAGAGTAACTAAGACAGAGCTAAACAAGATACTAAAAGAGAAACTAACTATTTCCTTGACAATGAAGACTAGCTGAACATGCATTGTGGAGCATTAGGAGGGAAATGTTTCAGAAATTCCTTCTTGTTCATCATCAGCGGAGGTCAGGTTGAGCTTCCTTGGGACAATTAAGGCAGTGTGTCAACTTCAGACAGAATTAATACCGGTTGTTTTCAGATAGAAGCAGTAGGCATGAGAGCCAGCACACCCAAGAAGGTTAATTGTTCCATGTGGAAAGTACACTGAAAAAAGAAAAGGAATTTCAGAATCTATGTTATACCACAGAAAATTCAAAAATCATGCAAAGATTTGTGACTATGTTGGCTCTGAATAAGCGAGGCAGGGAGACCATGAAAGACGTAGTACAGCTGTACCATCCGCCAGTTTTTAGGTGCAGGACATAGGTTTTGGAAAAATGTGTTACTGGACTGAAATATTTTAAAGGAAATTTTAGATTAGGCTCTAAATATAGTTCAAAATCATAACATCTCTATAACAAATAAGTCTCCACACCAAGCAAAGTAAGTAAATATTTTAACCTGTGTCAGATATATAAACAGCAATATTTGAGTGAAGCAGTAACAAACTTAAAGGATGAAATTGAAACAATAAGAAAAAAATAGTCATGTGTGAGAATGTTTAGTCTTTCATGGAATGTACAAGGCAGAATAAAATTAAACAGCAGGGAAGAGAATACAAAGAATATCTAATATTTAAGTAGTGAGTCTCATAAATATTAAAAAGGAATAGTGCATGATATAGAAAGAGATGCTAACAGAATATAAACACCCTAATTTTGAGTATCATCAACTCATTATATGTTAAGTAGTAACATGTAGAAAACAGATTTGCAAAAGTGCTCACACCTTGAATTATTTCATTTAACATTTTTGATTTCTGAGCTTCACAGTATCTATAATGTTCATCTGTACATGAAAGCATATCATCTATTCAAGAATACTCAGAGATACTGATTTGGTCTAACAACCATTTCAACACTTCTGGAAAGAAGCAATATGTAAAGGTGTAGATCTATGAACAAAATGAATACTTACATGTAATTTATATACTGAAACACAGGAGAACACTAACAGACCAGGTACAAGATACTCTTTAAATTAAGTCATTAATGGACTTTATTATCTCCTGAAAATCTAAGTCAATGATTTTTAACCTTCCTAATGCAGTGGCCATTTAATATAGTTTCTCATGTTGTGGTAAACACCCTCCAAACATAAAATTACATTTGTTGCTACTACCTAACTGTAATTTTGCTACTGCTATACATTTCAGTGTAAACATCTGTGTTTTCTAATGACCTTAACTGAGACCTGTAAAAGGATAGGTTGACTCCCCAAAAAGGCTCATGACTTCCAGGTGGAGAACTACTGATGTAAACTAAGGTATGAACTAATACATTATTTGAATTACTGAAATTATGGTTATTTATAGGAGAAAAATATATTATAAGTAATTATGGAAAATAATCTATATAATGTATAATAGTTGTTTGTTTTAGTGAATGGCTTAAAATTTTAGATTATATCCATCCCCATCTCCAACAAAGTGAGGTAGAAAGCCTGGTGGACAGAGTTCAGACATGAAACTTTTGCATTTCTCCTATTTTCTTTTGAATCTAAAGGTTTTTTATTGTGATGATAATTAGAAAATTCCTACTGCTAAGTATTTAAAACATTAAAAGTAAATTTGTTTTAAAATTAAAAATAGGATGTGCACATTTGCATTTTTGGGACTAGGAGGCGGTGCTCTATGATCTGGGTAAAACATTGCTCTTCTTCCCTTGAGCTACCTTTCAGGTTCCCATAGCTGCAGGACACAGCTATCATGCATTCTGAGTTTCATGCCACATGACCCTATTGGATTTTTTCTCTTTTGTCTATTTTTTCCTTGTAGTTTTCTTTACAACTATAGGAACTTTTTCGGCCTGTTCAAGGTAGTCCATGAGTTCTAACGGGTATAGTACTCCCAGTGATGGACCATCCTTATTCATTGAGGACTGAGGGCAGATGAGTCAGTTCCTAGCCTCTGTGTTTCCCCAACACCACACTGATCAGGCTTATTTGTCATGCTTCTTAGAGGATTTTCAGAAACTGAGCCTTAGTTGCCTATGAAGATATTTCCTGCATTTATGTAATTCTTTCCACTTAAAAAATTACACTTCAGGTTTCTCTCATGTTCTCTCTAAACTTCCTATAGTAGGCTACCAAAAAAACAACTCAAGGGTACTTGAGCTATCAACACAGAAAAATACCAAATAGTTAGCCAAAGCCAAAGGGCTTACCTTGGCTTACAGTTCAGAGGAATAAAGTCCATCACTGTAACCTTCACCAAGTCTATATCTACCAAAGGGCTAATATCCAAAATATATAAGAACTCAAGAAATTAAACACCATCAACCAAATAACCCAATTAAAAATGGGGTACAGAGCTAAACAGAGAATTCTCAAAAAAGGAATATCAAATGGGTGAGAAACACCGAAAGAAATGTTTAGTGTTCTTAGTTATCAGGGAAATGCAAATCAAAATGACTTGGAGATTCTGTCTTATACCTATCAGAATGGCTAAGATCCAAAACTCTAGTGACAGTACATGCAGGTGAGGTTGTGGAGAAAGGAGAATACTCCTACATTGCGGTGTGAGTAGAAACTTGCTCAACCACTTTGGAAATCAATCTGGCTCCTTGTCAGAAAATTGGGAATAGGACTACCTCAAGACCGAGGTACCAATCCTGGCCATGTACCCAAAAGATGTTCCACCATACAACAAGGATATTTGCTCAACTATGTTGATAGCAGCTTTACTCATAATAGACAGAATTTGGAAATAACCTTGTTGTCCCCCATCCAAAGAATGAATCATGAAACTAGTACATTTACACAATTCAGCTATCAAAAACAAAGAAAGCTTAAAAATTTCAGGCAAATGAATAGACATAGAAAAGGTCATTCTGAGTAAAGTAACCCAGAGCCAGAAAAACAAGCATGGTATATACTTACTTACAAGTGGACTCCACCCAACGGGGCATTGGGACGGATACTGGGACTTGCAGCAGGATGCTGGAGAAATTCTGTGAGTTGTATGAAAGTGTCAGTTGGCTGGTAGATCTGGACCTAAGGGAGCCTGCACAAACTGAAGCACCAACCAAGGACATTGCAGGCAGAGTACCTAGATCCCCTGTTCAGATGTAGCCAATGGGCAGCTCATTCTCAATGTGGTGACAGGGAAGGAGAAGAGGGATAGGGAGAACAGGGGACTGTCCCTTGGTAGAGAGGCCATGTGGGAACACAGAGGAAGGGCATGCAGGCTAGCCAAATGATACCTGATAGGCTGTTGTTAGATGGTGGGGGAGGAGTAACCCCTTGCAGCGGAAGAGAGTAGAGTGGAAGAGGAAGGGAGGGTGGAAACAAGAAGATGAGAGTGAAGGGATTACAATCTGGATGTAATGTGAATAAATTATAATAAAGATATCAATAATGGAAGAAAAAAAGAAAGAAGGAGATAGGAAGAATTAGGAAAGTCATGGGTCACAGGAGCAGGAAGCTGGCTGATGACACTCCATCTACACTCAGGAAAGAGAGTGCCAGAGATGGAGCCTGGCTAGAGATCCTAGTAGTCATTCTCAGGGATGAACTTCCTCCAGCAAATTTCACCTACTAAAGGCTTTATAACCTGAAACAGGCCACCAAAAGGGCACTAGCTGTTCAAATATATGACCCTCATGGGACACATTTCATAATCAAATTATAACACTCTGTGTGAAAACAAATCATAAACTATTAACGATGATGATGCCACAAAGTTTCTCAATGTCAATTATTGTTTACTGGAAAATAAATAAAAATAAACCAAGAAACTATTTGAATAGAAATAATCAAAGAAAACAACACTTAGAGCAATAACTATCAAAGTTAAAACTTATTGATAGTAGGATAAAGTTGTATTTTTATAAGTTTTCTTTTACTAATCTAAATTAAATTAACAGTGAGATACTTCAAATAAGCACTCAACAGAGCACACCTGATACTGTGCTTTGGGTTAAAAAGCTATTGGAAAAGTCTTTATATAGTATATATATTTTGAATATATTTAAATAAAAATATAATTTATTTTGGAGCTTGAAGAAAGATTATGTCTATACATTATTTCTAAAAGAATCACAGACTTTGTTGTCCATGTTTCTGTGAATTGCAACATAATAAAATCATGATAACATCATAAAACATGTTATATTGATTACAATCAACATGCTAAAATTCCAAAAGGGAAAATGATTAGAAGTGTGTAAATAGAATCAACAGTATAGCAGTATTTAAAAATATACAGATAAAGTAGAGCATTAGAATATAAAAAATAGCCATAATCCTTCATCACTTTTGGGAATATTCTAGATTTAGGTCCACACATGCTTACAAACACAGTGAAATAGGCAGAAGTCATCATTCCAAGGATCTCATATCACTTGGTTTATCAAACTGAGCCTCACAGACCCATAAGACTGAGGACTTGGCAGTTTTCATTCTACTATTTTTAAATTTTTATTTCATTAATTTATTCAAATTATATCTAAATTGTTATTCCATCACTTGTATCCTCCTGTTCCCCCCTCCCTCTGCTTTCACTCTATTCCCTTCCCCTACGTCTATGACTGAGGGGGACCTCCTCCCCCCACTATATAGTCATAGGCTATCAAGTCTCATCTTGGTACCCTGCTTATTATTTCTCTGAGTACTACCAGGACTTCCCACCAAGGGGAAGTGGTCATTCTAAGTCTTAACAGCATTGGCTTTGAAGAATATTTTCATATGCTTCTGTCACATCTCTGACTTAAAACATGTTAGTGAAACACTTTTAGTTATTTTTTTTAAAATGGTTTTGAAGATCACAATATAATTATAACATTTTACCCTTCAGTATTTCCCCTTCATATAACCTCCTTGCTCTCTTAAATTCACTCCCTCCTTGTCATTAATTGTTGCCATATACATCTATGTTTATAATATTTCTTAGTATAACCCTTAAATATAACAATGTCACTTGTATGAATATTTTCATGGCTGACTATTTGTTATTAGATAACCAATCCATGTGGTCTTCCCTGGGTAAGACTGCTTCTCCCTGCTCAGTATTCCTTACTGGCCTGAACTTCCTATGTGGGGTTGTGTCCGATAGGCTTCTTCCTGTCCATTTTTGCACATTTATTCTTGTTGTCCTCCTTCAGATTCTGCTTAGGAAGTCAGGTTGGTGAAACTTTAAAATTGTAGCTTTGGAGATTACCAGGAGACACAATCTAATGGGCAATTCCCCAGTCCCAGTGGATACATACACAGAACAACACTTGCATGCAAGGCTAGGGGAACTTTGCAGAAGAGAGGGAGGAAAGAATGTTGCAGGCTTTAGTGCTCCTTTGTTTAGAGACAATGTCTCACTATGCTCCTTAAGAAGGTCTCACACCCTGAGCTCAAGTGCTTATCCTGACTCAACCTCCCAAGTAGCTGGACAAAACATCAGTAAAGCCAAGCTATCAGAGAATGGGGGAGGTAGTCCAAAAATGTCATCATTGTAGCATTTAAGCTGTGGAGGCTAAGTGTGTGGTACCATCTTAGTTAGACTCAATTTTCAGAGAGATGTGAGAAGAAAAGATTCTTTGAGAATCTAAGTCTGATTTCAATACTCAGGCATCTCAGAAAATTTAATAAAAAAAAAAAACAGTAGAAAAAAGTTATTTGGCCATTCTCTTTTTTTAAAAAAAAATTTTAAAAACACATTTTTATTGAAAAATAAAATAATTCATATTACGTCTCATTTTCTATCCCATCCCATGCATCCTCCAATTCCTCCCTCCCTCCCACTTTCACCCAAATCCCCCTTCCCTATGACTGTGGCTGAGGGGGACCTCCTCCTCCCCCTGAATTCTAAGATGTCCCAAAACTTTCCATATACAATATTAATATTTTAGCTATGAGCACTTTTACCCTTCTAGTTAAATTTTTATGTGGATTAGTTTCAATAAGATACAGAGTCTATCCTGGAAAAGCTGAGCTAATAACACAAGCCCTTGAAGGTAAATCATTTTCTTAAAGCTCTCACACTGGGCAGAGGGCTAAGGAGAGGCGCTGTGCTGCGGAAGTAGAATTGGCACAAGAATCTATGAAATCCGAGAATGCCGGTACCTGATTGATAGTTAGTATGACAATAAGGAGCTTCTGGCTTACTGTTATAAGCAAAATAATTCATCCAACATCTAATGATTTTTGGAAGGTAAAATTAACTCCCAGATAAAATGCCAACCCCGGGTAACATGAAGAACATGAAGATTTTACCCCAGTACAACCATGAGCAGAGAATCCAGCCTGGACTTTTTAATAGAAAAGCTATGATGCAATAAGTGACTATTGATTTGCATGCCTGTGAGTATACCATTATTTGTAAAAACTGCATAAAAATAATAAGAACAAAGAAGAGAAACAAAGAAATATCTGAGAGTTTTCTTGGTACCAGATGAGAAGATACTTTTCATTTTTAGAGCGAGTTGGAAGGACTCAAATGTCAGGGAGTCAGGGGTAAATCTAGTTGTAGACTCTAGAGAAACATTTCTGGGGGTGGTCTGTATGATGCTGTTACAATTTGAAGACAGGTTACGACTCACAAAACTATCTAAATTTAGAGTGGTTAGTCTTTGATGCCAAAGAAAATAATGATAGGATGAAGGGTGATGGATGAATGAGGCATCCACCCTGTCTTCTCTGTCCATGACTTCCCTATCTGCCAATGTCTTTCTCTGTGTTTCTGTCACTGCCTTCTTTTCTGGAGGTCCATAAATAAAATGTACCCTGTGACTGGATGATGGTAAGGTAGGGTTTAAAAGGGAAAACCCGTGCCAGTAACATTTCGAAGTGCTCTGTGAGATGATCAGTACTGAGAATCTTGTTTACTTAGGGATAGGGAAAATAAATGCAAAAGACTCTGAAGAAAGCATGAGCTCTAAATTCCCTGATGAACACGTGAGACAGAAGTCCTTTTTGCAAATTTGTAGGAGTTAATAGGAAGGATTATTTGATACTTTATCGTATGGTGGGTTTCTAAATCATGGTGACATGGTTTGATTCTTTATGGGCAGAAAAAAGAGAGGCTAGAAATAGTAGCATGGAGAACACAGAAGCCCAAGGAAGAGGTGCTGAACACTTGACAGAGGTGGCTGTAACAACAGACGGAATGTAATGGAGGTGTGGCAGCAACAGAAGTAATGGAGGTGTGGAATTGCAGACCTCACGTCAGTGACTTCTCAGTCAGCTGAGAGGATGTTCTGTTTGCAACTCTTTGCGATTATTAATGTCATTTATCTGGAAATGTCATTCACCATGTTGCTAAAACTTCTGCAAAAAAAATGATCCCAAGGCTGTGAAGTAGGAAATAAAATTAGAGACTGAAGTCTGGCTAATGATGAGATGTCCAAGAACACTGACGGATCATCCTCATATCCAGTCTCATTCTAAGCAAAGCATATTGAACGAAAAGACAGCATCAGCAAATCAGTATATTAGAATTACCTGGAACAGTTTCTAATCATTTCAGTACATGGGTCAATATCATGGATAATCACCAATTAGTTACATTGCTTCACGAATGCCAATTCCTTCCAGGGATGTCTCCCTTCCGTGCTGTGCATTGTGATAGAGTATTTTGTAGAACTACTTTGTAAACAGCTTGTATCACTACTGAACAGGGAAATTCTTCGCAAACATGTGCTGCTTAAGTGCATGCTAATGCCACTTCTCTTTTCGTTTTGTCAAGGTAATACAGTATATTTAATGCATTCAGGGTAGGCTGTAGAAACTGAAACAGTTATCCTTTAGTGTCCCAGAAGTCTAATTACAAGCCAGCTAATTCTCTTTCTCTATGTTCTGATAGCTCCTCTATTTGAATAAAGAAACTGTGTAATAGAATGACTTTTGGCTGTATGTTTCAATGTTAATAAGAAGCTGTTTAACTGCTTCTAAAAGTTTTTCTCTTTCTCCTAATACTCTAGTTGAAATGAGTCAGAGAAAAAACAAAACAGAACAGTTTTTCTAAACTTAACATGGCATCTCAGTACTCCCTGGTACCAAGAGCTAGACTGGAAATTCATTCCCAATTTTCTCCCTTTGCCTCTTTTTCTAAAACAAATATTTAACGAATACCTATAATATTTCAAATGTTTTTCTAAACATTCAGCAATACATAAAATTTATCATTATAGTCTATCAATTGTAAAGACAAGTAAAATATACAATTGATCATATGATGAGAAATAGTATAGCACACAAAAAGAAGATAGTTAAATAGCTGGAATAGATTTAATAAGCTACATGGTAGATTGGCTATATTTTGAAGACTGACTAGCTGTTCACTAATATTCAAAATTTGATCATTAATAATTAATGCTTGCATATTCTTTTATCCCATTTGTGAAATGAAGTTATCTTTGAAGGTCTTACAGAAAATGTACTATAACAAGTGAAAAGATAATTAGATGTTTTTCATTTTATATTTTCTGTCCTTCACCTTTTTAATGTTCCTCTTTCTGAGATGTACTATCTATATTCTTACTTTCTAAGATAAAATGAATACTAATCTAATTTTCCTTGCATGAGAAATATTCTCCTACCATTTCTCCTACCCCCTGAAACCTCAAAAATGAGCATACCGCCATTGCTCACTATCCTACACTTTTTTATTAAACATACTATTTTACCAAATCCTGATGCACAGTTAAAGCTATGTAGATAGTAAATATTCAGCCATTCTTTGAGTGCCTTTCCTTCATCTTTCAAATCCATATACTTGTTAGGACTCTACTTTAGTCTGCCTGCTAGTGATGTCATTGCCTACCTGCCATAGGGGCATTGCCTTGCTCAGGGCAATGTAAAAGGACAGTCCTACCTCACCCCTCCTCTCTCTCTCTCTCTCTCTCTCTCTCTCTCTCTCTCTCTCTCTCTCTCTCTCTCTCTCTCTCTCTCTCTATTGTGTAGATATCCTGGTATCTGGTGATATGGACATCAGATAAAACCTACTTAGAAGACATACAGAGGGTTACTTCATATTCATTAAAGGAACAATTCATTAAGAGGACGTCACAATTCTAAATATATACACAAAGGTGCTCTCAAGTCCATGTAAAGATAGACTATTAGATTTAAAGATTAAACTTGATTCTACATAACTGATTATTTAAATAGTCCATTTTAACCAATACAGAGATCATCTGAAAACATCTAAACAAATATTTGAGTTAAACAATACTATAAATCAAATAGATCTAACACACATCTAGAGAAGAGTCCACTCAAATGCTAAAGAACAAATATTATCCTCAACAGCCTAGGATATTTTCTATAAATTTATGTAGATACGAGGATAGAAAGTAAGACTCAACAAATGTAGTAAACTTGAAAGAGCATCCTGATCCCATCTGGCTACAATGAAATAAAGTTAGTTATCAATGACATTAGAAACAACAGAAAGCACAGAAGCCCATAGAGAGTATACAACATTCTAGTGAATGCCAATTGTGCCAGGGAAGAAATCAAGATGGAAATTTTAAATTAATTTAATTTTATAATTAAAATTATGAAAACACAGCATATCAAAATCTATGTTACACACTGAACGCAGTACAAAGAGGAAAGTTTAGAATAAGGGCACATATTAAAACAAATAATATAGATCTCAAATTAATAACTTACTGCTGCACCTGAAAGCCTTGGGAAAACATTACTCTCCAAAGAGAAAGCCGCATGAGATATCAAAAATAATATATTACCATACTTCATACCTGAATCCCAGAAGCTCAACTAGAGAAGGGGACTCCTGTGTTCTAGGATTTATTTTAGACTCTTTGGAACACAGATTCCTTATCAACAAACCTAGAGCAGTTGCTACTTCTTGCTCCCCAAAAGGAAAGAGTATAATGAAACTAGTGTAATGAATCTGCATTGCATCTTGTGAGAGGGGAAGATTATTTACACTGTTAGTATATGAAAGGAGAGGAGATGAATACTTGGAGATAAAGTTTTGAGTGTGGATTTGTGGTGGGGGATAGGAAAAAGTATGTGTTTGGTTAGCTAAATTAGTGATACATGAAGGGTTGCATATTCAGAGACTCAGTGTGAGAGGGTTACCAGTTATTACCTCCTGACTGTTTGATTTCCCCAAGCCTTACTCAGATAAGTTGGTCACAGGATTATTATGATTTTTTCCTCCTAGATGCTTACAAATTCAGAGCTGGTTTCAGCAGTTTATGAATGGTATATGATTATTTCTGTTAAGTTATTACATAGGTATCCTGAAATAAAAATCCTTCTTAAAGACTCCTTTGAAGAGAAGAGGGAGAAAAATTTATTCTAACGTGGGCCTTCTTCAAACAGAATTAGATTCCTCTTCCTTTAAAAAAAATTCCACATCTATAAGCTGGCTTGAGCTGGGTATGACTGAGGTACTACAACTATTTTCATTACTCATGTTAATTTTTTTCACTTGATGTAGAACTTTTCTGTTTATTTTTATAGATCAAATAATGATATAATAGATATTTGTAATAATCAACTATCATTTTTATGACTAACCTAAAGTGCATTGTTGGTCTTCCTGATTTAATAGAAACTAGGAGGCATTAATTTATGCCGCAGGAATCCCTGTTCCCATTGCAATTCCTGATTTCACTCTTCTGTTCACAAAGTAGTATGCTTACTTTTTCTGTTGTAGCTGAGCTGAGACACTTGATCTCTGACACACTGAAATCTAATTACCCATTTAAAATACCCAAATATTGTAGTTACAGTTTTTCCTATGTACTCTGATCTCAGAGTAGAGGGATGAGAGAGCTCTTCCTGGAGCAGGCATGTTTTCTTCATCCTTTGAATAAAGATGAGGAGGAGATTTTAACTTTCCTACAATGTATTTTGATCATATTCTTTCTTCTCCTACAACTCCTTCCAGATACCCACCCACCCATACCCCATATTCATGTTCTCACTCTTTAAAAGGACAAATCTAAGACAAAACCAAATGTAAAATCCCCCCCCACACCCCCCCCCTCTCTCACACACATACCCCAAACAAAGCAAACAAAATACGGAATTGGTTTCATTGGGACAATTACTCCCAGGCATGGGGCCTATCACATACTCCAGTCGATTTGTCCCAGTACTATTCCACTGAATACAACTGTCACAGAAACATTGTCACTATCCCAACTAGAGCATCCAAGGTAGTTTGTTTGTTTCTATTTTAACAACAGAATTCTGTGATTCAGTGAGGGCAAATCATACTGTAATTCAGCCAGCCATAGTATGGATGCTGCATTCAATTCTTAGCAATTTCAGCCATAATATACAAGGAGAATAAAAGATCATAAGTAGTTGGAAGTATGACTGGAAAGATGAGTTTACGTCAAGAGCTATGTAAGTCATAACATATGGGATAAAGATGGGATATTAATACTTATTAATTCTATTAACACAAGGTCTAGAAGAGAATTCCAGACTTCATGGCTACTACAATGATACTTGTCGTACAGGCACGATAATCCTGTCTCGGGCCAAGTGTAGGACTAGGACTGCCTAATACAATAATGGCAGTGATCAGGACAGCGGGGGGAAAGTGAGCGTTTCTCATCATAGCAGTTTAAATTATGATCTCTTCATTCCAATGCAAAGCTACCAATACTGCTCGAAACTTTAGACATGAGAAGCCAGGCAAGGTTACCCGGGGACAAAAACATACATTCCCTTTGAAATCAGGGATATCTAGGTTCACTTCTCATCTTCATTTGCTACTGCTCAGTAATCTGAGGTTATTCATGTACCTTTAAAAATATTTGGTTCAATTTTTTCGATACACTTTCAGCCCATTCTTTTTGCTGATGTTGTTAAACACACAGTTTGAGAATCTTCAAGTCTCAAAACGGTTCCTTTATCAAGGAGTCGAATTTCATCAGAACTTCCGTGAATTTGCCCACTGTAGTGCTTTCCTACGTGCAGGGCCTTTAACATAACCTTATATGTGCATGATTAAACGGAAGAGGAAGCAAACAACACCACCTCTGCTTGAAGAACAGAAGATGGACTGTTCTCAGCAGACCACTTTATTGTAATGTTCGCAATCTTCTTAGAAAGAGGGAGGTTAAGGTTAGTGCTCAGCCTAGTGCTGTTGTGTAGTGATTGATAACAATCTGACAGAACACTTATATTCTGTAGCATTAGTAGCCTTTGATTTTCTGAGATTTCTTGATTTTGAAGTAACAGAATAACAAGTAGTTATAACAAATATTAGATAGAATTCATAATATATGAAAGACTCAAATAGAATTCAGATAAAACTGTGTTTCACTGGCTTTAATCCAATTTACATGATGGAAAGCAGTTTTCAAAATTCTTTTAAATTATATTTTTGCTATGGGACTTTGCTATGAGTGTCAAATTCAAATTTTTAATGTTGATTGCCTATTGTAATTGTAAAATCACATTAGAATATTATATGATGTTAACTTATAAAATATTTTCTGGAAATATCAGTATATCAATTGCTGATATTAATACATTTTTAACAAAAGCGTATTTTTTTATACCAGCGATGAAGGAGAAGAGAGAAATTTGGCATTCTTAAAACAATTTTAGGAAAACATTTCGATTTTCAGTGACACTTTAGTGGCAGGAAGTAAAAGACAGCAACAGAAAAATGTTCACTACCCACACCATTGTGTTTGCCTTCTGGGAGCCTGTTCATATAACTCAAGCCTAGGAGACTCTTGAGCAATATTATCAGCATTACTAATGGTCCCATTAGTATTATTTGTGATATTGGTTGGGAATTTTTTTCCAGAGCACATCATTTACAACTACTAAAGTAAGCACATGATATCATTTGATACTAAGAGAATATTATTTGTGTATATGTTTCAATGAAGGGTTAATTGAAAATAAGATTAAGAATTTCTTATTAACATGTAAGTGTGTATGCTGTGCTATATTTCTGTAGAAAGTAAAATTTAAGTTTTGGGTTAAAATGTTATTTGGTTTTCATTTCTGTTACTGTTAAAAATAATTCAAAGAACTAGAATAAAGTAAAAATGATAAGAATAAAAGCATAAACTCAGAAAAAAATCATGACCCCGAAACATTGCAATTTATTTGTTCATATATACCCAAAAATGGTGTCAGGTATTTGTACCTAGATGGACAATTTTTAGAAATAGAGTTTTCATAAGCCATTTTGGGAATGCTGGAGCTTGACCATAATGCTTATGATGTTTAACAGTGCAGGACATTTTATTTTTGCCAACATTCACATTTATTTCTAGTTCTTGCCTAAAAAATTAGTATTGTGAAACTTTTAGTATAACATAGTACAATAATTTGGTACTGAAAGTGTTTAATAACTAATTTAAATATTACAAGTTGTCTTTATGGTCTTGTGTATACCAACTAAGAAATGTACCACTCTGTTTTATCTCCTGGCTATGCTTTAATTATCTTTTTTGTGCTCTTGATTTTGCTTGCTGAAATGTTCCTACTAATTTTCCTAGGCTCTCCTTCTATCCACGGTGTTGCCTTAGAAGGCTATGAGTTGTGATGCTCTTGCCTCAGCCTCACAGATATCTTGGATTGCCGCCATGCACTGTTCGGCCCCCCTTATTAGTTTCCTAATATGTGCCCAGTCCATGTGAACTCACTGCATGTATATTTTCTCTTATTCCAGGACTGATGATATCATTCAGACATTCAATCTACACAAACTTTGAAAGTATAAAATTTACAGATAATAGATTGTACAAAATAAGACAAAGAAGGTTTATAGGTGACGATACTGTCTACATATTAGCAGTCTTACTTCTTTCTGTGAGACCCATCTATGATAAAGTGGTACCCACGGAGTGGAAGACCTGGAGTCTCACTGTTGGTCTTCTGTAGAACCATGGTGAAGGATTTTATTTCATTTTCCTTATTACAAGTGTTAGCAACTTTAACGGACATGTATTATTACATAGCTTAGTTGAGAGTTAATATAAATGTATGTAAATGATTTACAGCTTCATAAAAAGTAAAGGCCTTTGAATAAGGTAAGTCATATCAATGTTTTTATTGCACAATTAAAAATAATATTAAAAGAAGGTATTTAGAGAGGTAACCACTTGGTAGGTCAAATTCCATATTGAAAATGGAAGCCTCTTTACCAAAAACAAAAACAAAAAACAAAAACAAAGAAACAAAAAAGGCATATACACAAAGTTTAGAATGAGCTTGGCCTTAAGGGAACTTACCTCAACCATCTGGTTAAAACTCAGAGTCCATTGCTTCCAGGAAGATACATGCTGGTCCATCTGAATTGACATCTGTGTGCATGCTGAAGTCCCAGAGGATAATTAACAGAGAAATCTCCAACAGCATTACTGACACAAGCCTGGGGAACTAAGCCATAAAATTCTCTATATAAACAAGTGGCCTATATAACTACAGAACTATAAATTCTGGTCTTGCCCCAGGGGCACCTGAAATGGCCAGATGCTCAAATAAAAGTAAAGTTATTTCTGAAGTGCATGGCAAACAAGATTTTAAGCTCACACCTATTTTGTGAACCAGTATTTTCCAGGAGGCAGGTGAATTCTTGCCACCTTCTTCATGACAGCTGTGCATGATGTTACATGAACAAATTATGGAACACATTGCTCTTTTTTTTTTCAACCTCAGCTTCTGTTTTCAATTTGGATAAACATTTGATTGAAGAGTCACACATATAAAATGTATAAAGTAACTGTGTAAAATGTGAATTTTCACAAGTCCAAGGACCTTAATAAAAAGAACCCAAGTGAATAGCACAATACTAGTTAGAGGACTCCCTTGTGGTCACACATGATACTAGTTATCCGAAGCACAACTACATGAGAGCACCTGTAACATGATAACACAGCTGTATCTAGTATTACAAATATTAAAGCATGAGCATGTTATTGTAAACGTGGCTTCACATTATGTTTGTACAGAATAGATAAGTTCATTCCAATAAGTTCGAGTATTAATTTAAATGATCAAGAAAAGAGAGACCAACCCTATGGCTCTCATAGTCATTAATGTTCAATTATCACCATTATTTTGATTCTTAACATGGTATATTTTGTAATTAAATTTTTATTGGTGTAAATTAATTATACAAAGTAAGTTATGATACATGAGGTCAGCCTACTTTGACCATATGCACTTTTTTGGGCTATTTATTAATATTTTTCATGCCTCCCACTTTATCCCCTTCTGCATTTCTCATATTTCTGCTCTAAGTTTCATGTGCTTTTCTTCTCATTTCCCATATTACTAACACCTGAGAAATACATGTAATGTCTGTCTTTCTGAATCTAGCTTACTCCACTTAAAAAGATCTCCAGGTTCATCCAATTTCCTAAAAGTAACATTTAGTTTTTATTTATGACTGACTCCATTGGACATAGACACTACATTTTCTTATGCACTCCTCAGTTGATGGGCACCTATGTTGACATTGTAACTTAGCTTTTGTGATTGGTACTTTAAAAATGTGGCCATGCAGATATCTCTGTAATAAGCTCTATTTTATTCTTTTGGCCACGTACTCAGAAGTGAAAGTGTTGGCATCATATAAGTATTTTTCACATTGTATTGATTTCTTCAATTGAAATTTTCATTTTAATTTTCCATTTAATGACTACATTATTTTTTTTTTCATGTAGTAATTCTTGATGTAGTATGCACCTTCTATTGCTAGTTTCTTCATTGATTTTACAAGGAAGGATGTTAAATTTTGTTGGAAACTTTCATTTCCTATTTCTAGTAAGATGGTTATGTGGTCTTAAATTCTGTGTAATGATATGTTTATTGACTTGATATGTTGATCTATTCTTGTATTTATGGAATGATCATTATCTATGGTTTTTTTGAAGAACACTTATATCTTTAAAAGCTTACTAGAATATATCAGTGAACTCATCTTATCTTCACATTGTCTATTTTGGCACAACTATTATTAAAGTTTTTAATCTTGCTTCTCATTTTAAACCTGTTTGAATTCTTTTATTGTTGTTGCTGTTATTTGTTTCGCCTTGCTTTGTTTTGTTTTATATTCTGAAATTTCAACTGGGCTAAATGTTATATGTCTAGAAATTTTTCCATCAATGTGGGGAATTAAAATAAATGTGTGTGTTCATATTCATGCTGGCGTGAGGTGGGTTCACATGGGCATGAGGAGGTCAAAGGGCACCCTTAGCTGCCATATTCATCAAAACTTTCTGCCTATTTGAGTCAGGCTTTCTCATTGAACAGCCAGTGAAAAGGGGACTCTCTTATTTCTATCTTACCAGATTTGTGATTATAAGTGCTCATCAACATGCCTGGCTTTTTAATGTGGATACTAGGGATCGAACTCAGATACTCATGCTTGCAAGAATTGAGTCGTCTTCCATTCCCCGGTGTGTCTATTCTTAAATGAAATTCTACAACTTGTACTCGCATCTGTTTGACATTCAACTGTGAAACTCATTCATAGTATTTTACTTCATCTCAATTACGTCTAGAATATATATTAGTTTGCCCTTTCGATTAGATGGACCTAGGAAATGAATATTATGAATGATGTTAAAATATTTGTAGGTGTATTTGGGTAATTTTTCCTATAGTTCTACATTTGGTGCTTTTATTGATACATTTTATGTGTGTGCACATGACTTTAGCCAAGACTAGCAAATGATATTTTAGAAAATGTATTTTTATCATTAAAATAAATATAGTAATGGAATTCAAAGACGTTTAGTGAAAATGTATAGCATATAATTAATGAAAAGGATAAATATGCATATCTGCATACTCACAAATACCAATTAATATGCAGCATTTTCCTATGTATAAATGTTTTTTCATTCAGTTTACATTTCCTATGAACATAGCCAACTACTGTACTGATTTTAAATGATATAGGTTCATTTTTGTTGCTCTTAAATATTCATGTAAATGAAACGATAGATTTTGTGTCATCATTTTAGGTAGATGTTATAGAATCCTCTGTGGAGTGGCTGGATTGGCAGAACAGTTTTTTGTTTCCACCCCACGTGCCTCCACAAATACACTCTATTGTTGGATTACATAGGAATTTGATACTCAATTCAGTCTTGTCTGACTTATAATTTTTTTAAGAATTGTGGGCATAATATGAATAAGTTTTCTATGAAAAGCAAGTATGAAGTTGTATTGTTTTCATAATTATTAAAGGTAAACATTTAGGGAATAATTTACTTAGTTATGAGGCAGGTGAATAATAAGATGTGTGAGACAATTCCCATAATTCTGGAAGGCACGTGCGCCATTCTCCAACTTCTCAGGTTATCTTTGAAAACTTACTTGTGTTTGTATTCCTTGTGTATTATAACCGTTCTTGTGACAAAAATAGAGTTGGTTTATGTTTTAGTTCCTGTTTGTTCTAATGGAAGTATCTGGATCCTTTTTCATCAGAATTTGACAAAAATCCTGGTGAAATTTTGTGCATAAATTTTATTTAAATTGAATGTGCATTTTTGTATGTTGATTTGTAGAAAAAAGCTATGTCCTAGAAAAAAAATATGTATATATACATGATACCTTTATTTTTCACCTGTATATTCCTTTACATATCCCTAGCAGTGTATTTCAGTCTAAACATTTTGTTTTCCATTTCCCTGGCTTTGTGGTATTTTTCTATAAAATCTCCGCCTATCAAGTGGCTGTAAAAAAATTCACCTGTGCATTTTTTGTGTATGTTTGTGTATATGTGTAATCACATTTTCTCTATAAAGGTGTGTGTGCATGTGTCTCTCTGTATGTGTGAGGGGGGGATAGTGAGGCAGAGAAACAGAGAGACAGAGGCAGAGGGAGACAGAGACAGTAACAGACAGAGACAAAGAGAATGACTATACGTACATGGAAACCAAAGGAAAGCATCAAGTGTTGTTCTACAGGGACTATCTAATATTTTTGTTTGTTTCTTTGAAATGGAGCCTCTCTCTGTCCTGAAGCTCTCCAAGCAGGCTGTGCTGGCAGGGCAGTGAGCGCCTAAGACCTTTCTGCCTCTTAGTACTGGTAACAGCTGTACACACCCCTGCCATCCCTTTTAGCAGAGGTTCTATGAATGAAGCCAAGTCCTATGCTTGCAGAAAAGCTCTTTGCAGATGAGCTATTGCGCTGGCCTCACCTATGACCCTCACAGGTTTTATTTTTTTGGCCTCTCACATATTGCCACTATGATTCATCTTGGATTAATATTTGCATCTTCTCTCAGAAGGCTTATTTTTCTTTTGTGTATTTGTCACATTAGTACAGTATTATTTAAAAAAAAAAAAAAAAGAGTTACATTGTCTCTGAATAGCTCCAGAGAATTTGTTGACTATCAGTTGAATATTTTGTGAGTTTTCCTATAAACACTTTATCATTGACTCAGATTTTTATTTTTATGACAGAACATTGCCTCAATTTTGTATGGTTATAAGGAGATACCAGTAATGATAGGAAGTAAGTTTATTTGTGTTTACTGAGATTCTTGTTTTTATTTGTATAACTTAGAATCTATTTGCCTGTTTCTAAAAACCAAGCTGCTGTTTTTGACAATGCTGAGGGAGAACTGGCATCTCCATATTATGACTCTTATAACCCCTAAGAATGTGGAATCATTTAACTTAGTCAAAAATTCTTTAATTCTTTTTAGCTAATAGTTTTGTCGAGTTTTTCTTTTAGTCATTGGTCTGTATATTTATATTTACAAGAACCCATGACCAGAAAGATCACAGACCTTAGGCGAGAACTCACTACTATTATTTTGCTAAGTTGATATGATATCTAACTCTTGAAAATGATTATTTTTATACTCATAAACTAATATACCTCTCATTCCTCATGAGAGGAGCTTTGTGGACAGAGGCTGTAAACAACAAACAAGCAAACAAACAAACACCACTACGTACGTCATGGTGCAGAGACTTTAGTGCCTGCTGCCCATGTCTTCTAGTCATGACAGAGGTGTCACACTGATAGTCTCTGAACAGCTGTGGAAGACTACACAAGACCTGCAAAACATAAGTCAGCAATCCAGTATGGATAGGAGAAAGACTGATGTTGCCCCACTCCAGTTGAAGGGCACTGACAATCCATGGCTACAGGGTGGGAAGTGCACCAATTTTCTTAAGGTACGTGGCCACTTATAGGCTTCTTATGGCCAAGTACACAGCCCTATACCCATGCATGTATGGTCAACACTAATATCACTTGTTGAGAATTTTATATTAAGAAAGACAGCATGATTGTGGGAATGTATAGAGTGTGAAAAGTAGATATATCAAAATATATTGTATTCATCTGTGACATTCTCAGAGAATATACAAATAAATAGATAAATAGATAAGTAAATAAATATATAAATAATAATCTTATTTTCAATATTATGCCTTTGGTTAATTTTTCTTGTTTTCTTATTTTAATGCAGTCAACAGGAACAACAAAATTATACTAAAAAATAAAGAAATATGACTTATTGCATTGCTCTCAATCTCAGGTGGGAAACCTTCACTCTTTTAATATTTTTCATGACTAGCCTTTTTTAACTGTAATGATATACAGTTCCTGCTTTTTAGGAGAGGTTATGTTATGAATAAGGCCCGCAATTTGTCAAGTGCTTTTATTTATTGAAATGATTTCTAGGTTTTAGGGATGTTAAACTATGTTGCACCTTGATATAAATACCATTTGATGTTCTATATTTTTATATTTAAACTGTTATTTGAATATAATTGAGTAAAGGTTCAAAAAAATATTGACCAGCTATTTTCTTTTTCTACATTGTACTTTCAGGTTTTTGATAAATGTTTTCTAAAATTAGCTTAAAAATTCTTTCTTTCTATTTAATTTTCTAGATTTATGTATAGATTGTTGTCTTCTTTGTGTTCAGTTGATTATTTCAGTCAAATTATTTATGAGTCAAGTGCTGATTATAATTTAATTTTTTTCAATAAGTGTTTTCATATAATTTCCAGAAATCTGGGAATATAATCAAGATCCATCTACATAACTCTTGGATACATACCTGAAGAACTCTACATCTTACTACAGAGATACTTGCTCATTGATGTTTATTGCTGCCCTGATAAAAATAAAATCATGAACTTAGCAGGAAAATGGGTGGGGCTAAAAAAGATCCCTAGAATGATGATATAGACTCAAGAAGAAAATATTGTTTGTTTTTTCTTATATGTAAGCATTTAAGCCTTCATTATAGATGCTACAACCTATATAGCTATAGAGATTAGGTATGCAGTAAATAACTGGAGATGGGGGGAGGAGGGGAGAGAATCTCCGAAGGAAGGGGAATTAGAATACATTGTTATGTTGAAGGAGGATACTCCACTGGGAGGATTAATGAGCAGGAGAATGTAAGAGAAGAGTAATGGAACAATTATGAGGAGAAACAATTATCAGTAAGAACTTTTGATGGGTCATACTAAAGCCTGCTGTTGAATAAGCTTCTTAAAATACATAAACACATAAAAGGAATCTACATGGCATTATTAAGTAGTGGATACAACAACCCCCCAACTAGATATCATGAAGTGAAAGAACGAGTCCAGGAATATGTTACATCTTGTGGGGACCCCCAAGTATTAGATGTTGTTGCCAAAATGAATGATTGCTCTCCATATACTGATGGTGAGGTCCTCTTGTGGATGACACTATTTATATGTCTCATTGAACGTGGAGAAGTTGAGCTGTTACCTAACTAGAGACTTCACCCTACAGAATAACATTAAAGATACTGGGAGGTACCCTAAGCACTACAAGGAAAAAAAGATGATCACCAATGTGTCTACAAATATTATGTCTTCAGCAGTAGAGTGCCTGCTTGATATGCTTGTGTAATCATGTCACAGACACCGTGGGAGTAACCAACTACTCTCGGATTGGATAGAATTGAACCTATGCCTGAGTGTTCAGGTGTCCAAGAAACCAAGGCTGACTAGGCATGGACCTCGTGTGCCAAGTGCTTTGACCCAAGCTTATCTTATATTTTTACTTGAGATTGTTGTCCTATAACCATGTCATTTTCTATACCTTTACTCCCCCTAAACCCTTACATGTACCCCACTTCTCTCTTTCCAATTCATGAACATAATTTTCTTTGTCTTACACACACACACACACAAATACACACACACAGACACACACTCCTAAATACATAAATAAATCCAGCCTATTCTGTGTAATGTTACTAGCATGGATGTTTTCAGGACTGCCCATCTGTTAGCCAAAGTTTTAGTTTAAAACTTTGATTATATCACTTCTTTTTGCACTTCTGGAGTAATATGCTAAGTATTCTGCTATAGATGGTTTCTTGCTCTTAGTATTGATGAGACTTACGTACATGTTTTGTATAGTCATTTTTATTGCTTGCTTTTTATCCCATTGTATAAGATTATCAAGTTTTACATAACAGTTCATCTATTAACTATTTCATGTGGATATTAAACATAATATTGTTACAAATGTACTATAATATGTATATTTTTGTGTATTTGAAAATATGTATATATAGAATTTGGAGATCATAAGAGAGATTCCTGCATCATTTGAGGTATGTTTGGCACTGTTAGATAGTATTCCTACTAGGAAACATATACTATCATTGGAAGGAAAGCTAGTATCATTGACAATGGTTAGAAAATTAACTGTATACTTAACACACAATTCCTAAAAACCTTCATTTACTTTTATGTTACTGAGAGTAATTTTCTACTGCCACAACATGCATATTTACCATCATAAGGGAAATGCAGGTCTATGCTACATATTAATAATTAATCGGATCCTGTCAAGTCTTGTTACAGTGCTGTGGCAGGTAGTTACAATTTTGAAATGAGATGTAATTGTTATCTGTCTTATTTCTTTCCTATGAAATGACAGAGATGTTACATTATAGCTTTTTTTGTATCTCATTTGTATCATTAAATGTGTCACTCAGCAAAAAAAAAAAAATCTGATATTTCAGATATAGCAGACAATTTGTAAGCTGGCTGCTTGCCATGGGTGTCTTCCTCCCCAGTCCCTTGTCCTCTGTATTTCTGTAAGGGAGTGATGAGGCAGCAAGCACATTTATTCTAATGGCAGTTCATTTGGTGTTTACTAAGTGCTGGTGTGCTGGGATGAAGGGAGCTTAGTGGTAGAGTTAACAGCTGGATTTTTGAAATCATTCCATCACTCACTTTGTTGATTTAGTCAAGCCATTTAATAATTTAAGACCTCATTTCTCTGTTCTGTTTAATAAGAATTACAATGCTTTATGCAACCATAACGTTTCCGAGAATGAAATAACATAATGGTATTCAATAAAAGATAATTTCCATTTAAATGCATCTCTTCTTGATAGAAAGCAAGGTAATCTAACACACCTTTGGTAGAAAATAAAATTTCTTTCTTTTTTATATGTAATATTTTTATTGATTATTTGGAAAGTTCACATGATGAAACCTGATCACACTCACTTCCCAGTCATTTCAGCCTCCCCCTAACCATTGTGACTTTTGCACCAAGAAATAAGAAAAAAACAAAAAAACCAAGTCCAATGTGTGTTGTCCATAAACTCACTGAAGCATAGTCATGCTCTCACGGCATCCCCTTAAAGAGAACCAGTCCTTCCTGACCTGCACTCCGGCCAGAAGCCATCTACTTTAGAGAGCTATACTTCAGCACCTTTACACAACTGTTAAGAGTTCTTTTCAATAGCTTTCTGTGTAGACTATTAAATTTGGGGTGTCTGAAGTAGGGTAAAGGTATGAGTTGTCACAAAAGCCTTCTATGCCCCTCTTCTTCGATTGTGAGTGTGCAGTCATTGACACCACTGCAAAAGTAACTTCCTCGCCCTTAACAGTCAGAGGGGGCATGGATCTTTTTTTTTTATATATAAATTATTATTTTAAATGGACACAAAAATTTTCAACAAGTATAAACTGTTTGAGGCATGTTTTAAATGTCAAAATTCATAACAATTTTAAGAATATTAAGTATTTCTTAGGGGTACCCAAAACACAACTCAGACTTCTTGAGCCATTGAATAATCAGATAATATTCAATTTTCAATATTTATCAGTGTAGCATGGGCTTGGAAATCAAGGGATATTTTAAAAATCTTTACATTACTATTTACTTTCTATGACAGATATTTTATGTTCCTTTAGATTATTTTTTATCCTTCCAGACAAGAATTTTAGGCATGAGACTACTTATCGAATGAATAGCATACTCTACATAGCAATTTTATGTGTTTGAGTATTTTCACATATGTGCAGAGGTTGGAGACCAATGTAGGGGGTTATTTTATCTCTCTCCATCTAGTTTTATGAGCCAGGCCAAACATGGAGTTCAGTATTCAGTTAGATTAGCTGAATCTGTGATCCTCTTGTCAGCCTCTTCCAAACACTGAGGCATCTTACATGGGTACTGGAGACTTAGATTTAGAAGCACATACGTGTGTGGTAAGCATTGAATCAACAAAGCCATATTCTCATTCCCAATAATCATTTTTAATTAGAAGTTTCTTTCCAGTTTTACTTTTCAGAGCATTCTTTGTGTAAGTAAAGCTTTTCTTAGCTGTGGAGAAAATATTTTTGCCAAAGTTTAAAGGTAGTGGCCACATTAACAATTCCTGGCACCTCATCTTGCTATGTTGGAGTGGTCTGTATTCTCTTTCTGAAGTTCTTTTCATAGTCCTATTAAAAAATCTTTCTGAAACTTGCGGAGTTTTCTCTTTGAAAATTTACAGCCTCAGTTTTTAGAGTTGTGTTTATTCCTCTGTGCACAGAAGCATAAATACATAGCTCCAAGACCATTAGAACTTTCCCGTTGATTCTAGAGTCAAGAAAGAACAATAGGAGAAAAGCATCATATTATAGTATTAGGAAGTAAACCTGTTCTTCACTGTTTGACTAGAACATCATGTTTATCTATGTGTATTATGAAACAACAAAATGTTTCCAGTAGGTAAAGGCACTTGTGATCAAGCCTGATGATCTGAGTTTGAGCCCCAGGACCCAGTTTGATGTTTCAAATTTGATAAAACATTTTTATAAAACTCAAGATAAATGATAGTTTTCATTTGAGTTGCATATTTTGTTTTATTTTTTATTTTTCCGAGTTCTGTCATTTGAGAAAATTAGACACATGAACTTTACCAAGCTTAATGTCAGTTCAAATGAAATACACATTCTAGATAAATAGAAGCTGAAATGGAATTTGCTGATAACTAGAAGTTTATAGAAATCATCATTTCATTGCTTACATGGCATTCATATATGTGTGACCGAAGAAACAGTGAAAATTCTATGCACCTAGGAAGAAAAACAGGGCCGTTGTGTCTGGATACAGGAGCATCGTCTTAGTGCCTACTGCTTCCAGGGCCTTTCTCTGGGAGCTCAGTCAGTGCACAGCGTGGCAACAGTATAAGTCAAGGCTGCCACATTTTAGTTACAATCTTTAGACTGTTGTCTGATTTAATTTGAGTGACAAGTGTCCAAACTTCTTTCACATGCAAAAAGCACAGTCTCCCAAGTTTCTTATGATTTATGTGTTCCAAAACCAACCACCTCTGAATGCCTGCAGGCATGTGACTCTTATCTCCTGGGTGTGCATCAGAGAATTCTTGGTTGTGGGAGCCAATGGATTTAGTAACAATTGTGTACAATGCCAGCAGAATAATACCAGCAATGAAGGCACTGATTGGGAAGCAGCCTTGCTATTTTATCTAGCGCTTGTATTATATATTTTAAAAAGGGTAATTGATTAAAAATGCAAGTGTCTCTAAAAGAGCTTAACAAAACCAACCTCAGAGGTTTGAGTTCAGTAGCTAGAAAAGTAACCAAACCAACCTCCAAACCTGTGCTATGAGAAGTTTCCCTATTTGAAGAGGCAGTGATTGAAAAATACTTCTGGCTTTCTTCCTTCCCTGCCTTGCTCGGCTTCATAATTGTCATGACACTATGGTTCCACCCCTCTGAGGATGAGTAACTAGTAGGTAAGTGTGTTGGAAATACAATCTTACCATTACCTAACTAAAAGTGAAGGTTGAGGGATCAGTGGGAAAGGAGCCATCTGCCTGCCTTCATGAACACGCCTGTATCCTCTGCATTGAGGCTGAACTTCGAGGAAGAGCGCTAAGTGATTTATTGGTTTTACTTATCCCTCAGCTTCAATATCATAAATATGTTTTTCCAGTAGACATATTAAGAGATTACCAGGAAACTCTCTGCTGCCTGTGAAAGCTGAGCTGCTGCAACGGACGGACGGAGTCAGCCGTTTATACACTGCAGGAATTAGGGGGCAGAGTGATCAGAGCTGCTGGCTGGACTGGAAGCAGGATCGGTGGGGCGAGCTCAATAAATCTCGCCTCACAGAATACTGGGAGCTATTGATCGCCAGGGGCTCCATTAGCTCTGTATGACTTCACTGAAATTAAAATCTGTAGGGCTTGATCCTCCCCTCAGATAGCTATATGTACACAGGGCCTAATCTAACCGTATACAAAGTAGTGATAGTTTTTTTCTCCTTTCTCCTCCTTCACATACCATGATGATATTGGAGAGGAGCAGGTTGCCTCATACAGAATTTTATTAGGCCTCTGTGAAAGTTGTATCTCTGACCTTTATGGGAGTAAAGACACTGCTCATAAGCCTTAACAGTTCACTTCCATACTGGTCAGTCTGTTTTGCACATGTCTGTAATTTCCCCAAGGATGATGACCCTTCAGAAAACTGCCTCCAAAGCCCATAAAAAAACAACCTAAATTTCAAAAATCAGACATACCAGATCCTAGTAAATAAGACAGACTAAGGCAGAATGTTTTCTCACCCTGGTATATACCTTGTGGCCTTGTTATGTTAATGGAGACTCTAAATGCTTTCTTCACTTTTCCCTTGATTCTTGAGTCCATCAACACACAAAAGCTTCAAGATTCTCTTATTCCATGAAACAAAACAAAAGCACAAAGCAACAACAACAACAACAACAACAACATGTATTTCTCTACTTCCACATTATCTTCTTGTCAGCCAAAACCCAGGATGCATAGGTATTGGAGCAGCCATTTCTCCTGGGATGTAATTTGCACCTAATGGGGTCACTTAAAAGCGTGCCTATGGAGCTTAAGATTTAGAATAAGGCTTTCTGACAAAAGTGTATCTGTTTCACTGGATGTATCCCTGCTGGAAAGCAACAAAACCAGAGCATTGCAGAAAACTCTCAGAGATAATATAATGTATCATGACAACTAACGGCTGGGTTTCAAAAATGTAAACCACAAATGTGTATGAGACGTATTGACGTACATACTGTCTAGACATGCTCTTGCCTTTTAAGGGGATTTTGAAATGAGATTAGAATTTGCTTGTTACTGGTGTTCAATTTGTGTTAGCACAGAAACAAACTAAAGGGAATAAAATTCAGTCTTTTTTATTGTTTTATATGTGACAGACTAGATAGCACTCAAGTTTCCTTTTAATCTCAAGATCACAGAGGAACATTTTCAAAATAAAGTTAAGGATCTAGAATTTTAACTTGTCAAGAGGTGGCTCCTTAGTTGTTTCTTGGCTACTGATGCCATTAGGGGTTATTGAATAGAATACACTAACTTAAGTTCTAAGAATAACTTTGATACATCCTATTTTGGCTAATTGTGTAGTCTTATGGGAAAGATAAGAGAAAAAAAAAACTACTCTGTCTTCTCCAATAAACAACTCACACACACACACACACACACACACACACACACACACACACATTCATGGAAACCATTATTCACTAGGGTGTTTGAATTCTGCATCTGTAGATGATTTATATTAATCGGTTACAGCTTAATGCACTAAGGATCAGAAGAAGAATATCATGCCCTGCAGGGAGGGAATGAATGACGAGTTTTACAGGAGATGCTGAAATTCTTATCCAGAGAAATAGGTCTGATCTAAATGTGCAGGTGACTACATGTGGCAGATTTGAAAGCATTACTGCTACACTTCTCCTCGGGATAAAAAGAGATAACATGGTGTATCTTGAGAAAGAGGAAAGGATAAGCCAAGGTTTCATGATTTATGTCTCCCTTTGAGGAAAAGCATTTTTAGAAGTGAACTATAGCCTTTCCTCATATGTCCAGGAAGTAAGCTCTGTGTTTATAATTTAGTAGATGGGAGCCCGTTGTTTTACCTTCCAGATCAAAGCCCCATTTCTTGTTCAGCACTAAATGCGTGTTTCTTGATGGCTAAGTCATTTAACCTTTGTATGCTGTCTTCTTTTCATCTGCAAATAGATGACAATGCTCACTGTGGATGTGCTGCTAAGATTAGGCAATGCAGGACTGTGAAGAGCAATATATATGCTAAATAACAATGGTAATACTATCAGAGAATTTGGATAAGCGAGCAGCGTGGTTCTGTCAATGGCATCTCCCACAGAGAGAAGTTTGAACAAATGATTACATAGTTAGAACCCATGTTTTATGACAGAATGAGATTATTTGCTTTCAGTTCCCAACCTTTCCCCATTTAACTTGTGAGGATTTAGCTTATTTTAATATGAAGCCATTTTATAAACAAAATGCAAGAAACATTCCATCCAGTTCTGTTGAATGTATGTTGTAAATTATTTTTCCTTTTTGCCAGCATTATAAATCTTCATCTCAGATGGCCCTATAATCTGGTGGAGAGACAAAAGTCCTGCCATATCTGAAGATTATCATTTATTTGCCATCTAATCTCAAGATCTCAATTTTCCCATTTCTACAGAGAACTTCCTTTGCAGTGGTTTACCTTCCTTCTCTTTGTCTGCCATGGGCACTCCCTGTCCTTGCTCAGACCTTCACATGGTTAAAAAACTGCTGGCCCTCACTTCCACAACAGAGACAAGCATTTTGTTAAGGACCAGAGGAATTCTACATTTCTCTGCCTAGCTGGCTGTTATGTACTGATATTAACTGAAAGGCACAGGGCCATAACAAGAAACCTACACTTTCCACACAAAAGTATGAATTTCACTAAGAAAAAGGAAAGGGCAAAATGCCCTTCAGTTGAGTTCTTTTGTTTTGTTTTGTTTTTTGTTTTTTTTTTTTTTTTAATGGCAGCTGGAGGAAACATGGAGGTGAGAGGAGAAACAAGGCTACTTAATTAAAGTGTGAATTTTCATCCCTTCCTTAAAGAGACACCATGGTAATTTTATTTCATGTGATAGAGCAATGTATTTATTTAGTGATTCGTGAGTCACTGTGTTTGAGCATTACCACAACACTCTGTAGATTAATCAGCATTGATGTCTTTATTCCTGTTTTATTGAAGTGTAAACTGATCCTTTAAAAGTCACATGCTGCAAGCCTCCATCTTCCAGGTGGACAAGAGTGGATGTAGATAAGCTTTTTGAAAATGAATACATTTTAAAAATCACATTTCATTATGCAGTCAGTGATTTATTCAGGTATTTATTTGTGAATCTCATGCCAAAGAAATATGGAATTATTAAAATGCAATTTTAACTATAACCTTTGAATGAAATCTGATAAATTCAGTACTTATTCAAGACACTTTAAATGGAATGATTTGATATCAATTTGATGGAAAATCTTACCTCTACTATTCTTATTAACCCTACTACAAAGCTCACCCTCTTCCTGCATTCTATCAGGGAAAAGGCTTAAGACATAGACATCTGGCTTGGTTGAAAGTCTCTGAGATTTTTCACAGTTCTGAGAACAGATATCTCTATGAAAGCATGATGCCTGAAGTGCGATATGGGGACTTACAGAAATCTTATGCTTTAGGGAAGGCAGATTGAAGAACAGCAACTCAAGTGATGTAGACTTTACTTCAGTTACACTTTTACTTCCAGTATCCTGTGCACAAATTGTCCGTTTGAGTAGTGAGCGTGCTGTGTCAATGGAATGCCCTTCCTTCGATATTCCAATTGCTGCATATGCTGCAACATTTGGCAACCCTCAGGGGCCACCACTCTGTTATATAGCCAGTGACAGTGCAGGCAACACAGATGGGCAGAACTTGAAATAAAAGTAAACAAAAACATTTCCCTCTTACCTGGAATCTACACATTGATTTACTTGGAGAAGTCTTTCAGGTGACCATTGAAGATGATTAGCTTATTATTTCCCTTGCTAGGCTTGCATTCTTTAAGGCTAAGTTTATGTGACACTGATATTCATGACCTGATTGTAATGTATCAATCTGCATTTGACTATGAAATAATTCTTAATTGTAGAATGCAGGCTGTGACAGCCATCTGCTGAAGTGGCCACAATCTTCTCTCATTCAGACTTACTGAAATTAAAACATTGATAGGATAATTTCACAGTGTACGGAAATTAATAGATGTATTAGTCGCTTTGCTTTTTGTATTCAAATTGAACACCTAATTTTGTCAATAAACATCAACTCAGACTTTTCTTTGTTTTAATTAGCATATATCTATCACACAAAGTGATAGTATTCATTATGCGTTTCTCATTTTGTTTTTAATTTCATTAAAGTTTATTGTTTCATTTTAAGGTGATAGATCTGCATAAAATTAAAACAGGACAGACAAGTTCCCTTTCATAATTGTTACATAAAATTGGGTAATGTTTTCATAATCAAACATTTCTACAGATCTTTTAAGAACACTAGTAATTCTCTAAAGTTACTTTGGGTGTTGAAGACTTCTATTCATAAATACACTATATTTTTTAACTGTGTTCTTTTTGTAGAATACTTAAGTAGTTTACAGTTTTAATACTTGTATTTCATGTACTTTTCTCATATCCATTTGTGGATTGTTTATTTTTTTATTTTAATGCATTATTTTATATGATATTTAATGTTTCTTTTTATGTTATTGACCTATAAACATACACACATATCTCTATTCTTCACATCAGAGATAATGTACATTATCTTACTGAGTCTGGCTTATTTCACTTAGCATGATGATTTCCAGGTCCATCCATTTTTTCTGCTTATAACATAATTAGATTCTTCTCTTTGAGTGAGTCAAACTCCATTGACATAATGTCATATTTCCGCATTGAACTTGAACTACTGAAATTAAATTTCATCCACAACAAGCAGAATATTTCATTGTCCATACAGTGACTACAGACCATGGCTTTGAGTGTTTAGCAAATGTCTCTAAATTTTCCTTTTTTGTGAGGATTATAAGTAGAATCAGGCATGTTCTACTCATGACAAGAGCATTATTCACTTGTTGAATAGTATTTGTTGAGATCATACCAACTGATCATGTTAATGGACTTTCTTTTTTTTTTTTTTTTGCTCTTTTCTTTTTTTTATTAATTTATTCTTGTTACATCTCAATGTTTATCCCATTCCTTGTATCCTCCCATTACTCCCCCCCCTCATTTTCCCATTATTCCCCTCCCCTATGACTGTTCCTGAGGAATGGACTTTCAAAGCATATACTTTTTTTAATTTAAAAATTAATTCATTCCTATTACATCTCAATAGTTATCTCATCCCTTCTATCCTCCCATTTCTCCCTCCCTCCTGCTTTTCCCCTTACTCCCCTCCCCTATGACTGTGACTGAGAGGGACCTCCTCCCCCTGTATATGCTCATAGGGTATCAGGTCTTTTGACAGGACATTCTCCACAGTTGAGTGGAGAATGGGGAATGACTTTCACACGAACTCTGGTGCCCAATATTTGACCATGTCCCCTTGATGGGGAGACCTGGTGGCAATCAGAGGAAGACTAGCAGGCTATCAAAGCATATGCTTAAGGAAATGAATTAAAACCACAACAGTGCAACCAAAAAGACACACATGAAAGCAATGTGAAACCCATTCTTGACTCAACTATTTTCTTAAAGAAAAAAAGAGTAACAATTTAGTAATGTTAATACTCAATAAGTGAATTAATCTACATTTGCTCAAATATAGTTAGAATTTTATCTACTACTGACCGCCACCTGGTAAGGAATTATTCTCCTAAGTCGTCTTCTGTGACGCCAGCAAGCATCTTACTCAGGTCAGTTATCTCTTCCTTGTCAGTTGTTTTGAACATTTGTCTTGTGCTTATATTAGTTATATGACTGACTCAATGTATGAGCCTTCTAATGGGCTAGAGTATAGACTATATCAGCAGACAGCTGACATATAAGTGCAGCATAAAGGACACTCTGTGCCTGTTTGGAACAGGTTCCTAAATGCAGAAGATTTAGGAATACTTAGGCTTTTGATCTCTGAAAATTCTACTCAAACTAAGTATAAGTTCAAACAACTCTTTTCAGTTTGTCATTCAAAGGTAATCTAAAGCTGAACTCTCTAATTTATTTTATTCATGAATACACACACGTGCACACACAAACACACAGGCACAGACGGACACAAATAGAGAAACAGTGAAGACTGAGGATGTCCTCCAAACTCTTTATGACTTGAGCTAGTTAGCCGGGTGGTGGTGGAACATGCCTTTAATCCCAACACCTGAAAAGCAGAAGCAGGTGTATCTCTGTAAGTTCGAGTCCAGCCTGGACTACAGAGCAAGTTTCAGGACAGCCAGAGCTTTACCACAGAGAAATCTGGTCTAAAAAAAAGAAAGAAAAAAAGAAAGAAAGAAAGAAGGAAAGAAAGAGCCAAGCACAAAAGCACAACTAATTGACAACGGATTTCTTTTTCTTTTCTTTTTTCCTTTTTAAAAAATATTTTATTAAGTTATTCATATTACATCTCAATTGTTATCCCATCCCTTGTATCCTCCCATTCTCCCTCCCTCCCGCTTTTATCCTACTCCCCTCCCCTATGACTGTTCCTGAGGGGGACCTCCTCCCCCTGTATATGCTCATAGGGTATCAAGTCTCTTCTTGGTAGTCTGCTATCCTTCCTCTGAGTGCCACCAGGTTTCCCCATCCAGGGGACATGGTCAAATAACAGAAATAATTACCAATCCCACAAACTTAACAGTCTAAATGTCCTTATAAAAATCTGTTGATGCAGTGATCCTTCATAACTGAAATCGTGATCATCTGCCCTTCAGCAAATGTACATTCAGCATCCGAGTTTTCCAGTCTAGTGAAGGATCCGTACTTTTTCAGCCTGCTTGTTGAGGTCAGCTTTTTGCATCATCTGTGTTGCTGTATTTCTGTATCCCTTTTTCCTTACTCATGCCTTTGATATGGAATCTTCTCTGACACAGATTGGATCTTTATGAATTTTAGTGGAACCCATAGACTTTTATCACCTGTGGAAACATAGTCAAAACCTCATCCCCAATATAACACATTCTCTGATTACCATTCTGATGTTAAAACATCTTTAAAGCATACAGGTTGATCTAATTCTGCAGGTTTATTTTCCTACAATCCAGTGCCTTTCAGCTAATCATATTCCACCTTTTTGTTTATCAAAGTAAAATTAAATCTTTGTGAATCCACGCATTAACTAGATATTTAGGCACTCACATTCCATGCCCAGCTCCACAATGGAAAGCCAAGTTTATCACCAATGTAAACATGTAAACAATCAAGCCATACAACAAGGCTTATGCATGCCAATGTACATTGTCAGTTAAAAGAGGTATTGCTTGAGAGAGTATTGATCTGAGCACTTTGTTGTAGGAGAACTCTTTCTTTAGAAAAACAACTATCTTTTATAAGATCATCCTGAGTGAGGTAACCAAGAGCCAGAAAGACTGAATGGTCTATACGCATAAGTGGATATTAGCCCAGCATAGATGTCCTCTGAGGGACTCCACCCAGCAGCGGATTGGGACAAATAATGTGCCTGGAAGCTGGACTCTGGGTGGAGCACTAAGAGTTATATGGGAGAGTGGGGGGGGGGGTGGAAGGACCCCAGAAGGGTCAGGAGCTCCACAGGGAGACCATCAAGGCTTTCAGTGGGGCCTGCACAAACTGTTGACCAACCAAGGACAGTGCATGCAGAGAACCAAGATCCCTGGTCACATGTAGCAGATGGACAGCTACTTTAATGTGTGGTGGAGGACAGAGGTCGCGGGGACTGCCGCTAGACCTCTGACATGCACGGGATGCCAATGATTTGCTATCTGCCCGTTGGCCGTGTGGCCTTGAGGGCACACAGAGGAATTGGATACAGGCTATACAGATGAGACCTAATAGACCTTGGCCAGGTGATGGGGGAAGAGGCCGCTCCCCTGTCAGAGGCTGGGGGAGGGGAATGGGGCTGAAGGGGGAGTGATTGTAGGAAAGTGAAGATAAGAGCAAGGGGATATCAATCAGAATGTAATGTGAATAAATTATAATAAATAAAAAATCAACTTAAAATGGCAGTAGTATTTAGTGTTAGTAGTATATGAGCCTTTAATGTAATTAGTACTTTATGCTGAGATTTAGTTTTGGCTGGAGTTTGTACAGGTGTTTTGCATGTTGTCTCAATTATAACAAGTCATATGAGCCTTGTGGTATCTGGAAAACATTTTTTTTATTTAAAGTTATCCATCATCTTTGGCTCTCACAATCTTTCCTCTTTGCTTCCTCAAGGATCCCTAAGCATTTAAGAGATGTGTTATGTATCGAAGCTCAGCTTTGACGTCAATGAGGGAAACTAAGGTGAGCATAGCAGCAGCTGGCTGGTGACCCTGCAGACTTTCTCTGAGGGTAACTCTTTATGCTGAAATTAATTGTTGCAGGCATTAGCTTCCACTAATAATGGCAAACCGAGGAGTCAGAATTAAATTGTGGCTAGGGCCAGTGCGGACAGCTTCCTTGTGGGGGTTACAACTACCACATAAGCAGGGTTAGGGCTGTTGACTCCTAGCAGGGCTTTCCACTAACACAAAGCATCTAAAAAAGAAAGAAAAGGAGAGAAAAGAAACACACACACACACACACTCACTCACATGCACATACACATGCACAGACACACGCACACATTTACGCTTGACAATGAAGTAAGACAGACTCCAGCAGGTAGGTTCCAACAAGCTTCTCTTACTTTACACATTTACAGACATACACACACATATACGCACATACATGCACACATTCACACACATACATACACATATACACACATACATGCACACATTCACACACATACATACAAATATACACATATACATGCACACATTCACACACATACATACACATATACGCACATACATGCACACATTCACACACATACATACACGTATACGCACATACATGCACACATTCACACACATACATACAAATATACACATATACATGCACACATTCACACACATACATACACATATACGCACATACATGCACACATTCACACACATACATACACATATACGCACATACATGCACACATTCACACACATACATACACGTATACGCACATACATGCACACATTCACACACATACATACAAATATACACATATACATGCACACATTCACACACATACATACACATATACGCACATACATGCACACATTCACACACATACATACACATATACGCACATACATGCACACATTCACACACATACATACACGTATACGCACATACATGCACACATTCACACACATACATACACATATACACATATACATGCACACATTCACACACATACATACACATATACACACATACATGCACACATTCACACACATACATACACGTATACGCACATACATGCACACATTCACACACATACATACACGTATACGCACATACATGCACACATTCACAAATCGGTGAATGGAAAGGTATTCCAACAACCTTACACATATACATATATACATCTTTGTGAATGGAAAAAGATTCCAACCCAACCTGCTCTTGTACATAAACACACACATACCTATATACATATATACATTTGGCAGATGGAACAAACTCCAGAGAGCAAGTTCCAACAACTTTATTATTTCTCCCACAGCTTATATATCCCAGTAAGATCATTGAAGCAGTACAAAAATCACAATATGGTTACATTCTATTTTTCTTTAAGGGAACGATTACAATGAGTTTATGTACATGTTCTTTAATACCTTCACATGATCAAATGTTTACATATTATGGGTGAGAAGCAAACATGAAAAACAAGTTATGTCCAAGAACCCATGTACATTTGTAACTGAGCAACTTGTTACATATTAAAAGAGCAAGAGAATTTCTCAGCCAGCTTTTCTTTAATGGCAGACTGCACTTTGCAGTTATAAAGAATTAATTACCTTAAAAAGTGATCTTATAAAAATCTTAAAAGATTCACAAATCTAAACCTCTATATGTAAAATAATCAGTCATTTCTACTTTAAATACTAAAGGTGCTCATCTATTCATTAATATTTTTATTAAATCATATCCGGAAACTGAGGGAAAAAGTAAGTATAAGACATGAGTAACCTTAAAGTGCAGCTTCAGTGAGAACAACACTTTAGCTGGTGATAATTGGGGCATTGCCTGCTCATTAACCTCAAAAATCCCTGGTTTTACTATTAAGAGTGTTCATTTTCCTTTTTTTTTTTTTTTTAATTTTATTTATTTATTTTTATTTCTTTTTTATTTTTATTTTTATTTTTTTTATTAATTTATTCTTGTTACATCTCAATGTTTATCCCATCCCTTGTATCCTCCCATTCCTCCTCCCCCCATTTTCCCATTATTCCCCTCCCCTATGACTGTTCCTGAGGGGGATTACCTCCCCCTATATATTCTCATAGGGTATCAAGTCTCTTCTTGGCTACCTGCTGTCCTTCCTCTGAGTGCCACCAGGTCTCCCCCTCCAGGGGACATGGTCAAATGTGAGGTAACTTCAAATTGTTCCCTAAGATTTGCTGCATCGGAGCCAATAGCAAAAAACATCCATACTCAATTTTGCTAAACAACTTACTTTTCCAAATCCTTTATAAAGGCAGTGGTCGCTGTTAGCAATTTGTATCAGTAGGTTCTTTTCAGGGGTTGTGGTTGAATCATTAATCTGCTGCAGCAGCAACGCTGGAGGGATTATGCTTGAAAGGACTCAAGCATTGTTATTGTGAAAGCCAGTGATGCTGCCCAGCGAGGGGCTGGGAGACCCCCTAATAGTATTCACACAGTTCATATATTATGAAGGATGTGGTGACCACAAGGGCAGTGAGCAGTGCTATGCTGCATAACAACATGAAGTCCTCAAGACACATCATTCTCCTTGTTATGCTTTCCAAGACACACCCATTGTGTGTTTGCTAACTGGTGGGCCACATTCTCTGAGTTCTAGAGCTGTTTTTTCTGCTCCTCCTGCATGGCTCCCAACACATATTAATGTCCTTTTTAGAAAGAGAATATGAAAAGGGAAATCTAACGCTAAAACCTTTTGGTAAATGGGCACAGATGCTTACTACCATAGAAGCTTCCTAAAACATATAAGTATACACATATAAAAAGAAATTTAATGAATGCTATGGTTTGTAAGTACTAGCTTTATATAAAGAAGTTATATATTTAGTCATGATATCTGAGCAAATCTTTTTGAGAAATTACGAGGTTGATTAAAGGCAAATAGTTATTACTTATTATCTATTCTATGGGAATTCATGGAAGATTGATAAATTCTTGAACTTTCTCATAATTGCTTGCAAAATAACTAATATAGGATCATGAGTATCGACTTGAGCTCAAACGAGAGATAGTTGTATTTTTAGGTAATAGAAAATATTTATTCTGAATAGAGAGACAGTTTAACTTGGGAGTGTGGGTGAATATTACTATAAAACAAGTAACAGTGTTTTATTTACAAACATTTCTCCCCCCCCTTTTTTTAAACAGCAGTGATTGTTTTCCTAAAACAATGTCAAGCAAAGATTGCCTAAAGCACATTAAACACTTTCTTGTGAGACTATTTTCCTAATCACGAGAAGCTTTATCATGTTGTTAAAAGTTAAGGAACTCAGATAATAGAATCAAGTAGATAAACATTTGGAAGTCCCAGGCCTCAGCGCTCAGAGGCTGGGAGGTCAGTATTTCAAGCCAACTTGGGCCACATATGACCATGTCTGAAAACCATATATAATTTCTTACTATTTAGAATTTACTTACTTAACACTTTGTTAAAAATATGTCAGTGCTTTTATAGAGCATGATAAAACTATGTATAAAAATCAATTTCATTGTTTCTTATTTGTACGGCTACATATCTCACAGCTATTAATAAAAATTAGATCTCATGTGGACAATCGATTTGAGTGTTTCATTGATATTCAAAGATGTACAAACAACAAGTGATCTTGATTTATAACTTTTAAATATGGATTAATATAAAATTAAACTACTAATATCTATAATTTTTCTTCATCTTAATGAAGAGATATGTGAAAGTTATTTCAATGGAAAAAGATTTCCACGGTGTTGGTTGATCACTTAAAGTGTCTAATGTTCTGTTTAGTGTATGTATTACAGGAAAGATTCTGAGCAGTAAACCAAATGCTTTCTTAAACAGCTGTTCAAATGCACCATGATTTCAAGTTTTTTGGGTGATGTTGATAGCTAGGATATAGACTTGGGGAGAATTCCTGGATAACAACTTGAGGACAAAAGGCTACCAAAAAAAAAAAAAAAAAAAAAAAAAAAAAAAAAGAAAAAGAAAAGGATGTTTTAGAGAATAAATGCTCCAACTGCAGAAGGAAGGAAGAATGAGGTTCGTATAGTTTTAGTGTGTGTAAACCTATATTTGTAGTTAGAAATCAGCATGTGTTTTTTGTGTTGTAACGGAGCCTCACTCTTTCAGAATCTAGTTGCATGACAGCAGATTGTGCCAAACAGAGTATACCCACTATACCCACAGACCTTCTGTAGGTACATTACTAAATTGAACAGCTATTTGGGGAGATTTTCCACCACAGCTAAACTGTCAAAGTAGAATAGGAACTTATTGTCTCCTAACTCTGGTTTTAATTACCAGTAGTTGCTGGGAATTGAATCTATGCCTTATCACGACCCATCTCTATGATTGAAAAAATAGCTTTTGCTATGTCAATTGCGGTGGTATTATAAAAAAATGAACTTTTATGTTGAATAGAAAAGAAGGTATTCTGCTATGGTAATAGTGCATTCTCTGAATTTTTTTTTGAGAAGTAAGTTATTATTGAAGAATGTATAGGAGCATCACGTAGAATAAATGGTTTATACCAGAATTTATTTATTTATGTATTTATGTATTTATTTATTTTATTTCTTTCATTTTTGCTGGAGGGACCACAGAAAGACTGAGGCAATGACCATTTTATTGAGAGCAATCAGATTTTTTATACCTCTTTCGGAAACAGACTATAACTGATTATTAGTTGAGGAGAGCTCACTCTGGGTGGTATCATCCCTTGGGCTGTATAAGAAGCCTAAGGATATGAACCAGCAATCCAGCCAGCAAACAGAGTTCCTCTACAGTTTCTGCTTCACATTTCTGCTTAAATGGTCTGTCAATATCAAAAACATAAATCTTTTCTGTTCCTTAGCTGTTTTTGGTCAGAGTGTTTTGTCATAGCAACAGAAATCCATAGAGAACAACTACAAATATACCTTTATATTCCACAAACTTAACACCTTCATATGACTCACTATTCTTGATATTTTAGAGCAATATGTCTTTAAATATTTGCCCATGTAGATATCTGTTAATGTCACCAAAAAATACAGCTCCAACCCATCATAGTAAAATATATCTGCCCTGTTGATGTTGTCTTTATGACTTTATCCTGTGATAACAAATCAAGAGCAGCAACATGGCACTCGGCAAGTTAAACAGCAATTCTTGGCCCAGGCATTCTCATTAGTTAATCATCTCACTTCTACATGCATGAGAATGTTATGCTAGATTTATGATTTTGCTGAGAGAAAGAAGACATCTCCAGTGATTTTGGAGTTTTAGGTTTAACAGTTTACACACAGCTGCAAGCACTTTAGGGATCACAAAATTCAAGTTCAATATTTTATCATGAATTCAATGGGGCTGAATTGTACAGGTCAGTTTGAAAGAAAAGCCTTTTGTGTTCTTTCCCATCTTCTTGCAAGTAAACGAAAGACCAGTGAGCCATTTTACAATTAATAATCATGTAGTGACTCAGCATTGGATGGTTTGGCCAACAGATAGGAAAAAATTTCTTCTATGCTACTATCTGTTGTATATTCCTTAGGGGTGTGTGTGTGTGTGTGTGTGTGTGTGTGTGTGTGTGTGTGTGTGTGTGTGTGTGTGTGTGTGTGTGTATCCATCCCACTATGCCAAATTCATAGATAAAACATTTTAACGGTATGTTACTGATACTATTTTATCAGCAGGTTCTAGGAATTGTTAAAATCCTTATCTAGACATAACAAATGGACACATATCTGTCAGTGTTAGTTCAGCATTATTATCTTAATTCTCCACTTTCAGCTCTCTAGTTTGGAATTTGTTTATTGATCCCTTTCCTGTTTCTCAAACCAAGCCATGTTTGTTGGTAATACATCTTGGAACAAGCCAGTTTGTGGAGCAGATGCAGCAATGAGAGTAGGTATTATCTAGTATTTCAAGTTGTAAAGACCTTTCTCCACTTTGTCTTGGGAGATTTAATTATTTTCGTTTAGATTTATTAGAATTCCACCAGTGCAGAAAAGGAAGTCCAGAAAGTACATGATACCAAGAAGGCAAAAAAATCTCCTCTTTTTGTTCGTTTAATTTTTGGAATTGATTTTTAGGTTTATTATACAAAGTGAGAGATTGCATTATGACATTTTCTGTTTGTATGTCAATCAACTTTGTTCTTAATTGTTCTTCTTATTCACAATTCATCCATTGCTGTCATATTCATTTTTTATTATAATTTATTCAGGATACATCCCAATTGTTATCCCCTCACTTGTATCTTCTCATCCTCACTCCCTCTTCTGTCAGTGTTCTAGGGGAGGGGAATCCTGCTGCCACATTCTTGCGGGCACACTTTGTCCCCACAATTAGTCCTTTCTTCTACTTTCATTTATCTGATTACTCTTTTCCCCTTCCTCATCAGCACTTTGCTATTTTTCATGTTTCATGATGTAAATACAAACACACACACACACACACACACACACACACACACATAAAAGAAAATGTCAGCCAGCATTTATAATGACTTTTACTCCCATTCATTTTCTGAAAAAGTCATAATTTCATTGATCTTATGGCTGAATTTAATTCCACTGTTTATATGTACCAGGTTTTCTTTGCTCATTTATTGTTGATGGTTTCTGGACAGGTTTTATTTCCTGGTGCTTGAGAGTTTTGATCAGTAAACACAAGTCATTACTACCTCTGTAGTATATTTATTCCAAGTCCTTTTATAAATATCTAGGAATGCAATAGTGTTTAATGTGTTAATTTTGGATTTAGTTTACCAAGGAACTTCCCTATTAATTTATTTAGTCACTACACACACTTATGCTTCTATCAGTAATTTATAGTATCCCTCCTTCCGGCAACCTCACTAGAGTTTGTTTCCATTGCGGTAGCCGTTATGCCTTGAGATGGAACCTAAAACTTTCAATTATGTTTTTCCTGATAGATAAGGGTGTTGAATTTTTAAAGATATGAATTGTACACTTATATGTCTTCTTTGGACAACTGCCTATTCACTTCATTGTTCTGTTTATTGATGTATTTTTGTGATTTTTATAGCAAATGATGTTTTTCTAACACCTTGTGTTTTTCAAAAACATGTGTTTTCAAAACACCTTGGAGATATCTGGGAATTTATACTTTCTTCTGGTATAGTAAGTGAGATTCTTTCATTAATACTATGAAACATACAACTGATAAGGGAACACCAATGGCCATATTAGGGTAATATGTCAGAAAGAGATCCCCACTACCAAAACTATCAAAAGAAAACATACATGTTGAAGAATTTTTCATCTAGAGAAATATTCTTTAACATATATTCTATGCTCTACAAATTAGAGACTGCATCATGTGATTCACATGCCTCACGAAGAGTCCGAGGAAGAATTTGATTTCTCAAAAAAGGAAAATAAACTGAATTTTAATTTACAAATCCAGGAAGAGTCTGTTTTTAAAGAAATTTCAAAGCAATGGTTTTACTAACTTATTCTTGTTTTACCTGTCCTCCAATATTCATGGACAGTCATAAGCTTTCATTGTATGCATTGTTCATTTTTATCAAAATATTCTATTTTTACTTATGTCTATGCACATGTCTGCATGGGTACATGCATGTGTATAGAGATGCCCTGGACCCCTGAGAGTGTTGTGTCTCTTGTACTTAGAAGAGCTTGTGAGCCTCCTGATGTGGATGAAGGGAACCAAACTCCAATCCTTTAGAGGAGCAGCAAACACTCTTAGCTGCTGAGCTATCTCTCCATCTGTGTGTGGTTCTCATTCATTGTTCATTTTCTACGATTTAAATTATGCTTGTAATTTCCACACTCGAGCTTCTTCTACCTTCACGCAACCCCCAACTTTTCTCACAGAACACAGGACTCTTCTCTTGCTTATATAAATTTCAGCTATATTTTATCTCCCAGTTTTTGAATTTAGGTCAAATGTCTTTTACATGAAACCTTGTTTTAGTCCAGTGTTTTTGTTTGTTTGTTTGTTTGTTTTGAGACAGGCTTTCTTTATGTAGCCTTGGCTGTCCTGGGCTCACTTGGTAGAATGAATGAATGAAATTATAGCTATTCACCTGTCTCTGCCTCCCAAGTGCTGGAATTAAAAGCATGCACCACCACACCAATGTTTTAATTTTACAAATTGTATTTACTTCATTATTTTGAATTTTGTTGAGAAGTCTTGCTGAAGAAAGTAATAAGTAACAAATTCCATCCATGTGCACATTTTTGTGTTTTCTATAGAAATTGTTTCAATTTGTTGCCATCAGTTTTTGAAGTAAGTGCCTAAGGCATCAATAAAAATTGGCTCATTAATTGTCAAACAAATAATTTTCACACTACTATAGTCTCATTTCAAAAATTAATTTGTGAATTTACTATGTGTGCTCATATTTACCAAAACTAAATCTAGTTATCAGTGAAATATATTTTTCTTTAGGAAACTGGGCATCGGAATAAAACATAATTCCTACAGAACTCATTGTATCATTTCTGGGCATTACTGAAGAAACAGAATGAGAACGCTCACATGGAGACATTGTTAGAAAGTACATATGGAATGTACAAGCAAGCCTTTCTCAATACTCTTTGAAATGGGTTGTGGTTTTGCTCTGATATAACATCTTTTGGTCATCTCAGAGAAAGATGAACTCAGTCAAGCCAACAGTTAGGAAAAGTCATTATTATACACAATTCATGTAAAGAATATGTGAAGAATAAGCCATATAATGATTTTACACTGTGGCTGTGATGCTGTAAAGGTTTGTGTGAACCCAGACTCAATTGTTGATGTCTTAATTGCCAGTGTGGTGAAGGAGGGACAATGGGAGGCAATTGTGTCATGAGGATAGAGCTGTCATGAACGGAGTTAGTGCTGTTATAAAAGAGAACACTTTCTACAACATAAGGCTATGCCAAGTCCACAGTGGGCAACCAGGAATGGCTCTCATCATTCTGCTGTTCCTTCCTATTGTTTATAAGGACCCACCCTTGGTTCTGTGCTTTGTCCACTAGTGAAGACAGCCACTCACCACCCATGCCCCTCAATATCTTTACAGTATTATTTTGAAAAGTTTTTATATACCTGAATCAAATAAAATAAAGTGTATTCAGTGATTAACTTGTTAACTCATTCAATAAATATTAGTTAAGATGATAACCTTGTGCTGAGGATGTTTTAACTAACAGGGCAGAATTTGCACTCACAAATAAGTTAAGTCTGGACAATATAAAAGTCACAAGGAAAATTAATTAATTGGCATAGTGGAGAGCAAAATTCAATGAATCTTATGGCAACCAACTGACATAGCACAGAACTTCAGCGGTACATTTTTTCTCGCTTCATTGTATTTGGACCATTCTCTCATGCTGGCTCTCACTCTCTCACGTTTTCTCACTCTCTTCCCTCTCATAGATTTCATTTTAGAGCAAAATGCAGAGAAGGTGTACCAGAATAGCTTTCAACATCATCAAGCCTGTGCTCCTCTGATCTGTTTTTCCCCCCTGTTGCAATGTCTCATGAGGTGCAGTGAGCTGACTCCCTTGCTGAGATGTGTGGCCTGTAAGTCCTCTCCCAATTGAAAATGTTCTTAAAGTCATTCTGCCCGTCACACTCCTCCTGAAATTAATTCCTACCTGAAAATAATTGTATTCCAAAACAGGTGAGATTTACAGAGTTCATAAATACTGCCAGTTTGTCTTTATTTAATTCTCTGAAACTAAATTTATTTTATATATTTATAGAAATTTAGACAACATTTTCACTTTCTAGAAAAACTAGAGAATCACATATATGTGTCTCCTTCTCTAAGCCTAATTTCCCCAATTTTTATGTGTTACATTAGTGAAACATCTTCACTATAGTTCACAAGCCATTGTGAATCATTGATTCCAAACGTAGAATAATTGTTTACATAACTTCAGGGATGAATTCATTCACCCATTGTTACATGTGTATAAAAGTGAAATTTAATGAAGTCCTAATCATATTTTTCTTGGACAGCAGGTACTATTTGACATTGTATCAAAAACTTATCAAATCCATTTAAATATATGCTTTCTTCTTGATTATTTTCTGTAATGTTTATGGTGTTTGTGGCATTTGTTATGTAGTCCATCTTATGCTAACTTTAGGAGGAAATGCACTATCTGTTAGATTTGTTGTTTCATTGTTTCAAATGGGAATGATAAGTTGTTCAGTACACTGTTGTGATTCCTCTAGCCTTAAGATGAAGTATAAATTTATGTCATGTCAATGAAAACAAGAATTTCATATTAACAATCAAAGAATAAAAACTTAAAAATGGACTAATTGCAGTATATAAAAAAACATATATGACAATGAACAAGAATCAATGCTAGCCACATACAAAGTTATTATAGAATTTTAGCAATCTGAAATGGTATATTGTATATTTGCATTAGGGATGTTCAAGTATAGTCACCCTACTGTGTTATAGGATAGAAATATTTATTTCTACTAACTGTAGCTTTATGTTGACCAACTTCTCTTCATACTCCCCCTTTCCCTGCCATAACTTATTTGTGATTCTACACACACACACACACACACACATATATATATATATATATATATATATATATATATGAATAGCTGATTTAATCACTCTTCTGAATACTAAAGTTGGATTTTGGACTTCATTGTTTGCCTTATTTCCCAGGACAGAGTATATATATTTGTATACTTGTATATTTGTATATTTGAACACAAAATAATATAATAGTTATAGAAAATATGCGTTATTCAGAATTAGGTAGAAATAAATTTGAAGAAGAGGAGCCCTCTTCCTGTTACCTTGTTTTTTCCCCAGTCTGCTTTTAAACAAAGCACAAATCTCTCCATTGATTATTTGAATCTTCATTTGTCAAACAGCAGCTATGCATCAGATGCAGAAAGATATGTTATGCCAAATTTAAGCTGATTAGAATTCATTTCTACAGAATTATGAAACAGACCTAAATATGTTGCTCTATCTTAGGCAAAACATAATTTACTAGCTGTTGGGCAAATGAAGTTTGGAAAGCTATGAGAGATTTGTAAAGGACTCAGCAGTCTAGAAGGTTTTTTTCTTTCTTCTTTTTGATTGCTCTTATTATCATTATATTTCTTATTGGAATTTATAGAAAGCACTATGGTTGGGAGATTGGGTTTTGTGATAAGTGAAAATGAATACAAGTGAGTCAACTATTGTTAATGTCTTTCTGCTCAAAATTATTTAAAGTCTCTGCTATGTGAAGGAAGAGATACCAACCAAGTAAATTATGTTTTAGCAGGGAAAATCAGTATATGTCCAGATAACACTAAAAATTAGCTATCATTAATCACAGAGCAAACAGTACAAAGGAGAAGCCGAGGAAGTAGAAACCTTTGATGTGCCAAAATGGAGAAAATATTAATTTTATGAGCTGCTTTTATAATGCCAAGAAGTTGGATCCACTCATTCATAATACAAATTTTTAAGCATCTCCAATGAGATTGCATTTTTTCTCACACCACAGCAATACTATTACAAGTTTTATAAATCTTATTAGATTGTCATCTATGAAAATCACACTGATGGAGTAGAAAGTGTTATCTTGACACCTTTGAAGCTGAGCTCTCTTGTTGACCAATGCTATCACCTTTCTTCTATTGTTAACAATAGTTAGTTAAATCAAGTGAACTCCTAGAGTAATAGAGTTGCCTTGATCTGTTTATTACTGAGTAGTCACTGTATTTTAGATCCTATATCTTCCATAGCTTTATTAAACTGTAAATTGGGGTGTTCTAGATGCACTTGCTTATGGTGTCTGAAGTGACATGATTTACAAGTGCTATATGGAATAATTAAACCAAATTAATAAGATATTGATTTCATATAAACCATAAACCTCCTGTGAGAGATGCTTCACTCTTATTTCCATTGTATAGATGATGCTTGGCTGCAAAATGGAAAGTTGTAGTTTCAGGTCACTGGGTTATGTTTGATGACTACAGAGTTCAGTTGTTTCAAGATGGATTAAGGCTCTAATATTTACTTATATGGTACTCTGTGGTTATTATGACCATGTTATTAAGCTGACAAGTAAGGAATTTACTTTTGAGATGTTTATAAAATCTGTCTTACTTTTAATGAATTTGGAATTACATGGCACCCACAAATGTACATTTAAAAGGTTTATTTATTATTTATTTCTATCATATCTACTCACTTTTTTGTACGTATGCGACAGAAAATTAGGCACTCATTTAGAGATCAGAGTCTAGTCTTCTCTACTATGTGAGTTTTGGGACTTAAACTCAAATTGTCAAGCTTGGTGGAACATTGCCTTATCTGCTCAGTCATTTTGCTGGCCTAACCATGATTTTGTGTTCTTTTTCATGATTGATGGTTTCAGTGCACCAAAACAATTAATGATAATAATATTTGGAATAATTTCTGGTATTATATAACAAGTTTCATGTGCTCAGTCATTTTACCTATACCAGTCTATTATTTTAATTTTTAAGATAAAGAACTTGAGTTTTAAAGGAATAAAGATATGTACTATCAAAAATTTTAAGTTTTAGTGATGGGATTGAAGGATCTTGGACTCTCAGACTGCTACTTCTTTGAACTAGCACATATTTCTATATCATGGAGATTATCTTTTATAAATTGATGTATCAAAATATTAATTCTATGTTTATTTTTAGTCATTAAAATGGAAGCACATATTAAACTGCAGTATAAAACTAACGATAGTAAATGGGACTACGAAACATGAAATTTTCATAATATTCTGAACTTTAAGTTGATAAAATTGTTCAAAAAACCCTAATTGACCTTATGTACTGAGTGTACAGAAATAATTACTCCAAGAACCGACATTTCTCCCTTTATGTAAAGACCTTAAGCCAGGACATTTGCATACTGAAGGCATATTCACTGACATATATGCCATTATTGTGTGTAATATCTCAGATTGGGAAAACCCTCAGATGGTTCACTTTTGACATAGATTCTTAGATAGATAAGATACTTTTTAATATTAATAAAATCAAAGGGAGAAATGTTGGTAAATGATATTGTGGGCAACCACATTGAACAGTGTCATGAACTTAGTTAGCCAGAGCAAATGACACGATGAGTCAGTGTGGGTAGTGTGAGCCCATTACAATGGAAATTTAAGAAGAAAGCCACATCAAGCCATTGTGTAATAGTCAAAATAATGCTCACCTTGGTGTAACTCAGTTTTGGCATGTTCCACTTTGACATATGTGTTATTTCCCTAACTATGTACCCAGCGAGCACTCACTGCTCTGGGAGACCATGAATTACGTATTTTGTTGCCTGTACTTTTACATCAATATAAAGGTAAATATAATAACCTCTGTTTCTGTGAAGAAAATTAACTTATAGGATATTTTAAAATTTAAATTTATTATTTATTCAGACCACATCCCAGTTGTTATCCTCTCGCTTGTATCTTCCCGTTCCCACCAGTCCTCCCTCTAAGACTGGATTCCCTTCCCCTAGAGGAAGCATCTCCTCGCCCACAATATGACCATACCCTATCAGGTCTGACAAATATAGCCTGTTTCCCCATCTTCTGTGTGCCTGCAAAGCCTCCTTGCTAAGGGGAAGTGATCAGATCCCTGGCAATGGAGTTCATGTCAGAGGCAGTCCCTGTCCTCCCCACAACCTTGGAGAATGAGCTGTCCATTGCCTACATCTGAGCAGAGGATCAAGGATTACTGCATGTATTATCCTTGGTTGGGGCAACATTTTGTTTCAGCACCCCTACCCCAGTCCAGATCTGCTGGCCTTGTTTGGACTCCCTGTGGAGCTCCTGACCTCTCTGGGTCCTTCCATCCCCCTACTCATCCATACCACTCTAAACGCTTCACTCAGTGTCCCAGCATCTGTCCCTCTCCTCACTGGGTGGAGTGTCTCAGAGGACATCTATGTTGGGCTAATATCCACTCATAAGTGAATATATACCATGCATGCCTTTCTGGGTCTGGGTTACCTGCCTCATCATGATCATTTCTAGTTCTATCCATTTGCCTGCAAATGTTAAGATTTCCTTATTTTTAATAGCTGAATAGTATCCCATTGTGTAAATGTACCAAAGTTTCGTTATCCCTTCTTCAGTTGAGGGACATCTAGGTTGCTTCCAGATTCTGGCTATTATGAATAAGACTGCTACGAACATAGTTGAGCAAATGTCCTTGTTTAATGGTACAGCATCTTTCAGGTATATGCCCCGGAGTGATATAGTTGGGTCTTGAGGTAGCACTATTTCCAGTTTTCTGAGAAAGTGCCAGATTGATTTCCAAAGTGCATGTACAAGTTTGCACTCCTTTCATTAATTTAAGAGTGTTCCTTCCCCTTTCTCTACATCCTTGCCAGCATGTGCTGTCACTTGAGTGTTTGATTTTAGCAGTCCTGACAGATGTAAGATGGAATCTCAGAGTCATTTTGATTTGCAGTTCCATAGTGACTAAGGACACTGAGCATTTCTTAAAGTGTTTCTCAGCCATTTGATATTCCTGTATTGAGAATTCTGGGAGGGAGGGAAGAATGGGAGGATACAAGGCATGGGATAACCATTGAGATGTAACAAGAATAAATTAATACAAAATTAAAAAAAAAGAAAGAAAAAAAGAGAATTCTGTTTAGCTCTGTACCCCATTTTAATTGACATATTTGGCTTGGTGGTTTTTAATTTCTTGAGTTCTTTATATATTTGTGGATATAGGGTTGGTGAAGATCTTTTTCCAGTCTATAGTCTGCCTTACAGAACCTTTTCAATTTCCTGAGGTCCAATTTATTAATTGTTGATCTTAGAGCCTGAGCTATTGCATTCTGTCCAGGAAGTTGTCTCCTGAGCCAAAGAGTTTCAGGTTCTGCCCCACCTGTCTTCTAACAGATTCAGTGTGTTTGGATATATGTTGAGGCCTTTTATACAATTGGACTTTAGTTTTGAGCAGGGTGATAAAAATGAATCTATTTGTATTTTCTATGTGTAGACATCTAGTTAGACTAGCACTATTTGTTGAAGGTGCTATTTTTTTTCACATTCAATGGTTTTGGCTTCTTCGCCAACATTAACCAAAATGAAGAGAAACTCAACGAAATTCCATTAAAATCAGGGACTAAACAGGCCACCCACTCTTTCCATATCTCTTCAATGTAGTGCTTGAAGTTCTAGCTAGAGCAATAAGACAACAAAAGGAGATCAGAGGGATCCACATTGGGAAGAAGAAGTCAAAGTATTGTTTGTGGATGATATGATAGAATATGCAAGTGACCCCCAAATTTCCACCAGAGAACACCTACGGCTAATAAACACCTTCAGAAAAGTGGCTGGATAGAAGGTTAACTAAAAAATCACTAGCCCTCTTGTATACAAATAACAAACAGGCTGATAAAGAAATTGGAGAATATACACTCTTCATAATAGCCATAAATAATACAAAGTATCTTGGTAAAACTCTAACCAAGCAAGTGAAAGGCTTGTATGAAAAAAAAAAACCTTCAAGTCTCTAAAGAAGATTGAAGAAGATATCAGAAGATGGAAAGATCTCTGATGCTCGTGGATTGGGAGTAGCAACATAGTGAAGATGGCCATTTTACCAAAAACAATCTACAGATTCAATGCAGTGCCTATAAAAAATACCTACGGAATTCTTTACAGAACAAGAAAGATCAATTATCAACCTTATATGGAAAAACAAAAAATCCAGAATAGCTAAAACACGCTTGTAAAATAAAAGATCTTTCGGAGTAATCTCCATCCCTGATTCCTTATATATATGTGTGCATGCATGTGATTGCTTGTGTGTGTGTGTGTGTTTCTCTTGCTTTTAAATTTAAAGTAAAGAAGTTATAATGTTACTTTGAATTTTTAAATTTTTAAATAAAAGATCATAGAATTAGAAGATGGTATTCTGGGAGCAATAGTGCGGAATTTGCCTATGTGCAAAGACCTGTGATTACTCCTTAGCCTTAGAAAAAGCCAGATTCAACAAGTATCAGCTTAGGTCCTTACATCCACTAGTCTCCTTCAATGTCCTTTTCTATGGTAACAGTTATCCAAACATGATGTTGATTTGGGTGTTTATATGTGTTTATATGTGACACAGGTTTTGGTAGGACAATCTGTACTAGAAATGTGTTCTTTCTCATTGAAATTCTGAGAACATTCTTTAAACTTATTCTTGAGGCTGGACCAAAAAAAAAACAAAAAACAAAAAAACAAAAACCTTCCATATTCTTTTTCAAAAAAGTATCTCTTCATCACAGGCACCTGTACATCCACACCAGCAATGTCCCAATTCCATCTTCAAGGGTAGAGGACACCACCAGCTGGTTTTGATTGTGTGTAAAACAGAAGGTTAAAGTTACTCAAATTTTCATTTATACTCAGTGGCCTGTACAGGTGTTCTGTGTCAGGGAAAGTTGCTGCCCTATAAAGGCTTTTCTCTGTTAATTTAGGTATTCATATAGAATACAGTTAATAAATACTCACTATAGAATTGGACCCATCTAGATTCAAATCCCAGGTATAGTGTCACTTGATCTGGAAAAGTCCACATTGTAACTGGAGATGGAATTATTTTCCAGTTTCTGTGTCCATGTGCTGAGGTAATATCTATGAAAACCTGAGCACAATATCTGCCACATAATAAAGTTTCATGAACATTGGCTCTCATTTTTAAGATATGTTAAATTGAATACATTTGAGTCACATATGAAATAAATGAAAGTGCTCTTTTACCCAGTTGCCCTAAGTATCAGTAAATTAGGTTCAACAGTGTGATTAAATAAGATATTACTAATTATTCATATAAACACAACTGATGCACTTTCTCATAGTAAGGAACTTATCTAGAAAATAAACCTTTTTAAAAGTTAAAAAGGTGATCGGCTGGGCCCATATTTCCAAATGGTCAGCTCTCTTACAAGTGAAACTGATTTATAAACCAATGGCTCCTTTTTAGCACTGGATGGCATAAAGGTGTGTCTCTAAGGAGTCTTTAGTTGGCAAAGTCACCTGTGTATTTGAAAGATTTTGACCAAACCTTGGAGCTATTTGGAATCCTTTATTTGTGTTGAACAATTCCAGTCAATGAATTCCAAGTCAGTAAACATTGGTTTGTGCACAGAAAATGTTGCAGTACCTGGAAAGTTCATCAATCTGGATTCTTAGACAAAACTGAACTGTTGCATATGGTGTGCCCAAGTGCAACATGCTAGTTATACGGAACTCACCAAATATGTGTGAAAGTCAAGAGCATGAATACTTCCAGAAGCATGCTCTGATTCTAGAGAATTCATTTGAGGCGTAAGTCTCCAAACCAAGTCTAGCTTGTGGATGGGCACAATCTAACAAGGAACTCTCTAAGCTGTGGGACTGCAATGCTCCACTCACTTCCTGCAGCATCAGCCATGTGCCCTATCTTCCACAAATAGTTCAGTAAACATTTACCTCCCACACAGAGAGCATCAGCATGCCGACCCCCGGGAGACAACTAAAATCTACAGCTACACAACCTTCTGTCTCAAGGGGAAAAGTTTAAAAATAACCAACTTTTCTCAGCTCAGGCATGTGAAGGGTATCTTTTTCCCTAGGAAGCACTTTGTTTTCATATTTTCCTAGCTCTCTGTTAAAATTGAAAACATGAATGCTCCATTGCCCGAGATACTGAGTAAACTTGCTCTGAAATGTACCTTTTAATGTCTTTTATGATTTTGTTTTTCTTCCCTTATTTGCACTCTCAGCTGTGGCTGAATTTCCATGCAATGCATCATTTCTTTAAGAGTTTGCACACCATAAGAAGTAAAAGTGGGAAATGGAATCTATTAAGAGAAAATAGTTTTCCCAAGTCCCCAGCAGATGCTGTTGGTGAGGAGCCCCTCTGTCTGCTCAACACAGCAGATCAGCTTAACCCTCCATAGGTTTGCCTGGGAGAACGGAACATATTTCTGGTTGTTAAACTAATGGAAGCATTCTTAACTTGGCTTCACCCTCCTATTGTTTCGGAATGTACTGTGAACCTGGGGGTTTGTAATTTAAGTCACGCATCATTCCACTTCATCTAAAATGATTTCCAATATTCTAACCCACTAGCTTTCATAAGCCTGGCTGCCTATCACATTAGGCTAAATGTGAGCAAAGAGAAACATGTCTGTTTTTTATGTGTATTCTTATTAAGGAAGTTTTGTGGCTTTCCATGGTTACCTTCTGTCTTAAGTTGGAAAAACATCTGAGTTTGTTTGTTTTATTCTCGCATTGGAGGCGATCAACTGACATACAAGTAAGGCTAACTTCACTTGGACAGTGAGATTGTGATGCCTAATAGCCACTGGAGATTTTCAGGTTGTAAAGGATTGGTTTGGAACACCCTGAATTTATTCTAAATTAAGCATGCCCTGTACAAGTGGTCTTACAGGGCTAAGGGCCTGTAAACCAAAGGGCAGAATGTCTGCATTGTAACATAATGCTTTTCACACTGGCAGAAGATGGCTATGGTAAGGTGGTCGTATTAAGTAAGATATGAATACTCTGCTTCTCTCTGCCTGTTCCCACTATTCATGTCCTGTCATATCTCTGTTAACTTTATATGGGGCCTAAAGACTTATACACATCTATAACTGTACATCTGTTTCTAACACAAGAAAAGCAGGAATCTCTCATCCATGGATTTGGGGATGGTAGGTACAGCATACCGGGAAGAGACAAGGGGCTGCAGAGTCATCCACCTGGACCATGAATTAGGCATGTTTGCCCACAATTAATAAATATAAAGGAGGTGGCCATGTAAGAAGAAATGCATTTAAATTTTCTCTCTAACCATTTACTATGAAATCTAACTCCATTTCTGGAGCAGAAATTGACAGCATTTTAGAGCTTTAGTGTTTTTCAGGTATCAATAAATCCCTCCTAGAGTCTTTTAGCTCCTCTAAAAGCCAGAGGATCAGTAATAAAATATATGAAAAGGGTTTTAGTAAAGCAGGCTAACAGCCCTTCATATTATCCTACAAAAAATTGTGACTATCTCTTGTGAAATATCAATTAAACTAAATACATTGATCTTAGTCATACATTCTTTATTCTTTGCCACTAAAAATGCCATCAGTTGTTAAATTTGTATATTTTGGAATAGGCTTGTACAGATAAACACATTCACAACATTTCAGTTTATGTACTATTTTCTTTAACATCAAATATTTGTTTAAAGCTTTTGCATTATTGTTCATAAAAATATTTGATTATCAAATATTCCTCAAAGTATAATTTGGTATGCCAAACAATTAAAGAAAATGAGGCCAGGAATTCGAAAAAGAGAAAAGGAAGGGCTACATTGAAAGGTTTGGAGGGGAAAAATGAGGAAAATCATTATTTTAATCTCAAAAAATGAGACAAATTTAAGATATTAAAATTAACATGTCAAGTAGTGAAACTGCCTGATAGCGTATGCTTCTACACATTTACCCTAATTATTAGGTGTTTACATTGATGATAATAATGTCTCAATTTCATTCGTAATTTTAGTACTTAAACAAGACTCGTGAAATGCCATTGAGGAAAGTGAAATGATGCAACATATACCCTTTTCTCTCTTGTTTGGTTTGTGGTGTGTAGTCTTGTTAGTTTGTCAATGATGCTCCGTGTCATTGTCTGTTGTCATGTATGTGTAATAGTCCTTTGAAAGAATGTATGATAATCAAATACTGTACATTGAAGATTTCCAAACAGAATATTTACTGTTTAGTGATTTTAGATACAAAGCAGGGATGGATATTTTATTTGTGATTAGTGGTATATAATTATGCAAAGTTCTGTTGGGTATATAACTAGTCTCTTGATTGATATGGTGATACAGTCTCTGTCTGCAACTTTTGTAGATAAAGTAGATAAAAACTGTTTTCCTAACTCTGTGTGATGATTTCCACTGTAGTCAGAATACGTATTCACATTTTCAGGAATTTCTTTTATATTTTAGCTTTCCCTAAATACTTGTTTTCTTCCATACAGGACTTTATGATAATTTGCAGTTTTTGGTAAAGTGAGAAATTCAGTAAAGACTTTGTGAATATTCTAGTCCATAGATTCCTCAAATATATTTTGGAATGTATTTGTTAGCACTAAAAGCACATGTCAAATGTTTGATTAGTATTGAATCTAAAGTTACAGGAGAATTTATTTTTACGGTACCAAATATTTGTTCTAGTAGCATAATTTTCCTTTGTTTCCTTGGTTTATGGTTTTTGTGTGATAGTATTTCACATATTTTGAGACAATATTTTCTAGTTATTTGATATTTTATTACCTTCAGATCGTTTCCTTTTGTTCTTCATTTCTGAATACTTTTTGATGACACAGACTTATAGTTAATTTTTGTCTTTCAACATTATATCAAGCACTTTTATTAATTAACAAGTTAAAGTGTTCAATTATATGACCAAAGTAAATAATTGCATTAATTTATTGCCAATTCTTATAACTTTAGTCTATTTAAATATTTTCCATTTGTCATGTATACATTGGAGCAAAACACAAGTGAATTTTTAACATTTTGAAAATTTGTGTGATAGGCTATTGGCAGCCATACATTCATGTCATTCTATGCCTCCCACACCTAGCTCTAGGATGCTCCCTGTCCGACAAAGCTGAAACTTTGTGGTCCCTAAACACTGACTCCTCGTTTCTTATTTATCTTAACTTCAGAGACATTTCGCCTACTTCCTGCTAGTATGTATTTGGATACTCTGAGTGCTTCTTTATGCAAAATCACACATTAATCCTACTCTATATCCATTTTACTTGACTTGTCATGATGTCATCATGTTGACCTATAACATGATTTTTCCTCCTGTTAAAGACTGAATCATAATCCATTATAAGTATATAATTGATTATGCTTGTTCATTCATCTACACACACTTGGGATATTGCCAAGGTAAGCTATTATTCTGCAACAAGCAGCAATGTTTTGACATAGGTTTACCTACTCATGTCTCTGTTTTTGAAACTACTTAGTTACACATTACCTATCTGCCTCTCCTTCGTCTTCATATTGTTTCCTAGAGGCGCTCCTCAATTTTGATTTCTACCAACATTTTCAAAGATTAAAAATTGATTCCCAACCTCTCCTTAAGCACTCTGTAAAAATTAAGGATTCGTGTTGAATTTTAACCAGGTCTTATAGACAGGGTAAGCAAATTCTCAATAGTTCCTGCCTCACAAATATAGATAGCTGTCATATATACTGGGCCAGAAGGCTGAAAATTATGCTTTAACATTACTGTTCAGGCAGCAAACTGTCTCTGTCATTTTCACATTTTGGAAGCTGTTAACTTGCAGTTTCTCTCTACTCAGGTAATTTCCTGTATTCCTTCTCAAGTCATCATGTGGTTGAAGATCATATAGTTTAGTTTTACAATTAAACTTAGTTGTTTAGGGGTCAAGATGTCTAGGCAGATGTTTTAAGTTGATAAAGATGAGATAAGATAGATATTGATTTACATTCAGAATTTGCAAAGATGTTTTCTTCGATGCTGCCAAATACAAACAGCCAGAACACTATGAATGTAATATTTATATAATTCCTGATTGTTTTGTGGTTCTTCCTGCTGTAGTAGTTTATTGTATATATGTTTAATAATATAAATGTATATATAAAAGAATAATAATGAAGAAACCTAAGAAAAATGGAAAAGAAAATTACCCTAATATCTTTCTTAGATGTTTGGTAGAATGTGAGCTTCTTAGGACAGAGTATTTCTTTTGTTTTCTTAAGTGATCTATAGTTTTTGATTAAATACATTGTTAAAATATAAGACTTTTCATTTCCATTTGTGTATTTGATCAAGCTGAACTATCCTCAGACATTTTCAAAATCATCTGAATATTCAAACGTTTAGAAGTATCTCTGTAACTGTGAAATCTTATATATATATATGTATATATATATACATACATACATATATATATATATATATATATATATATATATATATATATATATATATATATATATTCTTTTTGTTAATCTATTGCACCAGGGTATATTTTTCTATGGAAGTGGACAGACAATAGCTGGGCTTATTTGAAATTTCTGTTTCCATGTAATTTTAATACTATTAACAGAAATTCTTTGATAAGCTTATTCCTTGTGCTATTTTTTTAATTTCATGTAGTATTATTTTTTCAACTTTTTGAGATCTTATTTATATTTTTCATAAAGCATAGTATGCTTTGTCTTTCATTTTATCATTTGTATCCTACCTTTTACTGTGACCTATTTTTTTCTCATTTTCCTGTTACTTAGATTATGAATTTTTATGTTTACAAAAAAGCCCTTGACAGCCTACTTTATTTTTCTAAGATCATAGATGATTTCATATGAAATTACTTATAACTTATTTTAGATCTTAATTTGAAATATTTATACTAAATAATCAAAAGGGAGCTTTTGAAGTAGTTGGTTATTTATCAAGCTATTGTCACAAGTAATTAATTTTCACTCTGATAGTTTTTCATTTCTCCTACAGAATTGTTACCCGCCTAACGCTCTCATAGTTCATAGAATATATACTCTTTATAATCTTGGTTATCTTCATTTTAGATCTCTGTTTTTCTGTGTATGTTTCTTTATACATTACTTTATAGTTGGTGTGGACTCTAAATGATACAGTTTTAAGAGGAGTGATACAAATTTTAAGTGAAGAAATACACCTTTTATTCCTAGTCCTTCATAGCAATATGTCATAGTAAACATATATAATAGCTAACTAGGCATAAAATATTGGAGTAAAAGAAAAAAGTTTAAGGGTAGAGGAAATAGAAATATAGATGTTTGGGTAAATCTCATTACTCATAATGATTAAGACATGGCCTTATCATGTGCATATATGTGTTTGTTAAAGAACTATATGTAAATATAGCCACATTTATTATTGTTGTTATTTTAACTTTTATTGAAAATGGAGTATTGTCTTATACAATGCATTCCTAGCACGGTTCCCCTTCCTTCCCTTCACCCAGGTGCTCCCACCTCTCTTCTCCCCCAGATCCACTCCCTCTCTGTTTCCTCTCCAGAAAAGAGCAGGCTTTCAAGAAATGACAGGCAACTAGGACAACACATTGTACAGTGAGACAAGGCAAAAGCTCTCTTATTGTGCCTGGATAATGGAACTCAACAGGAGAAAGAGTCCCAAGAGCAGACGAGAGTCAGAGATAAACCAGTATCCACTATTAGGAGTCCCAGAACACCCAAACTAACAGCCCTAACATATATGCAGAGGACATGTTGTAGAACCCCACAGGCCCTGTGCTTGATACGTATTATTTAAAGTTGCATGTGTACTTCAGCTTAAGTTTAATGGATTTTTTAAGTAACTGCCTATTTTTCTGCTACAGGTAAATAATTGTCTTATGTTCATCAAGATATTCAGCAAGTTTTGTTTTATTCCTGCACATGCTTGTATTCGGGGCCAAATGTGATGGTTTATCATAAGGAAGACATTCACTAACTGTCTTTCAAATGATTTGTCCACTAAATTTGTAACCTAGTAAGAAGCTCATGGGATTCACTTAATGGGAATTTGTCTGTCTACTATATTAAAAAATGTTCTTTTGTGTTTTATAACATTTCCTGAAAAGTGTCACTACTCTGCTAGAACATTTTTGATGTTTGCTAGAACACCCTCTTGGGTTCTGTGTAACTGCTATTACAATATTTACTACATCAATAATCATATCATAGTTGTGTTCAAGTCAATATGTATTTTTGTGGTAGTTTCACTGAAAATGGCCCCTATAGGACCACAGGCAGTGACACTATTAGGAAGCATGCCTGGTTGGAGCACATATGGCTTTGTTGTAGGAAGTGTGTCACTGGGGGCAGGTCTTAGATGCTTCAGCCAGGTCCAGTGTGCCACTCTCTTCCTGTTGCTTGCTGAACTCCCAACTTCATCTTTAGTACCGTGTCTTCCTGTGTGTCCTTATGCTTCCTGCCGTGATGACAGAGCAAACCTCTAACAGTGTATGCCAGCCCCAAATAAACGCGTTCTTTATAAGACTTGCCAAGGTCATGGTGCTTCCTCAAAAGAATAGAAACCTTAACTGAGACACTTTTTTTTCATAGAAGCCTAGGACAATTATCTAACTGTGTAATGTAGTTTATCAGTCAGCATCAGAGTGATCCCATTTGAGTTGTCAGGGAGGGGATAACATGACCCGAGATAATCCTTCATATTTTCAAAGACAAAACAATTTAAAAGAAAACACCAAATTTCTCAAAGTGTTTTAATATAATTATTTTATTTTATTAATTTTTTGAGAATTTCATATATATACACATACATATTATTATTTATTATTTTGATCATATCCACTCATATTTCTCTTCATTACTCCTCTAAGATTAAGATTCCCCCCTCCATCCTTCATTCAATTTTATGGGATTTTTTGTTTTGTTTTGTAAGTTATACATTCCAATTTATGCTTTATGCTGCTCATGTATACAGGGGTGTGTGTGATTCCCTCCATGGGAAAATGGCAAACTTAGCTGGGGCCACAACTTTAAAGAAGTAGCTTCCCTATAGCAGCCATTACTGATGGAAGTTCCTAAACTATGGGTAGAGAGTCTTGTGATCACCACACCTCTTCATGCTGTACTGATTACTGGGTTTATATGTACAGGTTTAGTGTAGGCAGCCACAGTTGCTGGGATTCTCTCAGGAAAAAAAAATGATATTTTCTCATTTCTCTTCAACCTTTGGGTGTGACCTTTTCTGCCCACTAATCCATTATGTTTTCTGATCCCTTGTGGGGAAAAAAATGTCATAGATATACCACTGAGCAAAGAATCTTTTTCAATGAGGTGCAGGAGCTCTACACTAATCTGTGGATATAGAGATATGGATTTATCGTGCACTTTGATACTATGCTTTTTTAGTAATAATAGTAGCTTCACATTTACAGCCAATGAGCTTCACAGCCATAGGGTTTTTTCTACACTTACAGAACCTGGCATGTGTTTTGTCCTATGGGTCTAGCCTTACATACCTTCTAAAAGTCAATGGCTACATCCACAACATTCATGCCACTGTTGCACTCTTGGCTTTATCTCTCCCGTTGGTCATTATTGCAGTTCAAAGCTGAGTAAAACTGTTGATAGCTTTTCTTTTTCTCCCTTAGTAGTTTACATAGTGCCTTGTGTATAATGGAAGTTGGCGGGGATGAAACTTTCTTCTCTTGTCAATACCAACTTGATTTCTACAAGTCCAGTAACAAAACAGCATTGTGTCTTCAGCAATATAGTTGTAACATCAAGTTTTGGAGGGCAGCTATGAATAATAGCAATAGTCTGTACTGTTTTAGTCTATGGAATACCTATGACCTCAAGCTCATCTGGAGATATATCTGGTACTGGGTTTTTGATTTACAATATAAGGGGAGATATATATTCCTTTTGAATTATAACTCCAATTAAAAATTTTTTACATGAAAAGGCATGTGTATGTATACTTAGCAAAGATTATAAAATAGGTTTCAATACTTTTCAAACATCTTTAGTGTTATTTGCCCTTTCTACCACGTTATTCTCTGCCCTTTCTTTTTGTCCCTTTCCTCATTTAAACCTCATTATTCCTTTTTCCACCTTAATATTACCTGCGTTGCATTATTCCTGTTTCCTTTAGGTCTTTCCCTGGACTTTGCATGGCCCATTTTGCTTCCACATCTACTCCAAATTAAACATACAAAACAAAATGATTCAACACCACTATCCCTATATGAGTGAGAACAGGTAATGCTTGTCTTTGTATCTCCATGCCTCCTGGACTATCTCCATACCTACTGGGTATAATTCCAAATATTTTAAAATACAAACTTACATTTAAGTACTGTTTTTTGTACAACTGAAATCAAAAGCCTAATAAAATAGTATAAAAGAAATTATTGCTAAATAATAGGAAAAATGTAGGCATATGAGTTGTTTCATTGTGCCAACTATGCAATAAAAAGCCCAGTGCTGGTGAGAAAACAACTGAGCTGTCATTTATGTTTTGATATTTAGTAAAATCAAAGTACAAAAGTGGAGCTTTGAAAGCATTTTGTTTTGGAAAACACGTAATGTAATCATAAGATATAGTACCACAAAACAAACCAGAAGCATGCAGCAAAGAGCAGCAACAGTGTGAATCCTTGCCTGAAATCATTCATGAAGCAGCAATCGTGACGCTAAAGTAGAGCTTCCCTACCCTGGCAAGCTGCCACACAGTTCGCTCTGCACCCCTACAGCCTCTCTCTGTAAATCATGGCTGCAACATTATGGCCAACAGAGCACAGCATCTCATAAGCTGAAAGGTCACTGCTTTGTTTGTGTGACTTTCATAATCTGAAATCTCAACAGAAGGAATTGCACAGAAGTCTTGTGTCCGTCCAAGACCACAATATTTGTGTAGCACTTTGATCTCTCCATGTTCTGGGATGTAGTGCTTAGCATTTGGTATATGTTTGCTTTGCCTGAGAGGACTTTGTTGCACAAGGATAGAGCATGAGAATACCAAAGCAAGAGAAAGACGATAGTATAAACATTTACATAGGTTAGCAACAATTCCTTATTACTAAGCATTGTCTTATGTTTGCTTTGTTTGATGAGATGGATAGCTGTTTTTCTTTATCTAGGTTCACCTGGTGTCTTTGGCTATATTTCAAACACAGCTATTACTTATATACACGTCTTTCTTTAGAGCTTGAAGAGAGTCTCAGTTCTTCTGATAATGGTTCAGTGTTTGTGGGAAAAGGGGAAGAATGAAGTAATTGTGAGGCAGTACTTCAATCGGATTTTAAAATGTATAAACAGAATGAAATAAAAGCTCATAATGCCTATAATCTCTTTATTTGATATTAATCACTAAATCTGGTAAATATACAATCTTCTCAGTGTAAAACTTTATTGCTCATTGAGGAACTAAGGGAGCACAGCTGTGGGCTATGGAGGGTGTCAGAGCATCCTCCTGAAGGCAAGAGGAGTCCATAGGTACTGCTAAGCCATAGTCAGCCCGAGATTATCAACTATATTTAAAAACGAATCTAACCTTTTATTCATCAAACAGAACCCTGTATAAATGTCAGCAAGCACCAACATTCAATTAACATTATGACTTATTCATCAGTTAGGCATACATTGAGTGGATATTCCTATGGCTCCCTCGTTGTAACTGTAAGGCCTGCCTTCAGGTGGCTTTAGCTGGGAGAAGCACCTCTCACTGCTACACACTGATCACATGGTTCCAAGGTAACATGCTGGTACAACCTCACCTGGGTCCTTGGAGGGTCATGCCTGGGAACCTATCACTGACTCCCCAACATGTGCAGAAATAGATAGAAATTGCTTTTTATGCGTGATGTGTATATTGTTTATATACAAACATTTATTAGAAGAGACATACAAAAAAGTTTTCTGGTGCATCTGCATTCAACCCTTCCTTGGGGTGTACTTTTAATTCTGCAGCCAGGGTATTAGCAATATTAAACTGAAAATGTCACAGAATGTCAAATCTGAAAATGTCACTGGGAAAGGGGAAAAAGATGGTGACCCTGTACTATCCACAAATGAAATAACTATGCCTCCCCAGTTCTGTACTGTGGGTATTTTTTAGTGGGCATAATCTTACACATTTTTGCATCCTATTAATTTTCATGGCATCGATGGAGAAATATTAGAACAGCAAGAGAGCTGAAGACAAATTAACTCATCAATTACATGTATGGGACAGTGGAGACTGAGTTTATTTCACCATTTCGAATAGCAATAAAACTGTAATTACTAACTCGTGGAATCTTCATGGAAATCTGCATTCATTACCACTTAATTTGAAGTCAGTGACTGCTGTATACTTAACTTTTCTAATATCTGCCACCAAATAGATATAGCAGGAAATAGTTTAGAATTAAAGCAGCTGTCCCACTCAGTCCCTGCAGAAACATTTTTGTAATCATCCAGAGTAAATTTTGCCCATGACACTAGTGAGATTAGTTTGTGCTTAAATAGTGCAGAAAACAGAAAATGAATAAATTGTTTGTTCAAGGTCAAAATTCCTACTCAAGTCTCTTTTCCCTGTTCCCAGCTCACAGCAGCTCTTCCTACTTCTATCCTTCCTCTATATCTATGAGTGCTACAGACTGAATATTGTTGCCTTCAGCAATAAAGAAAAAGTATGTGTGAAGCCAGAGACTGAGGCCAATATTAACAATACTACCTGTCAGCTATATTGTGTTGAACAAGTTATTTCATATTCTTGAAGGTAATTCTTCTCATTTATAAACCAGGATTCTAAGGTTAATCTTCTAAAGTTTCTCTGAGCACTGTGCATTTGAATATACATGAGTGCCCCTAATGTGGAACATGGTATTTCTTTTTTTAAAAATTTATTTTATTAATTTATTCTTGTTACATCTCAATGGCTATCCCATCCCTGTATCCTCCCATTCTTTCCTTTTCCCCTTATTTACCTCCCCTATGACTGTTCCTGAGGGGGATTACCTCCCCCTGTATATGCTCATAGGGTATCAAGTCTCTTCTTGGCAACCTGCTGTCCTTCGTCTGAGTGCCACCAGGTTCTCCCCCTCCAGGGGACATGGTCAAATATGAGACACCAGAGCTCGTGTGAAAGTCATACCCCACTCTTCACTCAACTGTGGAGAAGTTCTGTCCATTGGCTAGATCTGTGTAGGGGTTTAAAGTTTACTGCCTGTATTGTCCTTGTCTGGTGCCTTAATTTGAGTGGGACCCCTGTGCCCAAATCTGCCTATCATAATGTTCTACTTGCATATTTCTAGGACCTTCTGGATCCTTCTACTTTGCTATTCTCCCATGCTTCTCTCATCTAGAGTCCCAATAGGATGTCCTCCCCTCTGTCCCAGTTTCCTGGTAAGTGAAGGCTCTCGTGGGACATGCCCCTTGGGCTAGTATGCAGATATAAGTGAGTATATACAATTTGAGTCTTTCTGCTTCTGGGTTAACTCAATCATTATGATCATTTCTAGCTCAATCCATTTGTCCACACATTTCGGGAATTCCTTGTTTTTTAATAGCTGAGTAGTATTTCATAGTGTATATGTACCACAGTTTCTTTATCCATTCTTCTACTGAGGGACACTTAGGCTGCTTCCACGTTCTGGCTGTTATGAATAAGGCTGCTATGAACATGGTTGAGCAAATATTCTTGTTGTGTGCTGGAGCATCTTCTGGGTATATTCCAAGGAGTGAAATAGCTGGGTCTTGAGGAAGACCTATTCCCGTTTTTCTGAGATAGCACCAGATAGATTTCCAAAGTGGCTGTACTAGTTTGCATTCCCACCAGCAATGAAGGAGTGGAACATGGCATTTCATGGCTTCTTTTTCTTATTTTGATCATTAAAAAGAGCCCTCATATTATAGGCACTATATATCATGTCTTAATTTTTAGGATCGATTTAATTTCCATGGCAGTTAAATATCCTGCATAATCAAAACTGCTTTTATTATAGGTAGCCAATTTGTTTTTGTTTTCGTAATACTAATGTGACCAAAAAGCAAGGTTCTATATAAATGGAAAATGATCATGTAACCACACAAATTTTATTGCCCACTGTGAATTAATTAAGTCTGAAAAGACACCATTTACATGTTATTATTTCTGTTTCTTTATTCAGGAAGTGACACCTGGGAAATGATAGATCACAGATGGAAGGGGTCAGATGGGGGCAGGCATCACCTGTATTTTATTTCAGGCTCCGTCGTGTTTATCAAGTGTCTGAGTCTGTCAGCACCAGTTTTGATGTATTTGTATCCAGATGCAAAATAAGGAAGGACTGGGGAGGATGCAGTTGTGACTGAAGGGTAAAGTATACATTTCTGATTTAAGAGAATGAACAACAGACCTCACTCTGATTTTAACATGAATAATAGGCATGAAGAGTTTAGAGTAGGAATTCGTTACGAACATCAAATGCAAATATACAATAAATCTTTTTAGCTCTTTGGAACTGGGTGGTTATCTAGTAGCTTTGAAACTGTATAAAACCAGTAATAGTGTGCCTATTAATCTCACGTGTTCTTCTTGCAGTAACCCTCCACTGTAGGGATTTCTATAGTTAGTTCTCAACAGCATAGTTAATTGAAAATAGTCACACTAAAACTAAACTTGATGTGTTTTTCACTTGTCTGTGTCTAGTATCTTTCCATAACTTCTAAAGAGTGCATATACCATTCCTTAAACAAGCAAGAACAGTAAAAGTAACCTGGTGATGTCTCATGCTCTTCTGGTCAATTCATGAGTGTTCCATGGGCTTGAACTGATCCTCGCATGAGCAGCCAGTGTATTTGTATTACTATCTAGCCTCTTCTAAGTAGAAGCCATACTCAAGAACTCAACCGTGGACTGAATTCACTGATCAGACACCACATGGCATGTTAAAGTAACATTAAGGCAGTTAGGTATTTGATAGTCTTTGAGACTTCCTGTCATCTGCAAAATTAATGTTTCAAAGAAGTTAATATACATAGAGCTCTTCAAAGAGATTATGCTACATTCCATACTGTTAATGTTAACTATTATCATTACCACTGATTTTAAAACCATTTCTACAGCAAGGCAAAGGTACAATGAAGAAAGAGAGAAAAAAAGTATCTAAATACAGAAGGCAAGGATAGATATATTTATGTATTTCTCATATCCCGTTTTAAATGCCAAGCAAGAAAACTTGTGCTTTTTTATATTTATTTGTTTATTATAGTTCATTCATCTTACATCATGATTATCATCCCCTTGCTTGTATCTTTCTGTTCCACGCTTTCCTTCCTGTTCTATCCTATTTCCCTCCCCTATACCTCTGAAAGGGGGCAGGGGAGCCCTTTCCCCCACTGTCTGACCACAGCCTATTATGTCTCATCTGGATCTCCTGCATCCTCTTTCTCTGTGTGCCCTGCCCCCCAGAACATGCCTGCCAAGGGGAAGTGATCAAATAGTGGACACCAGAGTTCATGTCAGAGGCAATGCTCACTCCCCCCCACAACCTTGGAGAATGAGCTGTCCATTGGGTAGACGTCAACTAGGGCCTATGTTCTCTGCATGCATTGTCCTTGGCTGGTACATCAGTTTGTGCACCCCTCCCCTGGGTCCAGATCCACAGGCCTTGAAGGTCTCCCTGTGTGGCTTCTGAAACCTCTGGGTCCTTCCATCCTCCCACTCTTCCATACCACTCTTAGCTCTCTGCCCAGAGTCTACCTGGGAGTCCCAGCATCTGTCTTGATAGCCAGGTGAATGGAGTCTCTCAGAGGACATCTATGTTGAGATAATATCCACTTACTAGTGAGTTTATACCATATGTGTCTTTCTGCATCTTGATTACCTCACTGAGGATGATCATTTCTAGTTCTATCTATTTGCCTGCATATTTCAAGATTTCCTTGGATTTAATAGCTGAGTAGTACTCCATTGTGTAAATGTACCACAGTTTCTTTATCTATTCTTCAGTTAGGGGACGTCTAGGTTGTATTCAGATCTGGGTATTAAAAATAAAGCTGCTATGAACATAGCTGAGCAAATGTCCTTGTTGTATGGTGGAGCGTCTTTCAGGTATACGCTCAGGAGTGGTATAGCTGGTTCTTGAGATATCATTTTTCCCAATTTTCCTAGAGAGTTCCAGATTGCTTTCCAAAGCCTTTGTACAAGTTTGCACTCCTACCAACAATGGAGGAATGTTCTTCTTTCTCCTCATCCAAGCCAGCAAGTGCTGTCACTTGAATTTTAACTTAGCTATTCCAGTAGGTGTTAGATGGAATCTCAGCATCATTTTGATTTGCATTTCCCTGAAAGCAGGTTGTTGAGCATTTCTTATTAGTTTCCCAGCCAATTGATGTTCCTCTGTTTAGCTTTGTACCTCAAAACTTATACTTATATCTTAGCAACTTAGTACCCATTAGCCAGAACTGACTAGTTGATATGTGCAATAATTATGGTGATTGAAATATGAACTTAGTGAAAATGGCTATATAATTTTAAAATTCATATCTGTTTAAAAGGCACATTTTAACAAAGATCCAAAGTAGAAAACACTAATCAGAAAGACTACTTTGTTCCTTTTATTAATTAAAAGAATCTGTAAATTCATCAAAAACAATGCAGGAGTTTTCAGTCTGGAGACTGAAAGTGGTCCAGTTTTGTTTTCTGTGCTCACAGGTGCAGCTAAGCAGTCATCGGCCGTTACTCCCTCCCTGTTCTGCTGTCATTCATCCCCGACCATCTTCTTCCATTTCTTTCTGTGCTGAACTGCTGATAGGAGGCAAAGAGTGTGTGATGGCTAGCTATAAGTGTTTCTTTTTTTTTTCTTTTTTTAAAAATATGTTTATTTTTGACATTATCACCACAACCATATAAGTGATGGCTTAACAGTTGAGTTGTAATCTGAATAAATTAATAAAAAAAAGAACAAAAAGAAAAAAAGGAAAGCAACAATATGACAGTGGAACATTTCTTTTCTTTTAATTCAGAAATGCCATATTAGTTTGTTGCAGTGTCAGGAAAGTGATGGGCATGCATGCAGGGTCCCTGAATCCTGCTTCTGGTGATCTGCAGTATGGTGTTGTAAAACTTGCTCCTATGCTACCGTACAGCTACACCCTAACGACCGTCATTACAAAATGTGTTCATATATACACTGAGGTCCTCAGCTCAGGTTCTCAAATTACCTACTATAATCATTTTATTCATCTTTATTCTGCTCTTCTTTGTTTCATACATTGCTAAAGCTCTCTTAATTTCCTATCTTCTGTCTCATCTCTTTCTGCGCATGACTTGTTCACAAGTTACCTTCTTTCCTTCTCTTGTTCATTCTCTCTTCTCAATTGCATAACTGCCAACTCTGCTTGACATCTGTTCATTGACACAAATTTCAAGCTGTCCTACACATCTTCTCTTAGATATATACACAATTGATATTAGGCATAGAAAATGTATTTCCATGCAAGTCAGAATTTTCTTTTGATAATCTCCTTTTCCAGTGATATTTTTTTCTCCCAGGTGCTATAAAGGAAATTTGCTTTATATCTGATGACTGGCTTTTCCTGTCATTGGATCAGATTGTTTGACCCACAGGATCTTTTCTGCATTCACATCTTTATTTATGCCTTAACTACATAACACACAAATTAGTACAGTATCCATCAAGCTGGACTCACCAGTGTCATCACTGCATGATAACTTTTGTGTTCTAGAATTTAGATACAAAGGAAAGCTGCCTTGTCCATCATGTATCCTTTGGTGCTAATAAAACACATAATGTAGTTAGACATTTAATAATCAATTATCTGCTTGATGCTGAATATATGGAATTAAATAGAGATTAGCTGGAATGCTTTATTTTTGTTATAGTTTTCTTTATTTGCTTTAAGTCTCTTATAATGCTGATGGTATATTACCTAGGAATCTAAATTTGAGGTTACATCATGTAATTTATGCAATTCTTAAGTAGAATTAAACTGTTAGTTATACCCTCTTAAAGAATCTGTGGCTGGAATCCTGGCTTAAAGAGCCAATTTTTTAATAAACTCATTTGACATTTAGAGAATTTCATAATTATGAAACTAACAAAGAGCAACTGAGGCTTTTAGACATGTTGTACAATACTAAGGAAATACTTGCTTGTGTTGGATAGCTTTATAATTGGCATTACATAAGTTAAGAATTGTTCATGGTTTAATAACTCTCCATACCTGTTTACTCTTGGTGGGTATAGCAGAAACCTACACATAAACCTACACATATTATTTAAATTTGTATATGTCATCAGAATTCCACTTACTTTTGCCTAATTATTTCACTTTTTGTTACTAATTTCATTGCTATTTATTATTCCATATATCTCCCACTTTAAGATGTCTTCGCCTATGTGTTCATTGTCACTGAATGTATAGAAAGTTGTCTCTAGTTAAAATATTTTTTCAAATGTGGATTAAGTAGCTGAGGCCATTTTATGTGTTTATATGTTCTAATAATTGTACAGAAGAAATCAAGCACTCAGCATTTTTCTTTTATTGCACAGATTTAGATCCCACAAATCACTCAGGTGGATATAACCATTTGTCTTTGCAATAAAATCCCCACAAAGATTTTATGGTCTGAATTCAATAGTGTTAAGAGCTTTCAATTTCTGAAGTCTTGCCCATTTCTTTCTTAAACACAATAATCAATACAGTCTGTGTCGTAATGCCATCTCTTTTAAAAAAAAATCAAATTGCAAGTAAGAATAGCTCAAGTTTTTCCTTTAAAACTTAAAATTTTGCAACAGTTCTATCTGTGATTGTAGTTGTAAAATTCCTTAAGTGGTTATCTGCTCCTACGTTTTCACTTGCACTGTACTTCCTAATTTTTTAAAATCTGGATTTTTAACGATTGCACTCTGTGCGTGCACCCCTCCTCATGTGTGTGTGTGTGTGTGTGTGTGTGTGTGTGTGTGTGTGTGTGTGTGTGTGTATGTCTGTGTTATATTAGAGATTCGGTCTTATTCTACTGAAAGAAACATGGAATAATATGCTCATTCTACTATTCTTCCTCCAGTTTACTTTCTCATGTTTTACAAAGGTTGTGACTGCCTCTCCAGAGTTTGATCGATAGCCATTGTGTATTGCTTGTTTGTATCCTTTGTCTTTTATTTCAATAAATGAACTTTCATGACAATACAAAGCGTTTCTTTTTTGTGTGTGTGATGGTAAGGATATAAACTTTGGATTTTTTTAAAAAAAGACTATACTGTAAATAGATATAGCATATGTGTTCAAATCACTGTCTATGCATGTATGGCCCTTAACTGTGTATTTCTAGCTAAAAGTCTTCCCCTGAGGTCTCGACTTATATCCATCTTTAAATGTGATATTTCTATTAGCAAGCACTTAAAATTTTATGGGTCCTAAATAGTAATTGATTCCAACAATGACTTTTCTTAGCCTTTCTCATGTCTCTAAGGTCACCTCAATTTAGTTAATTAAACAGAATTAACTATGTTTAAATTATATTTATTTCTCTTCTATAATCTTTTGTCTTCTAAAGCTGAATGAAACTCTAGTGAAAGTGAAGCTGCCTGCCTCTCCACTGCACAAATTAACTGCAGGCTGATTACAAAACAGGTGTGCTTAGTTTCAGAAAAATAAAATCAGTGGATAATGAAACATGACATGCTGCTTGGAAAGGCAAGGTGCTCACAACTCTATGTGGACGGTGTTGCTGGGGACGTCCTGAAACACTGGCTGTAGGTGACTTTTGGCTAATATCCACACAAAAGATTTTCAAGGAAAACATAAAATATTCTTGACATTACTTAAATGTTTTTTGTATCTCTTAACAAAAAATGTATGCTAAATATTTACTCATAGACTGGTCCTCTTATCTGAATTCTGTGCTAATCTCTCATTTTAACGTTTTGAGTACAGAAAGTTGATTTTCTCCACCTTTCATAGTATTTGTTGATTTTTTTTATGGGTAGAAGTTTACATTATTCTGATCTCCTTGTCATCACAAATGTACTGTAGTACATAGTGAATGGTAGATGTATATATATATATATATTTTTTAGCTAAAATGATATCAACAATTATGAAGCATTTTGCTTTCATGGTCAGTGATTTAAGTTACATAATGCATTTATTTTAGACAGTGAAGAAAATGAGATTATATTGCTTAAGTCACAAAACTGAGAAAAATTCAGTAACAGGCAAATTATGTCAAATATTAACATTTAGTCATGCTATATTTTCTTCTGACACTTATGCCTATTACATCAGTGATAGGAAAATGTGTTGCAAATTAAATCCTCTTTGCATCTTTAACATTGGCTACTATTGGTTCTCAATTTAGAATTTTATTCTATATGTTATTATTTACTTTATTAAATCTCATTGGTAGGATAATCAGTACTCAGAACTGAATTTATTCTTAACTAAAAACCTAAGTCCACATACTCCTCACTACCAGTAATTGTTAAATTAGTCATTTAGAAATCTCTCCTTCTATTTCCCCATTCTCCCTTGCTTCTTTCACTTAGAGTCCCAATAGGAAGTCTTCCCCTCTGTCCCACTTTTCTGGTAAGTGAAGACTTTCATGGGACATTCCCCTTGGGCTAGTGTCCAGAGGGTCCTAGAAATCTACTAGAAGAACATTATGACTGGCGAATCTGGGCCCAGGGGTCCTGCTCAAACTATGGCACCAGCCAAGGACAATATGTGCAGTAAATTTCGAACATCTACCCAGATCTAGCCAATGGACAGGACATTCTCCACAGTTGAGTGGAGAGTAGGGACTGACTTTCACATGAACTCTGGTACCCCATATTTGACCACGTCCCCTGGATGGGGAGGCCTGGTGGCACTCTGAGGGAGGATAGCAGGCTACCAAGAAGAGACTTGATACCGTATGAGCATATACAGGGGGAGGAGGTCCCCCTCAGTCACAGTCATAGGGGAAGGGAGTAAGAGGAAAATGGGAGGGAAGGAGGAGTGGGAGAATACAAAGGATGGGATAAAAATCTAGATGTAATATGAATAAATTAATAAAATATATTTTAAAAATTAAAAATAAATTCCCAGAAAAAAAAAGAAATCTCTCCTTACGATCAAAATATGAGAGAATTTGTAAAAAGATCTCTCATATCACTTGACAACCCAGAACATTTAGATACTGGTTTAGCATCAACATGAAGAAACTACAAATTATATGTATTATGATGAAAACATAGGAAAAGCACCTACTGTGGTTCTGTAATAGTTTATGCTTTATATTTAATAATTGATACACTTATTTTTTTTATTTGTGGACCTTAGGTATGTATTCACTGTGCTATAATGAGGTCTGTATTCTATTCTCTCCCTTCTTTTCCAACCCCTCACTCTCACATCATGCCGTGCGTGCTTTTATTTTCTTTTCATTTTATTTAAACCCACCAAATCCAGTTAATGATGCCAGTGCATTAATGGGTGTAGAGCCCACTTCCTCCTTAAAGACAACAGAGTCTCTGTCTTTTTAAAGTCATCTGCTGCCAATGTGTCCTACTCTGTCCTTCCCGACTCTGTTCTTACATCATGTCTGGCTTGATGCTGTGTAGTTCTTGTGCATCTGCGTTCATATGCATAACTGTTCTGTTGTGTCCGAAAATGATGATTTCTTGTACACATCTGCTACCTGTGGCTCTCCCAAACATTCTCTTCTTGAGCGTTAGGAAGATGGGGGTAGAATGTAGGTATGAAGTTTAGTGATAGTGATGCTACCATCTCTTATTCTCTGCATATTGAGGACTTGTGAGACACTATGTCAGTCATCATCTCTCACACCAGAAGTTACTCCTATGAGGGTTGAAAGATGCGTTATTCTGTCATTATAACATTAATTAATTAACATTCATTTCAATACTATGCTAATTTCACGTAACAATTGTAGTAGGAAAATAAAAACTGTATAACTACATTTTCTTTGCCCTGATAATAGTGATAAGGATTGGTTTCATCTTGTGAATGAATTCTATGTCGAATTAGAAAATAGTTACATAACATTCATGTCACCATTGCATGCCTAGGCATATCTTTGCTAAGCTGATGGTTATTGAAGCTCCAAGGGTTCACACACGATTAAGTTTGCTGATATCATTTCTTCTCTGATAATGTGCATATTATATTCCAGTACTATAAATGCTATCTACTAGGCTTGAAGCTGTTTTTTAGGTATCAGTATGATTTTTCTGTGTTTTAGGATACAAGCATGTATTTTTTTTAGTAATAGAGACTTATCCATAATGAGTCTAGAGTATAAGCAAGCAATGATAATACCTATTAATATTTGGGGTCTATGGGACGACATTAATAAATAATTTTCAAATCAGTAACATTTGGTAAACAGATAAAAGTATGGACATATGGGTGAACATTTAAGAGCACTGATTGCTCTTCCAAGGACCTGGGATTAGTTTCTAGCATCCAGAACACATCTGGTGGTTACAACCGTTGGTGACTCCAGTTCCAGAGAATCTTCTTTTCTTGCGTCTAAAGGTAGCACATACACATGTGGTAGTTGATGTTCATCCTGAGACATTACAAGAGCCATAGACTAACAAAAACTTCATTGCTACTTATTGGAAATGTCCTTTCAAGTGGTTGGTCAGGGTAGTCCAAGAGACTTCCTAAACTTCATAAGCTATTGCTCTTGTTTTTGATAGCTCTTTAGAGGTAGTAGGCAATGCACACTCAGGACACAGGGTTCTGAGGAGTCAGGCTGCATCTAAAGAGAATAGCTCCTTCCATGGTTTAGTTTTCATAGTTGCAGAAAGTCCTATGCAGTATACCAATAGAAGGAAGAAATTAATCAACCTATACAGCTGTGATACCTATGAACCACAACCATGACAAGCAAGGGAAACATAGCCATCTATGGCTACAGAGGGCATGACCTTATAAGAGCATCTACTATGGCCACTTTAGTAGTCTACCACAATCAATACATGCATGATAATTTTATTCTAATATCCACATATTAGTGTATCACTTCTTATCAAATAAGCTTTTGTTTACACAAAATGGAGACCATTGCAGAAAACCGCAACTAGACACAATACAAAGATCAATGGATCATGAGTTGCTCAGTGCCAATAAACACATCTACATCTAAGCTCCTGGGAACAATGTAGAAGAGAGGAAAGAAATACTGGAAATTCCAATGTACCAGGAAGTGTACTGTGACATAGTTTTCATAGAAATGACTGCAAAAACAAGACGGGAAAAGTGCTAATATGAATGGATGATAGATATGCTAACATGAAGAGAAGAAAAGTCTTATTAGGTCCAGTCCCTACACAAAGAACTACCGGCAACTAGTGGATGCTGAAAGAGGGAGATTTAGCGTTTCCTTAAGAAAGAACTTTCAGATTGATTACTCAATCAATATAAGGCTGCTGTGTGTGTGTGTGTGTTGTGCTTGTGTGTGTTACTACTTTATTATTGTTGTATATGTAACAATAATAAAGAAGGCTATCAGTTTGAGAGTGAGATGGGGGGACAGGTTATAGAAAGAAAGGAAATCTGGAAGGAGAAAAGGGAAAAAGAAAGTAATGTTATAATCAAAACATATTTTAAGAATTTAAATCAATAGAAATCAAAAGAGAAATGAAATTGCAAATTTACAGGTAAATGAATGTGAAAGTAATGTTTGAGTTAATTAATCCAGACCTAGAAAGACAAAAGCCACATCTTATCCCTTTTATGTAGACACTTGTTTTATATCTTTACATGTATATTTAAATTTGTAATACAAAGAAGCGGTCTGAAAACTACCAAGGGGCATTGGGATTGCTTTCAAGAGAAGAATGCTATTGGTATAAATGCGGGATGACAAAAAACGGAGCAAGAAGTAATAAGTATGATGGTAATGGCAAGACAGTATTAGGAAGGATTACAGGAAGAAAAAACAATAAAGTCTTTAAAAACATCCCATTAAAAACCTACTAGTGTAGATGCTTCTAAAATGCATACAAATACAAATTATAAAGTAAGTGGAGTTACCTTATAAAAGAAAACCAATGCCCCTCCTAGATACCAAAGGTATACAATTGTGATATTTCCTTGAACCCTCAGCCTTTTGCACAGCTTCTTGTTGAAGTGGTATTTAGTACACCAAATAAGTCGTTGTGGTAGATTCATTCTTTCACCGGGATATGATCTTAGACATGTGAGTGGGTGTGCATATCTGAGATAATGTTTGAACTACAAGGTTATTCTATTTTCAACTCCAAAATTTTCATTTCTGAAGTCCAGATCTCCTTGTTTATTACATAAACTCTTGCATCTCCTCAAGCTGCTTTTTTCTGGCAGTTCATTTTTCAGATTGCTATAATATAAACTGTGCCATACATGAGCTTCTCAAATCACGAGCTCTGAAAATGTTAGCAAAGAATTTCCTGCAGAGGGTGTGCCTGAATCCTGCCACCTGTAGATGATATCTTGAATTTTATGGCAATATCTACTAGATATCTACAAACTATGTCGCAAATTGTTTATTTATTTGAAGACAACCTCTGATGTAATAGAAAACATTAATTATATGCCTTTCTTTATCAAATCATCACATCGATTTTGTTGCTGTTTTGTTAAAGTTTTAAATCTTTGCGGCTATAATACAGTATGCAGTTAAGATATGAGTTATGTGAAGAGCAAATTAGTAAGTAATGTGTTACACAGTCTATCACAAATCCTCTTCTCATAAGGTAATTATGATCTCACTTACACACTTAATAATTTCTATTTGTATACATTTTAGAGGCATCTACACTAGTAGGTTTTAATGGGATGTTTTTAAAAGTCTTTATTGTTTTCTCTTCCTATAATCCCTCCTAATACTTCCTTGTTATTGTGTGTGATATGGCCAAGACATGGGATATATTAAATATTTTATGTTTCCTGTTAGAAGCATTGAAATTGGGTCTTCTTCATAAAGTTAAAGGAGAGACAATGGCATTTAAGTCTGCACATTGAAATCTTCCAGATACAGACCATTACATATTTTCAAATCTCCTGTTAGCTCTTGTAGATTCTAGAATAAAGATATCCCTTGTAATTTTTCAAAACTCAAATGGATTTAACCTTTACATAGTTAAATTTAGTTGGCTCTAATTTTTATTAATGGTTTCTTTCATTTGATTTTCTCTATAGATTATTGTACCTTTTCCTCAGTATTTCAGTGAATCATTTTTTTCCCTCTTGATCCCTATCTCTATTTTTTTCACGATTTTGTTTAGTTGTACCATATGCTGCTTCTGGAACTAGAATTTTCCTTGTCCTTGAACCTACATTGAAGAGAACAATGTAAATGCTAATGAATTCAGCATTGTGTCCTTGGATTTTCTTGAATTTTTCTCCTTTGTTTCTACTTGCTGGGGCTAACCTGCATCTGGGTAGTTGATGTTCTTGTGAATCAAGCTCTTTTGCTATTCTTCTTCTTCTTCTTCTTCTTCTTCTTCTTCTTCTTCTTCTTCTTCTTCTTCTTCTTCTTCTTCTTCTTCTTCTTCTTCTTCTTCTCCTGCTTCTCCTCCTCCTCTTCCTCTTCTTCCTCCTCTTCCTCTTCTTCTGTAGCATGACAGTAATTATTTCCTTGCTTCTCTCCCCTCAGTAAGTTCTTGTCTATATGCATTATTCCAGCTTTTAATTACATAGAAGGTTCTCCTAACTGAGATTCTGAGCTCTATATTTCAAAGTCTTTGATACAATTCCTTGATTGCACAGTGCAAACAGAGAGTTGAAGTTCTTGTGTGAGTGGGATGTATTCAAAGAAAGCCATTCCTCCTGAGATTCAATACAAATGAAATAAAACACTGAGGAGAGGTAAAGGAGTACGAGGACAAATTAAAACAATAACAACTAAGAGGTGGTTAAACTTGAGGATGGCTGGGGAGTGGTTGAGTTGGCAGTGAAAGAGTGGAACATAGGTGCCTACGGAGAAGAAAACCACAGTGAGGTATTCCCACTTTTCCTGTTGAGTCATGGGAAGTCCCTCAGACTTTCAGAATTCTGAAGCATGAGTTTCTGAGAAAAGGGAATTTTGGAAGAAAACATTAAAAAAAAAAAAAAAGATTTTTTTTTTTTTAAAGAAGCAGGTGTTTTCTCCTTCTTACAGCGAAGTACCATTTCTATCATGGTGTTGAAAGAAATCAAATCCATTTTGCAAGGAAACTGATCTGGAAAGAAATTTTGAATCACAGATCTCAAGCAGAGTAGAAGACAAGTTTCCTTAGAGTACAAAGCTTTGATAAATGTTGAACATCTGAGGGTTAAAATCTCTTTAGCTTGCCTAATTTCTATATGACAGATTGCCAATGTCATGATCAGACAGTTGTGTGACTTCTGATGAAAACCTTTCTTAATAGTTCATTTACTTACAGAATAGCCAATAAAATCCTGGCTTTCACCAATACATAAGATTCTATATTAATTTTTTAATGTGAAAAAACACATGCCACTAGAAATTTTGGTAAAATGACAATATGATACAAAAATACTACAAAAACAAAAACCCAGGTACAACAAAGTTCATGCAATAAATGGAGGATAGCATCACAACACTATATACTATATTTTAGCTAAGCAGTGGCACACACCCTTAATCCCAGCACTCGGGAGACAGAGGCAGGCAGATCTCTGTGAGTTCAAGGCCAGCCTGGTCTACAGAGTGAGTTCCAGGACGGCCAGGGCCACACAGAGAAACCATCCCCCCCCCCCAAAAAAAAAAAAAAAGTAAAATTTATTTAGGTTTTTAAAATGTAATGATTAAAAATTGAAGGAGTAAAAGAAAAAGATGATTTATTCTCTAAGAATGTAAAATCAAATTATAAAGACATGCACTCCAGTACCCAATCACAAAAGCTTTGTAATGGAAACAGGACGAATGATTCTAGAAATTGCAGTATCAAACTGCCTGGGGACCTTTCTGAGCAAGAGTTATGAGGTATTACAATGGAAGAGTCAGTCAGGCACTCAACAAAGAGCCCAAGAAAAGGCTCCCTTCAAATGTAAACAACTCTGAGGACTAGATACATTTAGAGAGAAATGGCAGAGTGTTGAATTAGGCATATGTGGTGATATTAAATAGTTACTGAGTTTAGTTTTGGAAACGAAAACGAGATGCTCTTCCAAACTTGAACTAACACATGTTTTACATGCAGACACACTGAATAAACCTGACAGACTGAAGACATTCCTAAGCATAAATGACCATGAGGATTCCCTTCCTATTGGCTCCTTGATTCTGTGGTTAAGCTCTATCATGAAAACACAATTGAAGAAAAAAGAAAAAAATATCTCAGAAACAGAATTAAAGATGAAATTTTAAAGAGGAAAAGCCCCACAGAGGAGTATCCCATGCCAACAGGCTGTGGGAAGGAACTCTGTGATAGAACAAAACCAAACCACCACCAACAAAAGACCCATTTCCCAGGGAAACAGGACTCTGAGCTATAATGTCTCAGAATATTTTGTAGTTCTACCAAGTGTTCAAAAGGTATCAATGATAGCACCTAGACATATTACAGACTAGAGAAACCAGCATTCGCTAACCTCAACCCCTAAATTTCTTTCTGCATTGGCCTTTGGAGTCAACAGGTAGGACTCCAGATTGATCTTAAACTTGCTTGATTCAAGTCCTTAATTATTAGGTAGGTCTTTGCTACAAACATATGACATCTCCTTGGTGTTTAGCATCAGAGTCTGTAGCTACCAAAATTTAAAAACATATTTTAGCACACAGAGAATTGATTTGTTAAGTAGACCTTGGCTTTTAGTACAGCACTACACCTAACATGTTTCATTTTCCTTAAGGAGCTAAAGAGCAAACCTTAGCACTAGACTCTGACAAAACCAGTATTTCTTTGGCCCCCATCTTTGACGTTATGAATGCTCTTGAGAGCTTGGTCTTCAGACTGCCCATTTTAAACATCCTCAGATTTAATGGATGTTTAATGCTTATAATGCTGTTATTTTCTAGCTTTGCTAATATGAATTGTTAATTATTCAGCAAGACACTGAGAACTCAGCCTCTTACTTACTGCTGGCAGGATTGCACTTAAATGTTCTAGACAAATTAAAGTCTGCTTTTAACGAGAAAATTCATTCTCCCCTGTGTGACCCATTCTAACACTTAACAACTCCCCACTGCTAAAGAACCTCTTCCTTATGTCTCTGTTAAATCACTCCAATTGCTAGTTTTGTCATTTTTCTATCTTTACATTACAGGTCTTGTATGCCAGAGGGTGATAGAAATGTTTGAAGCAGCGCTGTGTACCTGCTGTCTCTTGCCTTTTTCTCAAGCCCAAATATTATTTTTTTTTTGCCTTGAAGTGTACACAATATATTGTCTTACTATAGTTTGATATATTTCAAATACAATACAGAGGTTTATAATTTGAGGAAACTAACAACTTTTGCCAATTGTTTCGTAGGATCTACAAATTCTGCAGCATATTTTCTCTTTGAATCTTTTAATAGTGACGGTAAATTGGCCAGTTATTGATCTTTCAGGGTCTTACTGCTTTAATCACTTATGTTTTAGAATAGACGACTTGCCTGGAAATTCCTATTATGTTCATTTCATTAACCATCCAAGAAAACTCTAAGTTCAGTTTAATGTATTAAACTAACTTAATTTAATAAATGATAATTCTATTGATTTTCTTTCACCTTTTATGTAAATATGACATTAGCATACATTGCCATGACATTTGTAAGAATTGTTATACTAAAAACAAAATAGAAATGAATGTCAGTTCTTGTGGAATCTATGACTAATACAAAATTTAGATGTGTAGTACAATACATAATTAAATAGCTCTACGCAATATCAGCTACTTATGAAGCACTGGTAATGATATATGTGTACCCTTTGATTAAATAACAGCACAGTTTTATTACATCTTAGTATCCATGGATAAGCTTCCCTTCTCCAAGTGCCTGCTACCAATAATGAGACAGCACAGAAGTCTTCCAAGATAGGTAGAGACTCCAATAGGTCACAGACAAGCCAACACATAAAATGCAAATGGAAGATATGCTGTATTATTCACGAGTTCTGCATTTTTGTACATCACTTAGCTGACTATCCCTAAAGTTCTTGGCAGCATGTGGGTGGCCAAAGAGTTTCTGAGAGTTACTCTCTGTTGCCTCCAGTTTATCCAACCAATTTGACTCTAGTTAATAACTCTATTAACTGGATAATCGTTACTGTCTTTTTATCAGCTCAGTAAAACTACATCCCCATTATAAACAGCTGGTCAGTGACATAAATCTCTCTATATAGTAATGCACAAAATACTCTGTCTTAAGGGCAGTCACAGAGAAACAGCAGCCAGCCAGTGCTGCATTTTTCACTGGCAAAAGCTGCCGGAGGCCCCTGTAGGGCTGAGACTGGTAGCATCTTCTAAATCTCTTCTCTGGAGTTGAGCAGATGGCAGCTTTCTGATTGGAAACTGATTCAATGCTGCACTTAGCATGATTAAAACAAATGATGAGCCTGGAGTCCACCCTGTACAACCCCCACAGAACAGGTGGCAAAATGGAATATGAAGGTAAACCCGTTTGTTTGTCCCGACACGACTAAAGAAATGGCTTGATGAATTTTCCCCTACTGGAGTGACTGCTTTTTTCTGTTCTTCTCTCCTCATCAAATGAATTGAACTGACCAGCTGTATTGGCATCCTGTAGACAGGGCCTGAAATGTCTCCTGCTCTAACAGGATTCAAACTGTTAGGGGTCTGTAGTGACACAGCAGGTGCAGGGAGAGCTAAGCCCTTAAATGCAGTGTATACACAGAGCTCCGCAGACAGTCCCGCCGAGCTACCACATGAGATGGTTTTTCATGTGTAAATGAGAAGGTCTTTCATTTTTCAAGCGATTACATTATATTCCCTTCTGTTGAAAGACAAACACAGGAGAGCAACCAGCACTGAGGCAATTACAGGAGGGTGGCCAGCACGGGAGCCAGGATTTCTGGCTTCAGTCTTAAGGCTTAAGTGCTCCAGCATCTTTTAGGCTTCCTAACTAGAGTTCGAACCACGCTGGATATTCATGGTTTCTTATTATTGCTTCTTGGGAATTCAGTGTAAACAGGAGCACAGAAGTTTGGGCAGTGTTGTCCAGGATCAGCAGTAAGAAATGAAAATAGATTTAGTGTAAAGCATTCTGAATGGCTGATTTAGAAGGTGGGAATTTATCAGGGCTGTGTTTTAGGAGGCACTTTCCCCTTAGAAGCTATTGCTAGAAAGCAATTCTCTGGTCTCCCAGACCTGATTTGATGAAAAAAAAAAAAAAAAAAGCAGTCATCTATTTAAAAATTCTTAATGATTTAACAAACTCTGGAATCATCACATGGATTTCAAATTATTGAAAAATCAATTTGTTTTAAATTTTCAATATTTTGTCTTTATTTTCGAAACCATAAAACAGATTTTCACTGACATATTTATGATTTTTTTCCTCACATATATTATAAGTCCATTATAATAGAAAATAATATATTTTAAACATGGGTTTCTGGTGCTGTATGCTTGCATATATGCACTTACGGGTATACACACTTACATTCATTCATGTTTTGAATGTACACATGAAAATGCAACATAGCAGCCTTGTAAAACACTCAAAAGTTTTTCATTTATTATGGTTTTAGTAGAGTCAACACATGTTCACACTCCTCAGTATGGAGGCTCCTTGGTGACAGCATCATGTTTGTTTTATGATAGAGATAGCTGACTCAGAGAGGTTAAGTAATTTTCTAAGGGCACAAAGCTTATAAATTACTGAGCCCAGAATTTAAAAATTGGCCTTATATCTTTTTTACTGCTATGTACATCCTGTTCTTGGGTATAAATCATAAGATAGATGTTTGAAAGTATTTTGTTATGTACTACAATAGGAATACTCCATACAGATAAGTTCAGAGATATGAGGTTTCTGAAAGTTTCCCATTTCTTTAATAAGTAGATTTTGTCTGATACACCTATTTAGTGACTGTTAATACCACCTGCTTTTCTTCAACAAAATGCAGGTCAGATGTCTCTCAATTGTCCTTGGGGTACACTTGCCCAGGATGTGGGATCCTACATAGAATTCAGAAACATATTTTTAATTGTAAGCTTACCACCAAAAAGCAAAGATAAGAAATATTACTTTAAGGCCTTGTTTTCATTGTCTCACTGTTGTCACTAGATACTAAAATATAGGCTTTATTATTTTTTCATGTGGTACATTCACACAGTGTGGGTCTCCTGAAGGAAAATTGGCATTTTTGTGGGTTCATTTTATAAGAAAAAAAGAATAACTAAGACAAAATTAATTCTAGAAACACTTAGCATTTACAAAGCAGAGGATACACCAATGTCAACCCAGGGCCACTAGAGATGCCATTGAAAAGGCAGCTTTCTCAGGTCCAGTGGCCCAAATGCTTACAATGACTTGAATTTATATTATACATAAAATGCTGGATGAGCTCTGCTGGAGATTCTCATCATCCATGTGAGGGCAGTGAGGCTCATATCCTGCTGCTCCAAGTCTCTACAGTAAGACTAGCCCAGCCATAGAGTTTCTGAACATAGAAGGGAACAGTGAACGGGGTATCAATCATCCTACTGAGGAGAGCATTGACACCATCCTCACAGCTCATCATCACGAGTGTGTTGTTGGGTCACCTTGGCCATTGCGATCAGGGACCTGTGGTTACAGAACCCCCATCAGCTCTGATGGAGCTTCTCAGCTGAAATCCCTCTGCAGCAGCCCAGGGCAGAATGGAGCTTTAAGTGTGATTTCTGTGAAAGGCAAGTTGGGATTGATCTCACAAAAATAACTGTTCTTTCTTGCAAATCCATGGTTTGCCACAAGATAAATTGGCCTCTTGTCAGAGGGTTTTGTAGGTAATTTGCTACTATAACCAATTTTGCAGAATGTATTTTAAAATATAAAGTTATTATTAGAATGGCTGTAGTTATCATCTCTGTATGAGACAATAGTTATTTATTCATGAAAAATATAAGACTCTATAGGCTGTAGATGGTCCACAACATCTGTCCGCATCATCTTTTGTAAAAGAGCAAATCGATGGGGAGAATTTTTCAGTCTTTCCTCATGCAATTTCCATTTGACCTGGGGATGATATGCACGAGGGTCCTCGTGAGCAGTAATATTTTGATTTGGAGGTTTTGGGTATTTATAAACTTTTCTAAATATTATTGTTGTCTTTATTCTATTTTCTACCATGATGATATGTTGGATGAATTATCTAGTTTTATTTAAGACACTGAGACAGCATAAAATTATTTTTTTATGTTTGACAATATCTCATATCACAAGAATATTAATAATGTCACATATCTCCTGCTTCAGGTCTAGGAGCTGAAAGGAAGATGGCAAGAAAATAAACTACTTCATACTCTTATGATACCTTTCCCTAGTGCGTAAATATATAAAATATATACTAAATTACAGCGTAGCAACTTGTTTCATAACAAATACTGTTACAGAATATTAAGTTGCATAAATGAAGAAGAATCCTGGTGGTAAAAGCTGCTGTTCTGTATGAAGTGGTAAGAACTCAGGTGACATCCAAAGCACAGTGCTTGATGATATTAACTATGGCATGGATGGAACAGTAGACCTCGGAGCATTACCCAGGCTACTGGGGGATTGCAATTGGGATTAAATGTAGGGAAATGAATTATTTTCAATTTAAGATGTACTGAGAGAGAGAGAGAGAGAGAGAGAGAGAGAGAGAGAGAGAGAGAGAGAGGAAAGAGAAAGAAAGAAAGAAAGAAAGAAAGAAAGAAAGAAAGATTTATGCCAGAGTTTTATTTTTGGCATGATTCCCTATATTATATAGCTCAGCTGTCATGGGACTCAAATGTAGAACAGGCTTATCACTGAATTCAAAGAGATCCATCTGCCTCTGCTTTCCAAGTGCTGGGATCAACGCTACCACATCTGACTTTGATTTTTGTTTTTAGATGACTGGATGCAGAAAACTGTGAGTAGAGTGAGCACAAGTCTAGCCTCAATCTCCTTCTTTGGATCCCTTCAGGTTTACAAGTAGTAACCTGTCTTCTTCTAACGTCTATGAGTCATGAGGAGTGTCCATGCTTGAGGCACACTGTAGGTCATCTAACCGCAGCAGTCAATAATGCAGGAAGATCCTTGTATCCAGTAGTCTCATGGCTTAGGCAGGCAGCTGATCACCTGAATAAGTATTATAGTTAATGCTGAGGAAGAATATGGAACTAAAAGAAACAATTTAGATGGGATGTCAAAGATGGCCTCATTGAGAAGTTAAAAAGATAATCCTGTTAGGCAAAGTTAGAGGTGAGGGGATGAAATGAGACAGAAACTTTTCTACTGTCACCTTGCCACTTGTTACCCAACTTCCAAGGTCATCTGCTGGGCCCACCTAGTCTCATCAAGACCTTTCTAATTGCTGCAGAGATTTTTACTTTATATACTATGACTTGTTATATTTGGGAACTGCACTTTTTCTCCCTTATAGGAGCTTTTGGGTACCCCTTCTATCAAATATTATATTGATAACTTTACCCACTTGCATAAGATACGTAAGATCTTTTTCATGAGTGTTTTCAAGTGTCTAGGAATTTAAAATTTTTTGGTATGGATATTAAGCAGTGTTATACCACTTGTTAGTACATGACCAACAGAGGTATGGAGCTGCCAGAACCTTTATCAGGTGGAGAAGAGAAACTCATAGGTGTTATAGTCCAGCCACAAATATTAACTAAAGATGATGTGAAACCATCAAGGAAGTGGTATTTTCATTATTTTTCTGAAGGAATTCAAGCTGACCTGTCCAGCCTGCCTCAAAAAACAGCATTTTGAAAACTAACAATTTAACTATTGAATTTGAAGGACCAAGTTCATAAACATACATTTGTTTTCTTTTGTGACTACACTGTGTGTATATATGGAAAAGGACTGGATCCATATGTCTGTATTTTATAATTAAATGATAGATTGCACAGTCTTTCAGAGCTGCAATCAAAGCCTCTCTTGCTACACTAAAATATCTTTCAACTTTTATTCCTAAATTTCTCTTTGACATGTTAGAATTTTGCCAGTCAAAAGATGTATCCTAGTATCACCAGAATGCTGAATAACTTATCAAAGAAAATGACAAGCATTGTGAAACATAACATAACATTCTATTTCATATTATTAATTGTTATGCTGTAGTAAACGTACTGTGTATTCAATGGATCCCATTTCACAATCATATGCTTGTTACTCATGATCACCAGGAAAAACTAGCTCTAATCATGGCTGCACAGCCAATTAATGCATCTATCGTTGCATATCTCTCAGCTTTTACTCAGGACTTAAAGAAACAATTACTAGTGCTCATACACTTAAGTACATAGGAAGTATTGAGCATACATCATGCCCCAGGCTTTAAGCTGAGCTCAATGGGCACTATTTCACTGCGTCTCTCTGGAACACTGACAAAGATAACAAGATCATGGTGATGCCTCTTAGATTTGTTGAAATTTCACCCAAAAAAAATTAAGAAATTTGTCTATAGTTAGCAACCAGAAAGTAGGGTTCGCTCTAGAGCTTTCTGACAGGAAAACATGCACTATACCAATGAGGTTTGCAAGCAGTACAGAAAATGTTAATTTCCAAATTAGACACTCCCCATTTGATAATTCTGTGATTGTGACCTTCTTACCTTGAGCAAGTAGAAAGGCAATATTACAAGTAAGCATTAGGTGATGCAGGAAATGGCTTCAAAAGTTTTGAGGCTAGCTGAATAAATTGCTATTTTCTTAAGACACTCTCTGGCTAGTCTTATTGTTTGATGAAGTAGGGTATAATCTAGAGAATAAAAATTCTGAAACGCTATTTTATGATTTATTTGAAAACAGTTTCTTTTCAAAATAGCATAATTTCAGTGCTTTTAAGTAGGTGTGATCTTTTTTAAAATTTCTATGTAGCACAAAGGTACAAATAGATAGGTAAGTACTTGGCATTAAAAATGGCTTTGGAAGAGCAAAGATTTTCATATGGAATAAATATACATTACTTCTTAAAAGTATTTCTATTTGAAATATAAATATAGTATTCAAAATTTTTTTCTCAGGGTCCTTCAGAGGACATAAGAGAAAGTATAAAACGCAGAGAACTTGAGGACTGGAGCTGAGCAGGAAGGAGTGGGACAATGGAGGGAAAGGTTGAGATGGGAAAGCACCATGGGACTCTGTAGAGGTTCATCACATCCTGGCATCATATGCCTGCATCAAGAACAGCAGGAGCTCACCTCTGTCTTCTGTCCCCTTTACCCCATGCTCTTCCAAGACTGTGGGGGCGGGGGGAAGGCAAATCATTTGATGACAAGGATGAAAAAGATGAGCAAGAAACATGCAAGGAGTAAGTTGAGCTTTCCCTCAAGGCCAACAGGTTACCAAGGATTGACTTCAGCTCCAGAGGAGGAAAATGATTGAAAAGGTTGACATGTGGATTGAATATATCTAATTACTAAATTGAGGCAGGGACTTGTAATATAGTTATTGAAGAACCATCCATTACCAAAATGGAAAAGGAATTGCTTTCCCCACTGGATAAAATTTAAATGGGTACTAGGAGACAAAAATAAACTTGCAATTTGATTACTTCCCAAGCGTTATTTTTATGCAGTGTTCTGATTACATGTGAATTATTAGCTTAGATAATGCACTGCTTTTGAAATGTCATTTGTTGAGTATAAAATTCTTCAGCAGGCACAAATGTAGCTATTAGGTAAAATATTCAGAAGAAAATAATGGTAGTACCCAGGAGTTGTCTCTTAAACCTGTGTCGTAAAGCATATTGACCTGCCAGAGAAGATAAAAACCTAGTTCATATCCAAGATCAAGACATCTTGGAATGTTTTTTGCTGATAAAAATTTAAGATGTGACTCCTTTGGGAATTTCTGGCTTCATTTCTGAAAACGCCAATGTTATTGTGTAGGTTCAGATCAACAAAGCACATGTCTTTCTCCAGAGCTTGCTATTTGTTTTTAAGCAGGAGACATGAAAAATGAGGGCTCTGTATTGAGATATAACTTGGTCACAGTAGAATGATCTCCATCTAGTTATATGACAAAGCTAGCAGAGCCTAAGAAACCAGAGACAGGGCTTTGAAATGACAATCGCAAATATAATGAAACAGTCACATTCTTTACCCAAAGCTTAGGGGCAAAGACAATATTTTCCTGAAGGTTTTATTGTTTTTTTATATCAGGTGCAAGATAAACAGCACACACACACACACACTGTGCAAGCATGTGCTCACATGTGCATACTCACAAGCACACATACATACACATATGCATGCGTATACACACATATCCCACATACACACATATACACATATGGATGCACACATACACACACACACACACACACACACACACACACAGAGCTACACATCAAGCTAGAGCTGGTTTACATTTGTACAAGTGGCAGCTTTATAGTAAATGAAGGAAGTGACTTAACAGAAGTCAATCCTTGCCAGGTTAGCCATAATTTTGTATTAGGATTTTATATTGTCCTTTTTAAAATGAAAGTTTCCAATATTTCAGTACATATTAAGAAATCTCTTGTTATATTTTTACCTGTGTACAAGGATGTTTCTTATCAATATTAGTTAGGAAATATCTCAACCTACTTAAATGAAATGTATACTGGAAATTATATAGTGCTGTAGATTTTGATATTTTTGTGTTGATAAAGTCTTTATTAATTTTATATGAAGTTTAGAAATTACTATAATTAAGTATAATTGTTTGAATACTATGATCTTTAACTCAGCAAGACTAAAATATTGTTTTATTTGAAGCTGAAAACAGTAATATTTAAAGACAAAAAACAAAAACTAAACATTTCAAATATCGAATTCTAAATTGATCAAATAGGACAAGAACAATGTAAAATTATAGCGCTTAAAATTTGTGTATTTTTCTCCTTTGAGATTATAATGCATATGGTCACAGGATAAGTAAAATCAGAAGTTAGACAGAAAACTCTCTGAAGGCTGTTTTGGTCACCTGTTATCATTAAAAATGGCTGGCCCCTAACATGTATAAAAATATAAAATATAAATAAAAAATACAAACAAATTTTCCTTTTAAAGTATTTTTTAAAGAAAAACAAAGCAGGGCCTGGGAAGTTTTGGTTCTTTTTTCCTCCTCTGTTGCAAATTCATATTGTGGTTTTGGTGGGATAAACTTGTAAAAAAACAAAAACAACAACAACAACAAAAAACCCCAAACTTATCCAAGTAATATAGTAACTGTTTTTGTGTATGTCCTTGGCTGTACTATAAGCAGTTGGTTTGTCTGTGATGGTTAAAAGGACAATGATAAAAGATTTCTTTTTGGTCTATGAAGTTTCTGTTCATTTATTTATTATTTTGGCCTGTTTGATGTACATGTGAAACAATGTCCAACAATAAACTGGAATTTTAGTTTGCTGAATTGTTCTAAAAATAATTTGTGTTGAATGATGTTTATTTTCTAAAACAATATTGATTATACAGTTTATTATTTCCTCATAGGAAGAAGAACAGGATGAGAGTTTTTCTAACTTTTCTCCATTTTTCATCCTTAGAGTAGTTTTTGCATAAAATTTATGTCCAAACTATAGTTATTGAGTCACGTTGGTTGAATGTTGGAAATGCTTTTGTGGATTATAAAATGGAAGGCAATCAGTATTATGAATAATGTGACAGAAAATCAAGAGTCAAATTAAATATAGGTTCTTTTGCTCGTGATACATAATGACACAAGTAGATGCAATGACTTAATCTATCCTCACTTTGAGTTATATTTATTAAATTGGGATTATATTTGACAAATTAATTTTATTTGCTAGTAAAACTTTTGTGTTATATTTACAAAGGATATACACCTAAAGGAAAGCAAGTAAAACCAGCTCTCTCTAGTTTTACATCAACTTGACAAAACTAGAGTCATTTAGTAAGAAAGAACATCAATTGAGAAAATAACCCCAATGTGTGTTTTGAGCTGTGTGTATTTCCCTAATTAATGGTTGATATGGAAGATTTGAGCATATTGTGAATGGTGCCACTCCTCAACAGGTAGTCCAGGGTGTAAAAGAGAGCTGACAGAGCAATCCCTGATAAATAAGCCAGTAAGCAGCATTCCTGCATGGCTTCTGCCTCAGTTTCTGCCTCAGTTTCTGCCTCCTGGTTCCTGCCTCAAATCTCTGTCCTGACTTCCTTAGCTGATGGAACATGATAAGCAACATAAACTTTCTCACCAAGTTGCTTTTGGTCATAGTCATAATATCTTATCACACTAATAGAAACCATCGTTGGCACATACATATATTATTTATTAAATTATATTATATTTACATGCTTGAAATATCATATAAAGTACTTATTGGATGGTAGTAAATTTTATGGATTGTGTGTCATTTGATCCATCAGAACTAAAATGACATAGACCACATTATAAACATATTCCTCTTGAAGAAATTGGGGCTCAGAATATTTGAGAAATGTGCTTGATTCACATAACTTTCATAAGTAGGATATTTAAGCAGTCTGTTCATTTCTAACGTGGCATGTTCTTTTTTTTTTTTTTTTTTTTCATTGACTCTCTGCTTAAGAAATCAAGGAATGTAGAAGAGTTATCTCATTAATAATCTGTTGGCAAATGTTGACAATCTCAAGGTATACATGAGCTTAATCTATTCATTAGAGTACCGTGATGGTCCACGGTGGAACTTGAGCTGTAAACATGAAACATTAGCTTGTGTGGAGCTGCAGCTTTACGGAAAGACAATGTCATAAAAGCACAGCCTGCTTAAAGGAATCAGCGGTGAATTTCGATAAGCTTTTTATTGTTGCTAATCATAATATTCACATCAATAACTCCTGCTCTGCAGTTATGAAAATACCCTGGTATTGTGGCACTTTGAGTATTAATTGTAGTGAGCAAATGGCAAAGACACATTCCCTGGAATACATTTTCTTCCTGTATACCAACAATATCCTCCTCTATCTGAATGAGAACAGATGGATGAAACCTCAATATAAATTTATGACATATTCCAATTAGGCTTAAACAAGGGTTATGAGTTACTAGATCTGCTTGGCTTGATATTTTTATTCTGACAAATAATGTCTATAAGAAGGGCAAAGCAGAAAGGTCAACTGAAAACCCTTTGAGTGCATTAGTATTCTGACTGCATTACTTGTGTGGATAATATTCTTTACCTCTGATGTGACCCTTACAAATTTAATTAAGTATGATAGCTGGCCAGAATGTAGATGCTTCCTGCTTTTGAAAAAAAAAAAAAGCACTTGAATGAACTCTGACTGTAGAAAAAAATATTTGTGGCAGTTCTTGCTGGTTTATGTTGCTCACTGAACTTTTCTAACTTTAAATGTTAAAGTTGAAGAATGAATCTCATTTGGTGTTACGTGTAGTTTGGCTCATATATCAGTAGCTAAACAGAAAAGGCGTACCGATACTGCATTGTTGAGGTTACTGGGGACACTGTACAAAAATGTAGTATGACGGATGTTTTATTTGGAGAAGATTTGGTTTATTTTTAGCAGACTCCATCATTATTTTTGGTTGTTGTTTTCTGTATCTGCCCCTGATTGTGTGTCTCCTATGTGATTGTAAAATGACACACATGTGATCCATAAGCGAGGTACTTTTTGTTAAGTACATAATAGTGAATAGTTTCTATTAAAATCCCATCTAGTAGTTTTTTTTCTCCTGAGAAAATCCATTCTTCACACAGTCTTGATAGCTAGTGCTTCATAGCCATCGTATTTAACTGCATTTGGTGACTTTGGGAGGTGATGGCCATCTGAACTTAGCATGCGCACAGTAACTGAAGATTCTAAATGGAGCTTGTATTTGCAGAGCATATTGAGCAGTAGGCTGATGGGGCAGACACTGAGACCACCGAGAATTGGAATTCCCAAGTGAACCATTTCTGTCCTGGCACTGCAGCTACTATAAACTAACCAGTGCCTGGGGCTGCCACTTTCTCATCCATGAAATGTCACTGACCACATTTTTGCTGTGATAATGGACAAGTAGAATTTTAAAGAACAATGTACACTTCACATCTTCAGTTATTATTCCTGGCACATTGAAGGGATCCACTAATTAATGAGAGAATGGAAAAAGGAGCAATATTTGGAAAGAGTCTCTCTACAGTGAAGCAGACAGCAGGGTGTTCTGTGAGTATCAGGGTAGTGATGTGGGAACAAGGTACTAGAAACTCTAGCGTCAAATCCTTCACTACTTCTAGAACGTGAAAAAATCTTACAACTGCATTCCAGAAGCCAAAATAGTTGACCCTCTTACTTCCTCTAGTTGTCCCTGCAAGTATAACTTTACAGGTACCCATTGCTCCTACATAAAATGTCCCTACTACTTACACCCATATGCATCTTATCCTTTAAACTGGTTTAGGTTGATTTACGACCATATGGTAAATTGAATTATTTTTTCCCATTAAAATAAAAGACTCATGGTTACTACTTTCTCAGAAATTGTAGCATAAGAATTAAATAAATGATGAAATTTTGCCTGGTGCATACTACAGAGTTCTAGCTGTTTCGTACTGTCCTGACAAGAGTGAGTTTATTGACTATTTGTGAATTTTCCTTACTTAATTTTATGTAAATAGTAATAAAATTTTTATTTTCCTTTACTAATGGTATAAATTAATGCAACAAAGGTGAAACTGCAATTTCTATACATCTAATATATAGCATCCATCCCTGAAAATAATTTACATTATACTATGCAATACCCATATCAACCAGATAAATGAGTTTTAATACTCCCACCTTATGGATTAAAAAGTCAGTTAAAAGTATCAGCAACTCTTCAGGAATAAAATTTCATCAAAATATCTAATATAAATATTAAATATGCAAACTATTTTAAATATCTAAAACAAATTTATAGTAGCCAAACTAGAAATTAATGAATGCCTATAGTAAGCATAACTTGATAGATAGAAATTATGTGTAAGTAGAAGAGTAATTTCATTTTTATAGTAAGCCTAGACATTTAAAAAGACTAAGTAATACTAAAATCATTACCTTCTTGTTTTCTTTAGTTAGTTCTTCTTTCATTTGTTTGTGTGTGTAAGTTTGTCAGAATGTATGTGAGTGTGTGTTTGTGTGTGTGTGCGTGCGCACGCACATGTGTGTATGCATACATGTGCCACAGAGTAAGCATGGAGACTAGGGAATAATTTATCATTCTCTTTTCATCATGAAAGTTCTGGAGAGCAAACTCAGTTCATCAAGCTTGGCATGAGCTATCTCGTCAACTTTATTTTTTTTTAATTAATTTATGTTTTTTTAAATTAACTTTTTAAAATTAATTTATTCTTGTTACATCTCATGGTTATCCCATCCCTTGTATCCTCCCATTCCTCCCTCCCTCCCATTTTTCCCTTATTCCCCTCTCCTATGACTGTGCCTGAGGGGGACTTCCTCCCCCTTTATATGCTCATAGGGTATCAAGTCTCTTCTTGGTAGCCTGCTGTCCTTCCTCTGAGTGCCACCAGGTCTCCTTCTCCAGGGGACATGGTCAAATATGAGGCTCCAGAGTACGTGTGAAAGTCATACCCGACTCTCCACTCAACTGTGGAAAATGTTCTCTCCATTGGCTAGATCTGGGTAGGGGGTTGAAGTTTACCGCCTGTATAGTCCTTGGCTGTTGCCTTAGTTTGAACGGGACCCCTGGGCCCAAATGACCTATCAAAATGTTCTTCTAGTAGGTTTCTCAACTTTAAAATAAGTACTTTTAAAAAATTAATTTTGTTATTTTTCATTTTTATGGGTATGTTGGTGTCCCCTCCCACCACTGGGAGTCCTACCTGCACACCAGGCTACAGGAAGTGATGACTTCAGGTTCCTTGGCCCTCCCCCACTCCTACACCCCACCCCCACTGCTAGAAGTCTAAGTTAGGATCACCCCCATAGACTCCTGAGAGGCTCCACTGTCCCTGAAATGCCTTCCCCCACTGATTTCCTTTCTCCTGGTTCTCCCCTTTCCCCATCCTCACTACTCTTAACATATTACAATTGATATTGTCTGATCTTAGAAAAGATCATAGATTTTACTTTGTGTAGAGGTCTTTTACAGTTTGAAAGCATTATTTTGTAAATATTTTATATATTTCAAGTTCAGCTGATACTATTTTGGCAAAGCATAAATTAGTTACAACACCAACATTATTTTAAATGTGTTCTGAAATTAATTTTTACTATTTACTGTTAGTAAATAATACAAGCTTGTAGAATTCTTTTAAAAACATAGCATTTAATGCTTCTAGTACAATACTTAACACATGTTCAAAAATACTAAGCAAATGTGTCTCATAATTATGCTTATTTTGCCAAATTGGGTCCATAATAAGGGGTTTCAAAATTCTTTTGGCTAATGCAGAGAACACATAAAGTCCTTCTGAAGAGAAAAATTTTATGTTTAAGTGAGAGGGGACACACACACACACACACACACACACACACACACACACACACACACACACACATCTCTCCATCAAAAATCCCTGAGGTGACAAGGTGTCTTAATATGTCACTCAAAAAGGCTCATGCATGGGAAGAGAAATATTATTGTCAGTGTATTAAGAAGCAGAGGTACCAAGCCACCCTGCTATCTCAAGTCACTAAGCACATCCTCTTCTACTGGGGAGTGACAAGGCAGCCCAACCAGGGGAAAGGGGCCTTCCCTTCTCTGGGAGGAAGGAGAGGGAGGGATGTCAGGAGAGGTGTGTGGGAGTGGGACTGGAAGGAAAGACTGCAATCAGGACGTAAAGTAATTAAATAAATGAATAAATGGAGGAAAAAAGTAGTTTGCAATAATGGCAAGAGGGGAACTATTTTTCTATTTTTAAAAAAAAAGAAGCAAAGGAATTATATTTTACTCTAAGTATCTTTTTCATTATATTGGGGCTTACAGCTATTTAAAAGAAGTAATTCCTGTCTTTGTGTGCTTTTATATAGCAGGGCAAAATACTTTGCATTCCTAAATGATATCAAGTCATGCAGGTTATATGCCAAATGAATTTTGTGAAGTAGAACTATCTTTAAAATTAAAGATTTTTCTGTCTTAATAAATAGTTTTAAGACAGTAAGCGAAGGTGTCATTTCAGGCACACTGGCAGTGCTGGCTAACTTTGCCCTCGGGTTGTGCACTGTGCAATGTCCAAGAACTTCATCAGAGGAATGCAAGTGGTGTCCCTTGGTTAAATAGAAGAAAACAATTGAGATATTTTCCACTTCTGTTTTACTGACTGTAGGTCTGCGGTTGAGGACATGCAGTTTCAGATCCTCTGGGGGTAGCTTAAATGAACTGGCCAAGTGAAAATGACAAGAATAAATGCTTTTTATTCTCCTCTTAAGTTAAAAAAAAAAAGCACTGGAGGAATGAGATGATGAGAGAAATGAGTATCGGACATCTGCCAAAAGGTTAGCGCAAATAGATTGCTTGTTTTTTCTGAGAGAACTGATGAGTCATACAGGGAACTTTTAACATCAGACTATTATTTTCCCTAATTATTAACTTGACAAACACAGTTTGAAATGATATTTAGTGAAAACCATAAGAATTATTTTGTGAAATGAAGTAGAACTAAGTTTTACCATGTTTTGTATTTACTGATTTTTTTTTTTTTTCTGATTTTTGTGACAAGAATCTGGTCCAGGTGTTACTGTTACTGAGTGTTAAAAGGGATTGTGGATTGCATGAGAATGAGATGGAAGAGTTCTCTCTGTGTCTTTTCTCTCTCTCTCTCTCCCTCTCTTTCTCTCTGTGTGTCTCTGTCTCTCTATCTTTGTCTCTCTCTGTCTCTCTGCCTCTCTCTGTCTCTCTCTGTCTCTGACCATGTCTCTGTCTCTCTCTCTGTGTCTTTCTCTCTCTCTTTATCCCTCTCTTTCTCTCTGTCTGTGTCTCTGTCTCTCTCTTTGTCTCTTTCTGTCTCTCTGTCTCTCTCTGTCTCTGACCATGTCTCTGTCTCTGTCTCTGTCCCTCTCTTTCTCTCTTTCTCTCTCTCTCTCTCTCTCTCTCTCTCTCTCTCTCTCTCTCTCTGTTTGTGTGTACACATATAAAAAAGAATGTGATTTCAATAGTAAATGTTGAAGTCTAGAGAAGGGAACCAGTGAAAAAGCTACCTTTTTCAGTTATAATAGTAATGTATTAAAAACCTAAATAGATGGAACATGGCTCATGGAAGAAAACACGTTAACATAGACGCATGAGCTTGGCCTTATGCATATAATTAACAAGTTACTATTGTGTTTTAAAAGAAAAATATGCTTGCTTTGCAAAGCTGTTTTTAGAAAATTAAAACTGAAGAAAAAGAACGCAAAGTGGAGGTTTGATGTTTCTCTCTTTGTTATGTACGGCTCCCCGCCCCCAAGCAGTTCCTCACAGTTTCTATCTGAAACATTAGCCTGGCCCAGTAGGTGTCAGATCAGATATACATTACTCCATTATCTCGCTATACCACTCTGCATCTAAGGATCTATGGACTTGGAAACTGAAAGAGAAAGAGAATAAATAAAGGATATCTCTTTTCGGTTTTAGAGTAGTGCTTTTAACATTAAGAAAAATCAATAACTAGATTGAGTGCGTTTGGTAGGGAGCATTATTGCTCCCCATAATGTACCTAATGCATATCATTACCAGCGTAATCACATTACCATCCGCCCTGGCTGGACTGCTTGCTTGGCTTGATGCACAGCCAGGGCTATTTGTAAAGCAAAGTTTTATTTCCCCTCTTTTGTGAAATTGCTGCAAATTATATTCTTCCCATTTTCTTTATTAGTTGTTTGAACGAGACAGAACCTCTGAATTTGGAATAAGTGGCTTGGTTTATTATGGTGGTTATTATTTTCTCCCCTTTAGGATTTTTTACTCTTCTCTTAAAATATGTTCCACCTTTAAGAAACAGAAGGAATCACTGTTGGCCTTTGTGTTGTCTGAGTAGAAGATGAGGAAACGGAGTGTGTTTGCACTTGCATAGTGGATTTTTTGTTTCTTGGTTATCATTTGGAGTCACCAGCAGTAGAATGATTGTAGAATGGACATCAAATATTGTGGAATTCCAACACAACTATGCAGGAACAAACAATGAAGAATATCAGGAGGATGGAACACTGAACTCGCTTTTTAGCTCTGATTATAGAGAGTCATAGAAATGTGCTTCTACTAACATTTAGTGGCACATATCCCTGAAGTGTAAGTGAGCTAGTTATGAGCTTCCTAATAAATAACTATTTAAACTATTGCAACTTTGGTTTCCTCTGAAGATTGGAGTCCTAATAAGTTGCATATCACGAGTTTTTGGTGAAAATTAAATATATTATATGTAAGATGGTTAGCCAAGAGTCCTGCATTGGTGTTCTTCCACTCTACAGGTAGTGAAAGCAGTTAGCTGCATGGCCTAGGCCCATGCTGTAGACCCAGGCACGCTGGAGACTGAGTTGGGAAGATTCTAAATTCATGCAAAGCCTGCCAGAGGTACAAAGTGAGTTCAAGGTCAGCCTTGGCTATTTAGCATGGTCCAGTCTTAAAAAAACAACAACAACAACAACAACAACAACAACAACAACAACAGCAACAACAACAACAACAAATAGATAATAAAATCAAATTAAAATTACAAAAACCTGGAGAAGTAGCGTAATAGTAGTTCTTTTGGCAAGAATGTTTGAGGCTCTATACCAGAAAAATAAGTGCCAGTTCCAAGCTGCAACAAAACAGTAGCAGAGGAGAGAAAATAGAAAGGCTTCCTGGAGGACTAGAATGAGTGTTGTGGATGCATGTGTTTCCTTTCTGTGTGGTGAACACACTGCAGTTACTGGCGATGTATGGTCAAAGGAGGCAGAGTCGGGAGGGGCAGCGAGCAGACAGGAATCAATTAGTCCCTCTCTATTGCTGAGCAAAGCAGTCCACCCCCACTTTGCATCTGATAGGACCGCAGGGGCCTTGACTTACAGACTTCCAAGGCCATTGTGACAATTTTTAATAAAGTAAGTGTTCTCAGGAGGTGCTGGGATGGCCCTGGGCTTTCAATCCCCATTCGTCATTTCTCTTGTATTATAAACACACCGTTGATTTTCACTCAGGGAGAAAACTCGCACATATTTCTTTCTTTTTTTTTTTTTTTAAATTTTATTCTGAGTTCTAATCAAGAGTGTGAGTAATAAACAATGTAAGAACCTTATTTGACAGAAATGTGCACTTTGGCAAATTGTCGTTTCTCACTTGGAAACCCTTATTCAGTCACAAACACTTGCCTGTTCCTTTTGTGGAAACAGACTTCACCAGGGAGCTGCCAGAATGTTTCCATATTCAATCTCCATTCTCCATCATGGAAAGGAAACCAGAGTGCCTAGGAACAAAAAGCTTCTTTGACTAGAGAAACCAAGTGCACTGCTCAGTCTGGAACTGGAGTGGATGTACTGGGACAAAGCAGAAAATGGGCGTTCTACTTTTCCTTCTAGGACAAATGGAGGCTTTAAAATAAACATGCTTGTGGGATCTGTGGAATGAACTAGTGCAGTTTGTAATGTAAAGGCCACACACTACCGTATGATTGGCAGACCATGCTTCTGCTGTGATCTTTAACTTTTTTTTATAATTATATAACATATATATGTGAATACATTTTTAAAAATATTTTTTATTAATTTATTCTGGTTACATCTCAATGGTTATCCCATCCCTTGTATCCTCCCATTCTTCCCTCCCTCCCATTTTCCCATTATTCCCCTCCCCTATGACTGTTCCTGAGAGGGATTACCTCCCTCTGTATATGCTCATAGGGTGTCAAGTCTCTTCTTGGTAACATGCTGTCCTTCCTCTGAGTGCCACCAGGTTCTCCCCCTCCAGGGGACATGGTCAAATGTGAGGCACTAGAGTATGTGAGAAAATCATATCCCACTCTCCACTCAACTGTGGAGAATGTTCTGCCCATTCCATGAAAGCTTTCACTTACCAGGAAATTGGGTCAGAGGGGAGGACATCCTATTGGGACTCTAGATGAGAGAAGCATGGGAGAATAGCAAAGTAGAAGAATCAGAGGGTCCTAGAAACCTACAAATAGAACATTATGATGGGCAGATTTGGGCCCAGGGGTCCCGCTCAAACTAAGGCACCAGCCAAGGACAATACAGGAGGTAAACTTTAAACCCCTACCCAAATCTAGTGATCTTTAACTTTTAATCTCTGTCTTGATATAGGTGTTTATTCTATAATTTGCATGGTTTTTAAGCAAAGAAATGATTCTACCTTCTGTCACACACGTGCATGTGAGATAGCTGTCTGGTAGACCATGTTGTTGATTTTTCACTAGCAACACACCACAGGAAACGTACACACTCATAGCTGTGAAAAAAGGACGGTCTTTGAAATCCATCAGAGACACATATTCAGTTCAAAAGCTGTGTCAAATTAAAGGAACTATAGAACTTTTATTTATCTGTGCATACTGTCTTCATTCTATGTCAACAGATGCCATAACAAGTTGATAATGAGTGAGTTAGTTTTCAACTCTGAACAAAAGTGAATGCAAAGAACTCTAACCAAATAAATGTTTATCCTGTGGTTAGTGAGCAATTGAATTGTCTATGCAGGCTTCATTCCTTTCAGCATACTGTACACTGACATCCTGCATTCTTCACGTTCTAGATCCAAATATTTCAGTTATTGTTTCTCATCAGAACAAAACAGCCCCCAGGACTCCTTCAAAGAAAGCTTCCCATCTCAATTGGTCCAGCATTTCACACTGTGCCACACAGGACTCTAATGAAGCCTGGGACTCTTCAACATTTCTGGATCACAAATTTTACCCCTAGCTTGTTTAATCATTTCCCCAATTTTATTTGGGCCCATATAAAGGTATTATTTGTTCCAAATCAGCACGAGGATACCTTAGGAGAACGATGCCCCGCATCTTTTAAGGAGGTCGGTAAGGTATTAGTTGCTTCCTGAGCTAGGTGGGTTATTTTCAATGGAAGTTGGTTATAAGTTATTATCAGTCTTATTTAGAGGGAAAACAAAGTTGAACACAGGGATGTCTCTCTTTTCTTTTATCTTCCTTTCTTAGGTTTGGAAATAGGGGTTGAAAAGAAAGAAGGGGGAAAATAGGGAAGATAGAACAAAAAGTATATTAATGAAACTACTCAACTTAATGCCTTAATTGTTACTCAAAAGTTATTTTTAAATCACGGGTATAGACTTTTATATAAAGATGCAAAATAAGTTTCATTTTAAATACAGTGGTATAGAATTCAAATTTAAGATTACTTCTCACATGCATTATATATATTTCCACTCTAATATGAGGTATTGTACTCCTATACTTAATTATAATACAAAGTTTACTTCTAATACTGTGAAAGTGCTATTGCAGGCTCTTCAGGATAATTAAGTATTACAAGCTAATTATTAGTTGATCAAATCATGGTCATGTCAATTACTAGTCTATTTTTATCACAAGAATATACATCCTAGGTAACACAGACAGACATGATTCAATAGAAAGATAATGGAAAATGGTTAGATAAGCTCTTCAAAAACCTCAGAGATATTGACAATATAAAAATTAAGAACGTTTTGATTATTTTAAAGATTCATTGACAATGAGACAGGCTAACTCTTGGCAACACCCAGCCTACCTCAAAGAAGATGATGAGTGTCAAAGAACTTCCTTATGTAGTTGGCTTCAAATGTGGTAAACAAGCTACTGGGCAAAATGTCCTCATTTCTACCACAGACAGAATTCTACCTTTAAAAAGGGCAAATTTGGATGCAGGCAGAGTTAAAGTCAAAACTCTGCCAAGACAGGGTAAGCAAGAAATCAACAATTCCTGCCTCACAAATATGTCTATCAGATATATTGGGCCAGAAGGCTGAAGATTGTGCTCCAATGTTATACAGAGTTTTGTTTTATTTCTCAGGTAGCAAACTCTGTCATCTTCTCACTTGGGAAGCTGCTAACCTGTAACCTCTGTATACTCAGGTAATTAATTTTATTCCTTTTTAAGTCTCTGATGTGGTTGAAGACCAGATAGTTACAATTAAGCTTAGTTGTTTAGGGGTTAAGATGTTTTTAGGTCTCGATAGAGGTTTTAAATTGATAATGATGAGATATGATAGATACGGTTTTAGATTCAGAATTTTAGATGCACCAAGATAGGAAAGATGTTCTCTTCAGTGTTGCAAAATACAAATAGCCAAAACACTAAGGATATAACATTTATATAATTTCTGATTGTGTCATGGTTCTTCTTGCAGTAGGTAGCTTACTATATATATGTGTAGTAATATTAAAGTATATGTAAAAATAAAAAAATAATAAAATAAAACTAAAAAACAAACAAAATTTAATTTAAAAATTGCAAGTTCATAGAATGAAATATAAATTCTGAACTCAAGAAAGTTAACAATAAAAAAAAAAATCAATTGGGGCTATTCTGTGTTTGACTATATCTAAAACCCAACAAATTTGAACACATTATCAAAGATATGAAGTTCTGTCCGTCAAAAGCAGAATCTGGAAATTAAAAAACTGAATCAAATTCTCAAGGAAAATTGGTATGAATGGTCAGCTCAGAATAAAATGCTATTATGATGATGTCTCCCTCCCATAAACAGCAGAAAAGATTCTTTTAAAGGCAAATTGTAGAGACTTTCATCATTCTTATTCATACGACTGATTCATTTAATTTATTACTTTTAAATTGCCTAGTTATGTCAGTCAGTGACAGTGTCTCTGGAATTACATAGCTGCTGGAGAATCTTATCTAAGATTCCACACAGGAGGCCTCTTAAGTGTTTTCACTGTTCTATAGTTCTGAATTCCATCTTTTAGCAGATGGACACCATATTTGTTTTAGTTTAAAATTTTAAAATTATGATTATTTTTTAACATATACATTTATATTATTACATATGAGTAAAATAAGATACATACAGCAGGAATAACCATGAGACAATCAGGAATTATATTAATGTTACATTCATAGTGATTTGGCCATTTGTATTTGGTAAACTTGAAGTAAACATCTTTCCTATCTTTTGGGTCTAAATTTCTGAATGGAGATTAATATCTATCATATCTCATCTCTATTAACTTAAAACATCTATTTTGATCTAAAACATCTTAACCCCTAACCTACTAAGCTTAATTGAAAGTCTTAACTATTTGGTGTTTAAACCCATCAGAGACTTACACCAGAGTAAACCTGGAGTGCACGTGAGCAGCTTCCAAAATGAAAAAAATGACTGAGACAGCTTACTGCCTGAACAGTCACCCAACACTCTTTATAATGTTGGAGCCTTGTCTTTGGCCTTCCAGCCCAATATCTCTCCCAGACCTATTTGTGATGCAGGAACTATTGAGGACTTGCTTACCCTGTGTTGGCAGAGTTCTGCTGTTGACTGCCTGTAGCTTAGCTTGCCCATTTTTAGGAACAATTCTGTCTGTGGCAGAAATGAGGACATTTTGCCCAGTGGCTTGGTTGCCACATTTGAAGCCATCTCCATAAGGAGGCTTTTTGATGCTCATCGTCATCTTTGAGGTTGGCTGGGTGTTATCAGGAGTTAACTTGTCTTGTTGTCAAAGAATCTTTAGAATAATAAAAACATCTTGAAATGCCGTATTCTATAGGTCTCTGAGATTTTTGAAGACCTTACTTAACTATTTTACCTCCTATATCTATAGAATCATAGTTATAGACTAGACCTAGAGTATATATTCTTGTGATAAAATCAGACTTTTGGGTGGAACTTTCAAAGGAATTATTTGCCCTAAATCAGCCTGAAGAAACTTCATGAGAACAACTTCCCATTTCCTCTAAGGGGATTGGATAGGTTTCTGTTGACTCTCTTGGTCTACAGATGCTTATTTTTAGTGGGAGTTGGTTATAAGTATTATTGGTCTTTTACAGAGAGGAAATTAGGTTGGACTCAGGGATGTGTCTCTTTTCCTTTATCTTTCTTTTGTAGGTGAGGAGATAGGAGATAAAAAGAAGGAAAGGAGGATATATAAACATAAAGGGAGGATAGAACAAAAGGTAGATTATTGAATCTATTCCTCATCTCAAGGCCCTAATTGCTACTCACAAATAAGTTTATTTTTTAGTTCAATGGTATTGAATTTGGTATATTGATGCAAATCATGCTCATGTCAGACACCATATTTGTGTGATCATTGATTCAACTTTCTTTTCTCTGGAATGGGCTCCTCTTTTATCAGCCTCACTCTTTTCATTACGTAGAGACACTTTTCAGTGTGTGTGTATGTGTGTGTGTGTGTGTATGTGTGTGTGTGTATATGTGTGTGTGTGTGTGTGTATGTGTGTGTTATTTTTGTTTGCTTTATATGTTTTAATCTCATATCAGACAATTCTCCTTGTAGGAAAACTAAAATATTGTACTAATATAAGTAATTTTTAGAATACAGAAACCACTGTGGTTTTTTTGGAGTGAGATATAATAGCTAGAATAAGCATTTTTGTTCATTGTTGGTTCTGTCTGCTGAATACATCTGTAAGGTTAATAATGAGGTCCTAGTATAATAATTATTCACATCTAGAACTCATGTATTTTTATAAAAGTACTATTTTAAGGTTTTGATAATTTTTATATCAAAATTAATATAAAGTTATACTTTATATTAAGTATCAAGGAGACACAGTAATGCTAAATCAAATTAAGATAAGAAAAGTCAAGTAGGAAAATAAATATTCTTTGATAGTGGGTATGAAGAGGGATACTATTTGACTTATTGCAAAGCAAGTAATATACCAGAGTTATCATTTTTCCAACAGTTATTGTTAATTCAAAACACAAAGCACTCTTGCAGAGCTAAACAAATAGGTCCTTTGAAATACAGAGGCATCACAGAATGATTTATTAAATCTATTAGCAGTATTCACATGACAGCTCTTTTGTTAAAAATAAATAGAAAGGAAAGTAGAAAAAACTATTGTAAAAAGTTAAGCCTATAACGACATTGTGCTTAAGGCAAGAGGACTCATTGGGGAAAAAATCGACAACTGATTAAAGATGAGATATCCCATTAATCACACAACTCATAAGATAATAAACTGAGGGTTGTAAACTTGATCTGCACCATTGAACATGGTGAAGGAGATCACAGCATCAAACAAAACAATAGTGTGTGATGACACACTGGCTTGCGGATGTATTCATTTTACAAATATGATTGCACTGTATGGAATGTACCACTGAACCTTGTTTCAAAGTAAGACTATTCTTTTAATCACGTCAATTAATGATGCAGAGTTTCAAACACTGTGGAATTCATAATTTTGAATAGAAGAAAGAGTGAGAAAGAAATGAGTATTTTTCACTCACAGCATCATGCTAATATTTCATTCCATTTTCTAAGTGCTCTGTGAAGATGTTAAATTAAAAAAAAGTTTGAAAAAATGAAGCCAATGACATATTCCACTGACAGGTAATTATGTGAACTAATTTCAAGGACCAGTTTAAACTATGATCGCAGATATTTAACTGTCAGTATTGTGTGGATATGAAAGCCTGTTCCCAAAACTTGCCCAGAGCACAAATGGGAAAGAATCAAGAACACTGGACACTGAAGGCCAGGCTGTGCTTCTGTCATAAATGAATTTCAGATTTCTTTTGCTTTACTTAGAAGAGACTGTTAAACATAATTTTGACCTGGTCTTATATTTCAGTTTGCTTATTAGTGTGACAGATTTCAGTAAACAGTAGCAACAATCCATGGCGAAGTAGTCTGTGCTCTTCAAAATGGGACCTAGTAGTCATGTGTGACCACAGCGTTCTTTGAGCATGGTTAGCATGACTTGAAATGGACTCTAAGGGAAAAATGCGAAACAGACTTCAATGTCATAGTTACATAATATTTTTAAAAACTAAAACATAATTATATCAGATCTCTCCTTACCTTTCCTTCCTACAAACCACCCCATGTACTCCCATCCAATCTCTCAAATTCATGACATCTTTTAATTGTTCTTATATATTTATATAGTCTGTATTTACATAAATATTTAAATATAATCTTTTAGTTTTCTTTAAAGAAACATTCACTTGAAGAAAAAATTTAAGGGAATCTATTAATTTCCCTTGTTTGTTTTTTGTTAACTTGTAAAATATGAAGAAGAGAATGTCCTGTGGATGTCCTGGGAGTCTATAGGATGATCCTCGATGAGACTGAGTGCTGGGGATGCTGGGGATGTCCTGGGAGTCTATAGGATGACCCTCGATGAGACTGAGTGCTGGGGATGCTGGGGATGTCCTGGGAGTCTATAGGATGACCCTCGATGAGACTGAGAGCTGGGGATGCTGGGGATGTCCTGGGAGTCTATAGGATGACCCTCGATGAGACTGAGTGCTGGGGATGCTGTGGATGACCAAGGAGTCTATAGGATGACCCTGAAGAGAATGAGTGCTGGGGATGCTGGGGATGTCCTGGGAGTCTATAGGATGACCCTGATGAGACTGAGTGCTGGGGATGCAGCCTGATTGTCACCTCCTGTAGCCAGGAGCACTTCCAATGGAGAGGGAGAAACCAACTCACTTGTTAAACCTTTGACCCAAAATTTGATTGTCTGCAATATTTGTAGAAAAAAAGGTGGAGCAGGGATTGATGGAAAAGCCAAGCAATGACTGCCCAACATTGGGACCCACCACATAGGAAATATCAAACCCCTGACCCTATTAATAATGTTTTATTATGGTTGCATAAGAATAGGTGTAGCTTGTGGAACCTTGTGGAAGAGTGAATGGAAAGCGTGAGGGAGCCATAGGGGTCAAAGTCTTCACAAGAAGACCTAAAAATATAGGATATTGAGAAATAGAAGGACCCAGAAAGTCCTAGAAACCTACAAGGAGAACTTTGTGACAGGTGGGGGGATCAGGGCCCGGGGGGTCTGCTCAAACTATTGCACTATTCAAGCACAATACAAGTAGTAAACAGTGAACCTCTACTCTGATCTAGCCAACGCACAGGACCTTCTCCACAGTTAGTGGAGAGCGGGGACTGACTTTGCCATGAACTCTGGTGCCCCATATTTGACCACCTCCCCTTGGTGAGGAGGCCTGGTGGCACTCAGAGAAAGATTAAGCAGGCTACCAAGATGAGACTTGATAGCCTGTGACCATATAGTGGGGGAGTAGGGCCCCCTCAGTCATAGACCAGGGGAGGGGAATAGGGTGAAAGCAAGAGGGAGGTAGGGAGGAACGGGAGAATACAAGTGATGGGATAACAATTGAGTTGTAATCTGAATAAATGAATTAATTAATAAAAGATCCATTCTTTTTTGGCTGGGGAAAAAAGGAAGACCTACAGAGCAAATTAACCTGGGACCACTGGGGCTCACAGAGACTGAACCACCAACCAAGGAGCTGGATCTAAGGCCCATAAACAAATGTAGCGCATACACAGTTAGGTCATCATATGAATCCCCTAACTATTGGAACAGGAACTGACTCTAACTCTGCTGCCTGCCTTTAGGTCCCTTCCTTTCTTTGCCTTGTGTAGCCTCTGTGGGAGAGGATGCTTTTAGTTCTGCTTACACTCGGTGTGCCAGGGTGAGGTGGTATCGATGGATGGTGGGGCCAACCATTCAGTGAAAGGAAAGGGATGGAGGGATGGGAGGCAGTGGATGTGAGTCTGGGACTGGGAGAAGAGGAAGAAAGGGGGTGTGATGAGTCTGTAAAGTGATTAAATAAATTAATGAAAAATATATGAAGGAGAGAGTGGTTTTTTTTCACTTTCAGCTTCTTTTATATTTTTTTTGACAGTGTTGTGCTAGGTGATATTTCACAGGAACCACTGACAAAGAAAATACCATTCTGAGGAAAGATCTCTGATATCCTTAGCAAAATACAAAGCAATTACATTTAGACCATAATATTTAACTTCAATTGTTAAAAAATGATTGTATTTAAACCACATATTTCAAAATATACACTAAAAGGTGCAGAAGAAAGCCTGAGATATGATATATACCCACACTGGTGCATATCTGTGAATGTCTCTATATATGCATGTGTACAGACACACATAAGTACGTGTGTATGTATGTGAATACATATGGGTAGATTAACTTTAAATAAAGCTTAATATTTTTATGTTTATTTTTCTTCTGAAAATTATGACTGACCTATGAACTTCTTTATATTAACAGAAGTACTATCATTATAAAGAAACACATCCACATATTTTACAAGCTCATGATAATCTGTTTTATCATTAAAATTTTAAATTAAGAAATTAATATACCTCTATTATGTAAGTATCTCTGATCAAACTCCTCCAGTATGACATTGCCAAGTCACAACAGTACCATATAGCAAAAATACAACACTACAAAAAAAATCTTTTTTTTTCCTTCTTAAGGTTATGAATTTATCAGCTAGGAGATTACCCAATTAAAGTATCCAGCAGTTAAGGAGGAAAGTCCCAAATGTGGCCACAAGTAAGAATGACAATTGATCATCAAGATTTACTGCTTTTGTCTAGTGCACTCAAGGTTGTGCTTTCATTTTCCTTAGCAGGACCATTCACTTGTACTTGAAAGCACCATGTGTTTCAGGGACCTTCTCCATATGAACAATGTCGTGTTGTCTCACTTTGTTGTAACTGTTTTGTTTTGCTTTTGCTTTTAATAGGTGTTGACAGATCTGTTCTGTTATTATATACTATGTGGAAGATGTCTATAAGCCTTTAGCCTTGAATAAATAGATTAGACCTGAAGGTTAGCAGGTGTCATCTGGTGTTTGAAAGCATGAAGCTGAGAGAGCACCTGCAATTGAAATCCTGCTCGCCAGTGTGCTTAGTCACTGCCATATACAGATATTAGGCACGTGCACTATAGAAAACTGGGAATATGAGTATAATTTCTTTTTTAATGACTATTTTAAAAACTATTTTCTATTAAGAATTGTGTGTGGTTGTGAGTGTGGTGTGTGTGTGTGTGTTAACTAAAAAAATTTAAAGTGTATTATAGTTATACTAACTCAATTAGACTTTGTAATAATGAATTCACATTTTTATTTGGTATGACAATAAAATACACTTTGCAGTTTAAACATTTCTATTTTGTCTAAGTAAAATGAATAAATATATTTACATTGAAAAGTTAAATTAAAATTTAAACACACACACACACACACACAAACACATATGCTAGAATTGAGCCTCTCTGGTAAATTGTTAGTATGTTTTATGTTCTAGGTATGCCTCTACTCCTGGGTTATGTAAAAGGAACTTTTATTGCCTGAAGCAGCTGTCTACTTGGAGACTGAATATTGAATGAGCTGACCCTTTCTACACCATTCTGAACTGTGGCTGGTAGGTTCATTTTAGCTGTCCTGGCTCAACGTTCTCTCCAAGCTGAATGCTTCAATCCAGCTTCTCTCAACTTCTCACTGTATTGCTCTGCTTGGCCCCAAACTAACTCCAGAAATCTGATCTAATCTTCTGATTCCTTCTCATACTTTGGCTAGTCCTATCTTCACCTGTGTTTAGCTTGTTCTCCCTTCAGCCTTGTCTGCATAACTCTGTTGGTACAACTGCTTCCTCTCTCTTCGCTGCTCATAAATCACCTCTTTTTTTCTGTCTGCTTTTCTGAGAGTTAGGTGTACCCTATTTTGTTAAATGTTTCTCTGATATGTCATCTGTCTGTCCCTCATTTAGACTTCACTTTTAAAACACGGTGCCTTCTACAAACTAGCTTTACCTTCATTGTTTGGATTAAAGGTTTGTACTCAGGGCATGTTTATTTTCCAGACAGAGAGATTAAGTATGTGTTATTCCAGCCAGATCATACAGACCTAGAAAGTCTTTAGCTGTGATTCCTTGCCAAAGCAGTCATGTTACTGGATTAGAATTCCTCTCTACAGTGTTATTTGTCCACCAGTCTCAATTTTACATTAAAATTTACATTAAAATTGTTCAATGTAACTATAAGTGGAGAGCAAATTCAGGCTTACTTTTTAGTTATAAAGTTTATTGTACCTGAATACAGATCAAATATTTATAATCAGAGCTGTCATGTTGAATTGTATTAAAATTATGAAAAATATAACTAGATTTTTGAGCCAGTATGAAAACGAGTAAATGAAATAGCCCATTAATACTTTTTGGATATATTATATAAGAAAATAGTATTAAATAATTTGTTTAGATTAAAATGTATTATAATGACTTTTGTCTAGGAAGATGCCTCAGTAATAAAAGCACTCAACTGTTCTTGCAGAGAACTGAGGTTCTATTTACAGAACCCATGAGAAATACACTTAAATCAGTTAGTCAATATGATACACTTTTCTGGCCTCCCAGGACACCTGCACTTATGTAGTACACAGAAACTCATGCAGACAAAACAACATAAATATAGATAGATGGATGGATAAATGGATGGATGGATGGATGGATGGATGGGTGGGTGGGTGGATGGATAGAAAAAATCTCTACCTATCATCTATCTATCTATCTATCTATCTATCTATCTATCTATCTTTCATCTATCTATGTGCTTTAACTTGCTTGTTGGAAGTTTTTTTCCTAAGGTGAACTTTGTTTTATTTTACTGATATAGGGAGGAAGGATTCTTCAGTCACCATTAGGGCAATAAAAATGTAATGATAAACATAATGGGACAGTTGGTTCCAAGTTGTCCAGTGGATTAAATTTAGCCTAATATTTATATATAAAGTAGACTTTATGAACCAGAGTACCCCCACGTGAGTGTATATATTAATTTAAAATATATATTTTATTACATCTAGATAGTAGATAGATAGATAGATAGATAGATAGATAGATAGGAAGGTAGGTTGGTAGATAAGCAGATTTAAAAAGACAACTTTAGTGTAGTTTTATTTTTCTTCATGTATCTATACTAATAAATAATTTTAAAGTATGTATAAATCTCATAATGAATCTTCGTTGAGCAGTGTTGTTTTAACATTGGGAATATGTATAGATATATCATAGTAGTACAGAGACCAGAGATAGAATTTGATTAAAAAGGTGATAGGAAAAGCAAGCAAACAAACAAAACATGAAATAGGTACTGAGAATAAACATAGACAGCAGTGGACCACACATTTAAAGCAAGGACATAAAATAGCTAAGAGTCACTGGTCTGCTGCTCATCAGGTCAAGTGTATGTGATATCTGAACTGAAATTCAGCTCAGAATCAAAAGCATGGTATGTCAGCCTTTATGAGAAATCACAAACACATTATCTTTTTATAATATGTGTAAATTATTGCTAGTTTGAATTTTTAAAAGTATTATTTATTTTATATAATATTTCAGCTTTTCACAGCTATAGAATTAAAAAAGACATAAAGAGGATTTTTTGAAATTATCTTTTTAAATAACAGAGCCACTAGAATTATAAGGTAAAATACTGTTAAGTCCAATTTTATTTTTTAGAGTGAAGATTTAATGAAACATTTCCTTGTTCATAAAACGTATTTTATATATGAATATTAGACTAGTTTTAATCCATTGGACAATTCAGGACCAACAGGTCCTTTCTGTTTATCATGGCACTGTTATTGCCCTAATGTTCGCTGAAGAAGCCGTCCTCCCTACAGCAGTAAAATAAAATCAAGCTCACCATAGAAAAATCAGAACTTCCAAGAAGCAAGTTGGAGCAGATAATAATCACTGCTATCTTAGAGAATTCCAAGATAATGACTAACTTTTCTTGCACTTCTCTCAGGGAAATGTAGTTATATTTTCGGCCTGATTTGGTGTATTTTAATAGGCAGTGTCCAACAAACCCCATGTTTGTTACTTTTTGATCCTTAAAAAGAAACTCTCAGTCACAGAAAGAACAGCTTAATAAATGATGCTTGTTGCTTGAAAGTATTTTTCACACATTTCTAAAGTGCCAAACATAAAACCAGGATGCGTTATATTCACTAGAAAATCCAGTGGAACAATTTTGTGACACCATTAGTAAGATAAAGAGACTGGATGAAAGGGGAGACGTATATTCTGCATCCTGAAGAGCCTGTACTTATTAGGACTTTGAGCAGAACCCAGTAAGGGCAGTCTCATCAGGAGACTGATGAAGCCTCATTAGGAAAAGGCTTCAAGTGTTTTGAGAGTAATCCCTCACAGAAAGCCCCATCACAGTATAAAGAGGATACTAGACAAATATGCCTACCTGCTATCAGTGCCTTTGATTGTAGAGTGTTGTATGTGTTTCCTCTTTAAAAGGAAGATGTGCATGCAAGTATAAAATCACTCTGCAAGTTTCCCAGACCCAGAGTTAAAGATGCAAAGTCAAGAACCCAAAGGAGACAGACTTCTGGGATGAAGTGCACTGTAAAGTGCCATCACTTCTGCAGACACTTCCATCTTTGTGATGTTTTCATAAAGCTGTCCTTTCAGTTTAGCATTACATCTATTTTCACAGAATTTGTTGTTAAGAAAACTAAAGACAATCACTAAGGATGTAACACTTATATAATTCCTGATTGTGTCATGGTTCTTTTTGCTGTAGGTAGTTTATTGTACATATGTGTGATAATATAAATATATAGTAAAAATATTTAATACAAAAAGAAACTAAATAACAAGGAGGACCCTACGAAGACTGCTTAATTCTCATTCAGAAAGGCAAATAAAATAGATACTGGAAGCAGTAGAAGAGCAGAAACAGGAGGGAAGCCTTCCATAGCGATTCTCTGAAAGATTCAACCCAGCAGGAGATCCAAGCAGATGCTGAGACTTACAGCCAAACTTCAGGGTGGAGCTCAGGGAGTCTTATGGAGGAGTTGTGGAATAGAGGGACCTAATGGTCTCAAGAGCTCCACAAGTAGATCAATTGAGCTAACAAATTCAAGGGGGGGGAGGGGGTTGCTGCAGAGACTGATGTACCAACCAAGGATCAGGCATGGTGTGGACCTAGACCCCCTGCTCAGATGTAGTACATAGGCAGCACAGTCTCCTTGTGGGTCCCATAATATGAGGAGTAGTGCTCACCTCTGACATGAACCTTGACTCCAACAAGGTGATCACTTGTCCTGGTGGGATGGCCTTGCCAGGCCACAGAGGAAGAGGATACAGACAGTCAAAATGAGACTTTATAGGCTGGCATCAGATGATAGGAGTGGATGGCTCCTCTTTCTGTGGACTTGAGGAGGGAGGGAGAGGTTATGAGAGAGGGAGGTTGGTATACAAGGTGATGAGGGAAGGGACTACATTTAGGATGGAAGGTGAAAAAATTAAAAATAAAAATTTTACAAAAAAATCAATCAAATAAAAAAATTGAAGTTTTGGGGACTCATTATAGTGATACTGTCCTTGTGAGACTGGGGAATTTGATCAAGAAACAAGAATGCATATAAATGTACTTAGATTCACACAAACAATTCTATTACTCCTATCAAAACATTTTTGATAAAAGTTTATAAAAATAAAAACAAGAAGTTTCAGGTAGTCTAATATTTTTAAAGGTGTTTGTGGCTGACAAGCTAACTTGGTAGATAAAAAACTAAGCTTGATGGCCTGAGTTGGAAAGCGAGAATTGATTCTTGCAAGTTTCTTCTGATCTTATGTCTGCTACAGGACTTTCACACCCACATGTGTGTGTGCAGGCATATACAAACAAGCACAAATAATAAACTTAATATAACTTCCTTTAATAGGATTTTCGGAAGTGAATATCATGGTAATTAAAATCACACTAGTGGACTTCACTCCCTCATGGATCAAATGAGAGAAAATCAAATTGAGTTATCGAGTACTCCACACTGAAAAACCAAGCAGAAAAAGAATGTAAAAAAGCAAATAAAATGTGATTGAAAACATTAAAACAAGACAGGAAAGATATTTACTTTAAGTTTGACAAATACAAAAAACCAAACCACTATGAATGTAACAGTGATAGAACTCATGATTGTCACGTGGTTCTCCCTACTGTATGTAGCTTGTTTTATAAATGTGTAATAATAAATGTATATGAAAAAATTAAATAAGAAAACATTAAAACAGCATAGAATCTTCCTTGTATAACACAGGAGGGAAACATCTCCTAGGAAACCATCAACAGGATAGAAAGTATTAAATAATATTGATGAGTAATTTGACAACTGATAATGTTTAATAATAACTACAGAAAGTATGTTACAACATTGGAGCACAATTTCCACATAGTGCTGTGAAAAACATAGCTTGTAGTAAGTTGAGAGCAAATGTACACACAAAGGGAATAAAAGTCAATATTTTATAGAAAGTCTGGCATAAAGGAGTAGAGTGATAAAGGTAACTACAGCTTGAGGATGCTTTTATTGACTGAGAAAATTATAGAAAAACCATTATATTTAGGAAGAGGTCAGGTCCTAAACATCACAGACAAAGTGTTAACCTAACAAGGGGGAAGGTACAAATCCCCTTCCATCAGTGTAAGAGAGTAGGGTAGGGAGGATAGTAATAAGCCGAAGTGGATCAGCTTCTATGATTAAGTCAACTTTTGCTTTTATCTTATCACCACATTTTCATTCTTATGGTCTAATAACTGATGTTTTTGTGTCTTCATATTTTGAGGTTATAATATAATCGCACAACCCCCCTTCCTTCCTCTAAAGCTTCTCATTTACCCATTCATGCTCTCTTTCAGAGTCAAGAAGCTAAGGAAAGCTGATAAGGAGCAGCATGCTCTCCCAGGGAATAACACAACAGCTGCTTATCCAATACCAAATGCTCAGTTCTGAAAAGATATATACAAGTAATGTTATACAGACTAAGCAGGGTATATTTAAGAATACACACATACAAACACACAGATACACACACAGATGTAGTAACAATAATTTTTGAGTATCTTTGATAGCTTGGTCATTGCCTTCTATATTTTCAATATTTTTTGATAAAATATATTGATAGACTTTCACGGAGCTTTTGCTGAGTAACACTTAAAAACTTAGCACTGTCATCAGTATTCTAAAATCAAGAAAATGACATGGAGTAATCATTATTTAAAAGGGCCCCCAAAATAATGGGTCTCAAGCATTTCCTCATCAACACTGAAGCACAGGACTACAAAGGAGTAGCTTTTGTGGGTTTTAGTGTGTTTCAGAGTAGTGTTAATGAGCTTCCTGAGGAACTGACACCAGGTAAACGACTCTCAACTTATAATTGCTCCAGTAATTAAATGATTTGTGTTGTTTGCTTGTTGCCATAAATGAGACTTTGGTTAAACATTAGCTTATTGAAAGGATATTTTTACGTATGCTTTTTTTGCCATGACCATTATATCAGGTTTAAATTGTAAATAATTAGCATTGTATCATCTTTACATTTGAAAAACATAAATGCTGCAAGACCTTTCCTAGTAGATAAATATTCTATTTAGAACACCTTTTGCTTATTGTGCAGGCAGACTACTGTATACATAATAATAAATAAATCTTTAAAAAAAATGCAGGGCTCACAGCCAGAGAATGTACAGAGAAAATCCTGTGGAACTTTTAACCCTTAGCAGACATTTATGTTGCGTCTCCTCCTCTAAGCTCAAGTATAATTTCAGAATGAGTAAAAAGAATGTAAGAGCCAAAGAGAGAGAATAACTACAAGGAAACGTTATCTTTTTGGCAAAACAGGGAAGCAGCAGATATTAACCCTCAGGAGGTATGACAGCCTGCAAAGGACTGTGCAAGTGGAAACCAGCCAGATCCAGGCACAGGAAGGGAGATGGTGACACCTGAGGTCCTACTCCCAGCCGAGGAGCTTCTGGCAATTAGTGACTGCTGGGAGGAGGAGAGATGGCTTTTTCCAAGGCTGTAGCCACTGGTAAGTTGACCCTGCTCCAGTGGGAGCCACACATCTAAGAGTATATGAGCAGAAAAAAATTGAACTTCATGGGTGTGTAATAGAAAAAAAGGGGCGAGGCACATTTTTGGTGGGTAGATAAGTGTTGGTGGATCTTTGAGGAGTTATTAGATGGGTGATCATGATCCCATTGTAAAAGGCCTTAAAGATTTAACAGAAATAAATTAAAAATATTGCTATGATTTGGTGGGAAATGAACCCAAAGCAGACATCTTAAGTAAATGAAATACCATACTGGCACTATTAGTGCTAGTTCTCAGGAATGAGGCTTCCACGTGTCCAAGGGAGAAAAACAACTAATTGTCCTATCTGGCTCTAGTGCCTATGAAACACAGACACACATACACATGCACGTACACACACACACACACACACACACACACACACACACACACACACACGAATCCAGAATTGCAAGATATTCCAAAAACTTTAATAGTGTAAACACCAGCATTAATGCCTCCTTAATGTGAAGGAACTCCTGCCTAGGATTGGAAACCTACAGTTGAAGATGCCATGAACTCTAGATGAGAACCTGTTGCTACCATTTTACTAAACAACTCTAATTCCTAACTTCATTCTAAACACTTCTCCTTATTCCCACAGGTAAATGTTGCTCTCACTCTTCCACAACAAAACTTATTTTTCTCAGCAGATAGAACTCCTTACAGCAAGCCGTAACATGTGGAGAACAGTTAACTATTATGTACCCTGCCTCACTTGATAAAACGCAAGCCCTATACCCAAAGCTCAGGGCAGAAGAGTGACAGAGATCCATTGTGAGGGCCAGAGAACCAGGACCTCTACTGTGTGATGGTATCTTATTTTTATGATGGGGAAGCTTCGCCAATGAAATCACAAGGATACGGTTGCCTGAACCAGGCCTGATAAATGGCAGCACCAATTGGAATGACATTGGGGACGTGACACAGTGTACACCTATAGATAAAGAACTCCAAGCAATTAAAGGTTACCGAGGGAGGGATTATCAGCCTTCTCCAAGGATGAACACCCTGATCAGTTACCCAATCTCAGAAGTCCGCCCTAAACACATGGTCAACACTAAATCAACTACCAGGTAGTATTTACAAATTTATATATAATAATAGTAACAATATAGCAACAAATTAATAAGAGGCAGTGAATTTGGGAAGCAAGGCAAGGGTCTTTTTCTTTGATTGTTAAAGTTGTATGCACTTATCAGCTTGAGAAGGAGAGTCATTATAAGGGTTCTAGAGACTAACTGGGAGGATCTGTTAAGAGAAGAGGGAACAGTACAATGTTATAATTCCATTTTACATAAAATTAAAAACTGAAAGGAAATGCAAAAATAGTATAAAATTAAACAACATCTTTCAAAGGAATGTATTTACACAGAGCGGCTACATTTCTGGCCATATTAAGATTATATTTGTATGTACATTAACAACACATCCTTTTACTGGTTGCCCCTTTCCATGCTCTTTAAGAGTTTTGACATACTTTTTGCTATAATGAGACCTTTAATATTCTGTTATTGGTGTTCAAAATTCCTCTACCCTGCCTTGATGATCTCAGACCTGTTTTCATATTTACTATTGATTTTGTTTGGATGTCTTTGAAATATTTTCATTAGTCTAGATCTTCTTGGATCACATTTAAGAGCACAAATACTGAATGCATGTCACTTTTGTTATATTGCCAGTCAAAATTCTATACTTACTGTTTGAAAACTAAGAATCTATTCTTTTAATTAAACTTATTTCTACTCTGGTATTTCCTAGCTAAGTATATAAATGAATGAAGACGAGTGTGGAAGCAAGCATCAAAGCATCTTTTTATCCTTTAAATAAAATCAAAGCCATGGTGTTGAATTGTAGGCTTATTATTAGGCATATTTAATAGTATTTATACTAGTCAAGTTCTTTACATATTTTTTCATGTGTTCGGTTTCTTTTCCTATACCAGTATTAGAAATGTATTCTTTCATTGAAAATATCTCTTTCAAACAATTTTTAAATATTTTAATTACTTAAGATAGTTTTTTGAAAATAAAAAAGTGTGTGTGTGTGTGTTTGTGTGCTCATGTGTGCATATGGTTATGTGGGTATATGTCCATGAATGGTCATCCACATGTCACTGAGTGCAACTGGAAGTCATATGGCATCTTGCAAGAATCAGTGCTCTGTTTCACTGTGCTATTTCTGGGGATCATATTCAGGTATTCAGCCTGGGCATCCGGAGTCTTTACTCGCTAAGCCACTTGCCACCCCCAACGTAGCTCTCTGAAGGTAAAAGAAAAGATCTTTGCTTTTGTTCTTTATATCTTACTTTTAAAAATCAATTATCTTTAAAAACTGGATGGAAAAATGTAATTAGCCGTTGGTGTTATCTCTATTTACTGCTTTATGGTCTCTGATGCCATCTTATTTTCTTTCTTTGTGTATTACATTTGCGTTTTCTTCTTTCTACATGCTTTAGCTTGAATTATCTGGTATAGAAATGTGAATATTCTTGCTCTGATATATGATATTGGAATGTTACATTCTTCAGTGCATTCTATGCACAATGTGTCAGTATATTACCTAGTCTTCAGAAGATGTGACAGGTGATGTTTCCACTTGTTTACTTTTAAACACTTAATAATTTGACTTGTAATTTTATCCTTATTCTTAATTACATAAAATAAGAATTCGAGTTTCCAAATGCATGGCATTTAAAAATTCTCTACAGTTAGTTGCATTACTCCTTACCTGAACCATAGTTCTTTACACAAATGCCAGCTCTAATATCTTAAAACACTAGTAAAATAAATGTATCTTTTTAAATGACAGGAAATTCTAATTAAATATGCCAAGTAACAACAATCACTATTCTAAGACATTCTTGTAGAGCAATAACTCATTATTAGGGAAGAAGGTTGTAATAAAAAAAAAAAACACTTCTTAAATGTATTTTCTTTGTCTTTTTAAATTGTGTGTGTTTGGTGTGCATGTTAGTGTGTGTGTGTGTGTGTATGTGTGGTGTGTATTTGTGTATATGGTATATGTGTGGGTATGGTGTGTGTGGAGTGTATGATGTGTGGTGTGGTGTGTGTGTGTATGTGTTTGTGTGTGTGGTGTGTGTGTGTATGTGTTTGTGTGTGTGGTGTGTGTGTGTGTGTGGTGTGTGTGTGTGTGTGGTGTTTGGTGAGGGTGTGGTATGGTGAGTGTGTGTGTTTGTGTGTGTGTGGTGTTTGCTGTGTGTATGGTATGGGATGTGTGTGTGGTGTATGTGTATATATGGTGTGTGTTGTGTTGTGTGCGGTACTCTGTGGTTTGGTGTATATATTTGTGTGTGGGGGGTGTGGGAGGTGTGGGTATGGTGTATGTGTGTGTGTGTGTGTGTGTGTGTATGTGTATATATGGTGTGTATGATATGTGTGATGTGTGTGTGTGTGGTGTGGTGGTGTGTGTGTGTGTGTACATGCTTGTGTACATGCAGAGGCCAGAGGTTGATGCTGTGTGTCCTGCCCTGCCATCCATGCTTTATTTCCTTCAGGTGAGGTCTGTCACTGAATCTGGACGTAGGTTGGAGACCAGCAAGCCCCAGTGATCCTTCTCTCTCTGTCCTGCACTGAGCTGTGGTTAAACACACAGGTGTGCTAATTCATGAATTTTAGTTTGTTTCGTTTCAATTTTTGTTTGTTTGTTTGCTAATTTATTTGAGAGAGGGTCTTACTATGCAGCCCTACCTGGCCTGGAAATCCTGTGTATAATAATCTGGCCTTGAATTCAGAGAGTCTTCTGACTCTGTTTCTGGGATTAAAAGTATATGGAATTATGTCCGACTTCATAACATGGCTTTTAAGCACTGAAGGTTAGATTCTAGGTTCCCTAACAATTCCATCAACCCTTGCTGCTTACATTTCTGCATGACAGGCCTAGAAAGTTCCTCACTGTTCAGGAATTCCATTTCACTCTAGGAGCTCCTTCAGAGTATCCAGAGCATTGAGACATTGTTTAGAAAAGATTAAATTAAGCAAGACACAAGACATATACTCTTTCCTCTTTGTTTGGGTTTATCTTTTGAAAAATATTCCCTCTGAATTAGAAAGGGGGAAACTATGATTTAAGCACAAGGGTCAAAGAAACATTCTTCATCCATGGTGTTTTGTACATCGATAGCCTTATGACTTTTCTGTAGACTCAGAAGACTCTATGAGAGTTGTGTTAAATTCTTTTGACATAATGTTAATATTCTTTCATCTAAATGACAAGATTAATACTTGACTTACTCAGTTTCCGTATTGCTTTCACTCCTTCTCTATTATGTATCACCGTATTTATTTTTTCTTACTCACTATATTTATTTAAATTTTCTTACGACTTGTACCAACAGAATACTTGCTAACCGTCAAGTTTTGCTACTCAGTTCAACCACACAGAAAATTTGTCATGTTACTTTATTTTTATTTTTTAAAAGTATTTTATAATTAGATTTTAATGATCTCATCCAATATGCTTCTGATTGACACATTTATTTTATGTTGATTACTATTGTTTTCTCTCTACATTTGATGCTGATTTTTATTTCTTCGTTGTTTCTGTTGACACCTTCTCAATCTTAAGCTGCTTTATCCTACTTTTATCCATAAAGAAAGACACCCCTGTGTGTCATAACAAAGTGTGAACATACCACTGCATGCATGTATGATTAAAACCTGGTTATACAAAGAAACTACTGTGTGCATACGTGATAAAGACCATGCTGACAAACCTTTATCTGAATCACCTTTATCTGTTAGCTTTTTTATTTTTATTTTTTTTTAACCATAAAAGAAAAATAAACATAAATATTTTTGATGAGCATAGGTGTAAAGATCACCACAATAATTAAAAGCTCATTCAGCAACAGATTTAAAAGTCCATTCATTATGATCATGCAGTTTTTTGTTTTGTTTTGTTTTGTTTTTGTATTGTGAAGGTGATTTTTTTCTTTTTCTTTTTTAACTTTTATTTTATTGTGATTAAATGTGTTGTTGGAAGAATTGTGCCACCATTGCCTGGTGTGATGGGAATTCTGCCCTGTACTTTGTTATTGCTTGAGCAGAATGACTTTGTGCTGCTATGTGCAGCAGATCCTCAAAGTATGTTTTGGTGTTTCCTAATGTAGAGATACAAAATTATCAGTATATTAACAGCTCTTGACACCTTTTAAACACAAGTATCAAATCCCTAGTTTTCACTGACACAAAACTAGACTTATCTTCAATATCTAATACGATTAATATCTTTATAGTTTTTTCTTTGTTTGTTCCATCACAACTCATAGTGAACAGGATAGCACCATTAACAGAGAAGAGCAAGCCTGAGGAGCAGGGCTACATTAGAAGTTTTTCTTGTGTTTTCCCAACTATTGCTTACTTATTTTTCAAGGTGCTTGTTTCTATGTGGTAAATATTCCTTTACATTTTCTAATATGCAGAAGAAAAACTTTATCTCAAAATACTGGAAATATCACAAATTCTTTAAGTGATTTGACATTTGCTCATTTAAAAAAGCAACATTAGCTAAAATCTCTTGGATATTAGCATTATATCCAGAACACTGTGTTTTTATTTTTTAAAATAATACATTTAGAGAATTTATGTAAGTACTGTATTTACGTCATTTTTGTCTCACTTCCTCCCTGTGATTCCTCTCACGTCCCCTCAACTCCTCAAATCCATAGCCTGTTCTTTAGTCATTAATATATAGAATATATTACATTTAATTATATATATAATATTTTGCCTAATTAGTTTTGTATGTGCATATTGTTGACTTCTGAGGATTGGAGAACCTATTAGGTGCTGGTACCTAGAGAAGACTTATTTTCCATGTCTCAAAAAGCTATAGTTTAAAACTCCAGAAAGAAATGTGTCGAAATCCAGCCTGATATCAGTGAAAATGTAAGTTCAATTGTATAATTCCTAGAATGAATATAAATTTACATGAGTGTGCCTATCTACTTCTCATTGTTTAAATATATTAAAAACTATAAAACAGGGGGTTGGAGAAATGGCTCAGCCCTTAAGATCACTGGCAGCTCGAGCAGAGGAACTTGTTTCAGTCCCCCCCCCCCTCCACACACAGAACCTCAGAAACACTTGTACTAATGGTGCCAGGAGTTGACGCCTTCTTTTTGTTTCAGGTAGCACCAGACATGCAATTGGTACTTATTTAGACATATAGGAACTTACACATGCATATAATCCCTCAAAGGCTTATTTTATGTTAATGCAGTGTTGTTTGCATATATGCTATGCATACTGCATATGGGCATGGTGCCTGCATAGGCCAGACGAGAAGAGGATCCTAATTTCCATGGAACTTGAATTATAGATGATTGTAAGGTGAGATTTAAGTGCTGGTAACTGAGTTTTGATACCATGAAAGTAGACATTATTAGCCCAAGAAATTATTTTAAAAGACAGATTACAGAACTGCAGATAGCAGAGGAATGGGATAAAAAGCCAAAATGATACAGTGGCCATTTCACTCTATCTACAACAACATACGTGCTGTGACCTTAAATGTTCAAGTGTTGTTAAATACAAAATAATATCAATTGCTCTGAAACAAATGTTTTACAGTTCTATTATCTTGACTATAAATTTTCTGTTATTAAAACAATGTAGATAAATTGCTTATTACATGAATTGTGTTAATACATTGACTCTGATATGGCAGAAGAGTCCCAAGTCACTGAGAACTTTTGGTTGCTCTACAACAGTCTCCGCTGATAGTTAGCATAAAATTAAAATCAGTCATGCAGCAATGTCAATGTCCAGCTTCCTTCCAGATCATCCTCCTCACTAGATATCTCATTCATGTGGCAGTAGCAATAAGCACGCACAGAGTTCTACAGTGTGAGATAAATTGAAAACACTTGCATCCATTGCTGAATTAAGTCACCCTTTACTATTTATTTCCTGCTGACGAAATGCAGGGCTTATTCTCAGGAACAAGCTTACAGAATAATAGGAAGCAAGGCAAAATAGAAGTCTCATGAATGTTAGAGCTAACTAGGCCTGTGTTCTAGTTCAGGCTCTATTATGTGCTAGCTGCATAATGAAGAATATGTAATGATAGAGAATCCACTTTTACAGTTTTTATTTATCTTTCTTAATTATGCATTTGTTCATCAATATTAGTCAAGTTGTTTTGATAAGCATGAGTTACTCATTCAAAGGAATTTGTCATAGCTATGCATACTTCCATTAGATATAGTTTTATTTCCTCAGCTCTACTGATACAACAGTAGTCATTCATAGGTAGATAGATATTGCAATAATTAAGATAATTTGCATATAAAGGCACGCAGTGAAAGCCGTATCATGGAATGAAAACAGACTGGTACTGTAAACAGCTTAGTGAATAAAGTGGTTACCCTGAAAGCAATAAGACCAGAGTTTAGATTCTCAGAATCCAAGATGATACTGTGTGGGAATTGCAGGTCACCTGTAATTTCTGTCTTGGAAATCTGAGAAAGGGGAACTTGGGGACAACTGGCTAGCAAGACAAGCCATGCTGGCAAGATCTGGTGGGTTGGACTGAGAAAGGTCAAAGTATCATGGACACACACACACACACACACACACACACACAATCATACATGTCTTCATACACGTGCTTCCTTACACACATGTCAGGCATACAAGCACACATCCCCACCACACACACACATGCACACAGCACACACATATGAAAAAGGAAAAATATCCAACTTTGTCTTGAGACATGGTTTTAGAAGAAAATGACAGGGACATATCTCAGCTACTCAGGACTGGTATTTTTGGACTTTATTTTACATATATGTATGTACATATGTTAGTATGATACATATTAAATGTCTGTTATCTAAAAATTGTCTACATTGACCCTGATGGTAGATATGGAAATAGAAATAAAAATAGAAACAAAATTCAGATTTATAAACATGGAAGGTGTCTTAATTCCTGCCATTCAGGAGAATGACTAATAATGCATTTTTATTATCTCATGGCATATTGTTTCTTGTGTGTTGCAGCATTCCAGTTTGCTCTCTGTATAACTCAGGGTAAATCATTTGTCCTCTTATTTTGTCCATTGTCTCTGAATGTCAGTAAGGATATTCACTGGAGAAACCCTAAGTTCTATTGCAGTTTTCAGATGCTGTGATTTTATGACCATGCAGAAACTCAAGTCCCAGTTTGCATCTCTGACTCAACACTTGAAGTATCACCTGTCTGAGACCGTGAAGTGGATTTCCATGTCTCCAAATCCTTTCGCTCCTCATCCTTATCTATCATCCCCACTAGTTCTTCAAGTTTCTTCTCCAAATATGTCTTCAATGTCCTTCGTATTACCTTCATTTTCCTTCGATGTAAGACACAAATATGGAATCTGGAGTAGAGAGAGGATAGTCCGTACTTCAGTGGAAGAAGCAACATCTTAAAAATAATTATATAATTATTTTCTTTTATTCCTGGATCACTCTGTGTTTCATCTATTATTCACCAGAAGGTTCTATTTCTGTTCCCCTTTTCCATTAGGGAGGAGGGAGTTTGGGCAATCTCTTTTGCAAAGGAATGCTGGGAGGGTGGAAAACTCACAGTAACACAGCACTTGCCAATATTACAGCTTCTGCCATGAGCATCAGATATAGAGAAATCTCTCGATTTTCAGCCTTCTTTGGATTCTCATCTGGAAAGAAAAAAGAAATAGAGATAATGAACCTGGAAGAAGAGGAATAGTATCAGGGACTCTCTTTACAAAGTGAACAGTTCAAGTGAGTTGGCATTGCCTCTTTCATCACTGTGCCTGGATTCCTTCTGTCAGACCCCTCCAGCACTTTTTCACTTGCTGTCCTTTAGCCTAATAATTTCTACAGATGTGTCCAGGGTTCATCCCTATTCATTTATTACTCACAGCATTAGTTTTGTTCCAAGTTGTTCATGTTGATAAACCTTTTACTAAACAGTTTAGCTTTGCTTTTTTTTTTTTTTTTCATTACTGTAAGCTTTTTTTTAAAGTACTCAAAAAAAAAAAAAATCAATGGGTCATCTTTTTCAATGAGCCCTTTTGCCATACCACAACCCATGTCACCTTTACAATAGTCTCCTCTGAAACACCGGGTGGTCATGCGAAAACAGGTCCAGCAGTCAAGGACAGGACCTTCGGTTACAACTGACAAAGAAACATACAGTCATAAAATGGATATGGCGAGGGTGTCCCTTACCTCATAAATACAGATTAGATTCAAGGCATTCCCAGGACTCTTAGGTTACACTTCTTGGAATCTTTCCTCTAATAATCAAGATTCTTAAAATTTCAATGTTATAAATATTTGGCTGTGTGAGAAAAGAGCAAACAGAAAAAAGGAGATGGGAAAATATGGGCTGAAACCTCAAGGCGTCACATGTACTGTACTCACTGCAATCTTCTGAACAAGCTAAAAGAGAAGCAGAAACGTCTGATCAGCTTAGAACTGACTTCACTTGTGTCACATCTACACCCATTTCATCCCTGCTGTCTATCCATTTCTCACTACACCTCTACCCCTTTGACCTGAACCCTCATTCTTCTTCTCACCCCTTACTTCTTGTTCTCTGACATTATTTCAGTGTTGTAAGGTAGAAATGTTATTATTACCAACTTCAGAGAAATTCCTTAGCATATCTTTCACTTTGATTTCCAAGTTTTGGCGGACCTTGACGAGCTTGCCTTGAATGATAAAGACACCTGAAAGTGATACTTGAAGTTATAGTGATTATTTCACAATTTGGTTCCAGATAGTTTGCTTTCTTTCCCATAATAATTTCCCAAGCCTGTTTACCTGTTTGCACCATGAAAGTCTGACAGTGAAACAATGCCTTACCTTTCCATGTTTCATTTCCCAGTCTATAAAATTCATCCTTCATCCATGTTCTCAATTTGACAGCATTTGCAACAGCTATATGGGAAGGAGAATGGTCCATGTGGGACAGGCATTAATCTTATCATTAGAGGATATGGAGTGGTCCCCATATTTTCTTCCATGTCTCCCCCTTTACCTCCCAAACACTAGAGACTCACATCCCTCACCCATCAACCGAAGTGTCTTATCCTTGTGGGAGACCTTGGAGCTTAAGTGGATTATCTCCTTATGCTGCCTGGCAAGCAGGTGAGCTCTCCCAGGGACTTGTGCAGGTACAAGGTGTCTCAACAAGGTCATAACGTCATCTATGAACTTGGGGTCACATTCCAAACAGCCTTTGACACCATGAAAGGCTACCAGGGACACTGGCAAAAACAGAAGTATCCATAGGTCACCCATTTTCTTGTCCGGACACTGCTCCCCAACACAGGTTGTCCTGGCAACGGGTTCACTTAGTTCCTTTTTCTTCAAATCTCCAGGAATGAGAACTTTGTCTTGGATATTCTGAGTAGACCTTTCCCTCTTTTTTCATCCAAATTTCAGGGAATCTCATTTCCCCAGGGATCTTCAGTAGTTTTCTGACTTTTATCCTTCATTACAGAGAGAGAGAGAGAGAACTGCTGGCTGGGGAGCAGTCACCTGAGTTCTGCGTATAGAACACAGAGAGAAAAGCCTTGAGCTCATACAACCAGAGTTCTGTGTGCAGCGACACCTAGAGAAGGCTGCTTCAGTTCTCTGTCAGTATGGCACAGCCACTCTGTCCCTTGGAGCAGCATATCAAAGAAACCTACGATGGAGACAGGTCTCATAAGACCTTAGAGTTTAACCCATATTTACCTCTAGGAGGTAAGATATGCCAAGAATATTTGAATGGTTTGAGTTTTATTTCCTCTTTGCCAGCCATGTTAGTTTTATTGAAAGAATGACCATTTATAAGTAGTAATAGTTGATACATATTCTGTAATTTATAATGTCGAAGGAAATTTAAAATACATGTCTTTGTGGGGTACTTCCTTCAGCCATTTTTATTTTATTTTTATTTTTTTTTAAGACAAGGAAATAATCAGTGTTTATTTTGGTTAATCACAGAAATATGCTTTCATACATTCTGACCAATAAAGTGACAGAACAATGAATGTAAAGACAAACAATTGGCCTTACTGTTGAAATGCTGCAGGTGGATAACATTTTTAATAGAACTAATTTGTTTGATATTTATAGTACATTCACAGAAGCTTCAACTTTTTAAAAACATATGTTTTTAGTATATACCCTTACCATTCACTGCTTCTGTCAGCACCACACACATGTTAGTATTACCTGTGATGCAGCTGGCCCATGAGACAGGTAGTCCTGAAGCATCTAGGAATTCATGCCTCTTGAAACAGCCATTTTTAAAGACACCTTTAAGACATTCTTCCTCGCAGAACTGGAGGTTGGATCTAGATATAGGAGCTGACTAATACACAGTGATAATTGGAAATCCAATCATATTTAGGGTTTCTGAGCTGGTACAGCCTGAAATACTGAATATGCAATATTTCATGTATAAAAGTGTAAATAGTTATCACTGGTTGCTATTTATCACTGATTGGACTATTTACATGGAACATGGTCAAGTAGATTTTTCTTTCACTTTATGTGATATAAAAATGGTCCTAGATCTTTGAAGGAATAAAGGCTGTTTTTTCTAAGATGGTTGGTTATGAATCTTATTTATATACTGTTTACATAAAAACAGAATATAAAACAGCAAAGGCTCATAGTAAAGTTTAAGCTAAGATACCATGTAGTCAAGGAGTGGGGGCTTCTGAGGGAAGTTAGAAGAACTATTTTAATTATATACATACCATGGGTACAAGCATAATACCAGGCCTTCAGATAGATGATCATACATTATCTTGACAAAGTGTTAATTTAGAAATTGCTACCTGTATTTTATAGAGAAGATACTGAGGATCAGAAGTGAAGACGTTTTCCCTGGCCATATAATTTACTGGTTATTGGTCAGAGTTCAAACACATGTCCATTTGGCTCCAAATTCTGTATACTCCACCCTCTCAAAAAACCCACATTCTAGGATAAAACAGGAAACAATTTGATAGAATTTGACAGTTCAGAAGATCAAAGCTAGTTTAAATTTTTATATTTAATCTCTGGAATTTAAAAACTGGCTCTGATTTTACATTCTTTTGACTAGACAATCTCATTTGTAAAGAATCATACTAAGAGTTGCCACATGTTAAGTTCTGAAGGCAAGGAGGAGGAGCAATGGAATCAAATGATCTCTGGAAAACAAATTTTGACACAAGAAGAATTTACATGATTCTTACATGGATCCTGGTGGACCTCTGCCTATGCACTCTAGAAGTAATGACTAGAACTCTCCATCCATGGGAGTTGCTTGTAGCGTTTGGTCTGCATTACAAATTTTACTAAAAAAAAATAGAATTCTATATAGAAATTTTCCTTAATGATAAATACAAGTCACAGAGCTTATAGTGGAATCTACTGTAGTATCTTATCCCTTTGTTTAAAGGATCCTAATAAGTTTTACAAGTAATACAGATTGCCTTTTCAGATTTATTTATTAGTTTTTATTATTTTTGTTTGTTTGATCATTTGCCTGTATGAGTTTATAGCATCATATGTATATTGGAGAACATGGAGATCAAAAGAGGGCATCAGGAAGAAATAATGGAAAATAAATAGATAAAATAGAAAATAAGTTGCAAGTTTTTTTCTAGGTGAGGGACCTAGAAGACAATACAGAAAACAGTGAGAAGGTTCATAAGCTGTTGATTCCAGATATCACATATGGAGATATGTACCTGAGATGGAGTGTGGATATGAGAGGACAGGCAATAATAAGGTTGATAACTAATTTTTAAGTCCTTACTTCATTCATTTTACAAAATATGATTTTGATATGTAGAGAAATTAGGAAACATGTAAAAAAATCACATACTTCATGAGGGAAGATTTGGGAGTGTATCTTAAATTTGTCTTTTTTCAAAACCATATCCTTTACTGTATGCCAAACTGTTTCCTGAACGTATTTGTTTCTAGGAACTATAAACAATGCCTTAAGTTGGCAAGAACAGAGACCCAAAGAAATGACATTTGTGATAAATGTGGGGGCAAAAGAATGTAAGAGCTTAAGGATGGGCATGGCTATTGTGTATGTCCTATGAATATGACTTTTCTGTTGTACGATGGACTAACAGCATCTTTTGATTATCTCTACCACACTGGCAGAAGAGCAATCCAGTTAAAATTCTAACATATATGAGGTAGGATTTCAGGAGACCTCATCTCTAGGTAAGGATCTACTAGTAGTTGATGGCTGCTGTGAGAAGGAAGGACCACGTTTCCTTGGGATGTGGCCAGCGGTTGATTGCACATGTCTGAATCTATGGTTGCATATTCATGAGCCTGTGTTAGTATTAACTGGAATAACCACGGCAGTAAGGTCATACCTTGTACTTTAAACCTAACCTGCACCCTCAGGTAGCGAGGTCATGCACTGCAAGTGATAACATACTAGTGTTATTTTGCTGAATGGCCTGATAACAAAACTTCCTTTCTAAAATTTGTCCTTATTATATAACTTATGTTATATAATACGTAGTCACACACCTTATCAAAGATGCTTCCTAATACTTTGGATCATGAGTATCACAGAGATTTGCAACTAGTCAAAGGGCAGATACTAAGGGTGTAGGTTTCTCAGCCACAAATGAGACATTATATCATACCCTTGAGGTTCAAGGATCATCAAGGAAGAGGGATTAGGAAGACTGTGGGAGGTACCAAGGTTGGGGAGAACTGATGCGAAATAGTGTTTTCTGGAAAGACAGAACCATAATAGTCATGAATAATCAGAATCTGTGGCTGCCTACAGAAGAACTTAATAAGGTCAAGCCAGTCAACAGCTAAGCAAGGATGGGGACCATATGACCATACCCCTTAGATGAGAGCTACTTGCAATTGATAGCTGTTAGTAAAAGAAGAGTCTAGGTGTCACTCTGGTAGATTGCCCATGCTCTTGTGAATGACTTATACCATATGCATACCAGCAGCTTTAATTATACACAGTGTGTTATAAAGACAAAATAAGATACATAGTTGGTAGAGGAATCTAGGCATGCAGAAAAGTTATAGGTGGAAAAAATTTAAAAGTCCTAAATACATTGTACATATGTATACCTCTGAGTATAGATACATTTATGAAAGGAATATGAAGTTGAGAAACAGATGTGTGGATTAGAAAATCATAGAGGAAGTTGAGGAAGACAGTGGGGAAAAAACGCTTAAGATACATTGTCTAATGTGTGGGAAAAAAACCTAAGAAATAAAATGAAATGAGGAATCTGAATGGTCCATGATAAGGGTATTATGTTTCAGTTAACAGGGGCGTAAATGTTGGTGAGATGAACCATTCATTACATTTAATTGTTGTTATGAGTTATAGTAGAAGAATTGGAATTTCAGTAAGATTAAGGATCCTACTTATGGTTGTTAGCTAATATAGGATACTCAGGGAGTGAAAGAGTACTTGAAATAGTCTTCATCGTATTAACTATGTTTTAAGATTGCTTCCATTACACTCATCTATCTATCTATCTGTCTGTCTGTCTGTCTGTCTGTCTGTCTGTCTGTCTCTCTCTCTCTCTCTCTCTTCATCCACCGAAGTGAATTGTAGGAGCCACTGTAAATCAGTTTTCTAAATCATGAATGTTTTAGATTAAAAATATGAAATGGTTTTCAATTGTAGATGTTTGAGAATTTTACTGTGAAAAATATTCAAAGTACTCTCTTTCTTCTCCCTTCACAAAAGACCTTGAAAAGGCATGCATTGACCACTTTTCTTTTATGCCAAGTTAGGTTCAGCATCTGAAGGGCATATGCAATAAATTGCTCATCCACTATCTCATTTGCAGTTTCAGTTTTATGAGCTCCCGTAAAACAATTACCATATATACATTCTACAATAAATGGGCAAACAAAGTGGCTGCAAACAATATGGGAAAGTCAATAATTAATTTCAGATTTCCAACTGTAACAGAGACACTGGATCTTTCTCTTCTTTTCAAAAGAGACAGTTTCTTTGTTAAGATTATGCATGCATGTTAATTCACTGCTGTGTGGTTTCTCTTTTTCCAAAGCTTGTCGAAGGTCTAATTTATGTGCAAGACTGGAAGCTGTTTAAACGGATAATATGCCTCCTTCGCGAGAGATACCACCCCTTTATGCTCCATTAATTTCAGCCATTGACTCTATAGGCTACATACCAATTATTTCTTTCCAGAAACAGCAGCATAGTTTTTCCCCCAACAAAGGACAACAGATTATTGTGGGCTGCTATTAATCTCCACACAGTCCACAAAAAATCGTAGGACACTAGGGAGAAAACAATTGAGTTGCTATTTTAACATTTTCAAAATGCCACATAAAGAAGTTAAAAGG